>NW_019392670.1:301365-901365 GCF_000648675.2 Cimex lectularius | reverse complement strand
TTTTTTAAACCACCTTTGCACAGTGCACTCATTAACACAACCCTCGCCCCAGACTTGGTTAATGTTTCTAGCCGTTTGGGCTCCGCTTCGGCCGAGTTTAAACTCGTAAAAGAAAATCGTACGAAATTCTCGCTTTGACATTATAAGGATGACTGAATTATTTCCAAGTAGCGGAATGCTACAGAGGTAAACAAACAATATCATTTGGAAGAGGATTAATAAGTGTTGACATTCATACAAATGAGTAATCCTGTAAACGTAAACAGAATATTTTATATAGATTTTTTTTAATGAAAACTTAAAATCCTGCATTATTTTCCGGACAACCCGATATTTACATGCCTATGAAGAGGTGACAACAATGTTCTACGATACAGCTTGAAGTCCCCGTTGAGGTCGGCTCTGTGTTACACCGACCTTATAACAATTTCACCAAGAACAAATTTCAATAAAAGGTTAATTTAGATAATCGAATTTATAAATGACATGCCTGTCTGATCAAACTTGTCGATTTTTTTTAACCATTTGTAGAAAGCATGATCATACCGAATTTGAATGATTTTAGGGCACGCATGCAAGTGCAGCCGTATTTGTCAACTTTTGATCAGAAATCCAGCAAATTTGTGACCTTTTTGTAGTTATTCTATTCTATTCCTAGTTCTGTTTCTATTCTAGTTCTAGGTTGTAATCTCTTCCTCCCTTATTCAGCCAAATTTAATTTTGGATGTGTGGAGGGAGACTCACTAGTGAGCTAGAAGGTAAGCTAATGAATTGTTTCGTACGTTTTATCTTCGCCTCCCTGAGGATGTCAATTGATCTATACATCAACTTGAACTAACAATACTTGGCTCTTTGCTATATCAAATATCTTCCCATTCCTTTCCTTACCTTCCTCTGTACACTCGAGTTAAACTCGCCCCAGCCTTTCTGACCTATCACCCTAAACACAGAAGTACTGGGTTCAGTCAGTTCCTTCCTCATCCGCGCCTCCATCTTATGGAATTCTCTTCCTCATTCTAACCGCCGAGCCCCCGTCCTTTTCCACCTTTAAGTCAAAAGAACCTCTATGTTATCAGGCTTGAATCTCTGAAAATATGTTGTATTAATAATTAATTATTACGTCATTTAAGTCCAAGAATAAAGTTTATTGTCGATAGCGCTTAAGAGAAATTTCTTGATACATCTAATTTTATACATATAAAAATGAATCAGATTCGCATCGTTGTCCCATGATGAAAGCAGTCAAATTGTAACAACGAATGTTGCACGTGCGATCCTTGGACCGACAAAACGCATAAATGAGTGATTCGTTCATGATAAAATCTCTGTTTCGATCTAACTTTGGTTGTCGTCGAAGTAATGTAAATGTTAAAAGATAAAAGTGCTTTTGTAATATTATTGTAACTCAGCCAGAACGGAGTATTACTTTTCCTTTGTTCGGAAAAAAGATATACTTTCTGCTTGAATCAACGGAAATTTCTAAACAGATTTATACACGGGATGGCTGATGAAATTAAAAAATGTAGATTTGCTCGGCCGCTGGACGTTTACAAAGGCTGGAAAATGTTCATAAAAGGGACAGAAAAACCCGAAATTCTGAATCAACGAGCAGATAGTTTTGGTTAGAATCAGACGCGATGCACTGCTATTCGTGGAGATCACGCTGTACTTACGATCCGTGAAATCCTGCATGTTACAATTAAATACACTCAGTAAAAAAAGTCTCCCAACACCTTCAGTGAAACAGAAGCAATCCTTTTAAATTGAAATAATAATGGACTAAATTGATTAACAACACAATGCCTTGCAACTATAAACTTTAATCAACAACAAAAATCACATAACATGTATACATTTCAAGCAAAAAAGTTTCTGAACATCTTATTTTTCACTTCTTTATTTACTGACACTTATCTAAATTTTATGTCAGTAATCTGTAGACCACCCCTACGTTTTATTACCGCTAATAAACGGTTTTTCATTAATAGAAATAGTTTTTTTGTCACACCCAGGGATCAAACATACGTACCAAAAAGGAATGGGAAAGGAGAAAAGCACCTCCTTTAAGATGGCACCATCTACTGGTACACAGACGGATCTAGAACGCTAGAAGGTAGGGGGGCAGGAGTATTCGGTCATGGAACCAAATATATTCAGAAACCATGGGAAAATACACAAATATCTTCCAAGCTGAGGTCCATGCAATTGAAAAATGTATCCAATTCAATCTGAATAAAGGGTACAAAAACATGAAAAACATACATCATGTCAGATGGCAAGCAGATATCAAAGCGCTAAGTTCAAACACCGTTGGCTCAGGGATGGTTCTGAATCGCAAAACCAAACTACTATTTAGGTATGCAGACAAAACGAAGTCAGCCTCTGCTGGATCCCAGGACGTGTTGGAGTAGAAGGCCATGAGAAAGCAGATGCTCTTGCAAGGCTGCTATACCGAGCCCTTCTGTGGCATAGAAATGCATACTATCATTACAATCAGCACCTCAAACAGAAGGATAAAAAGAAAATTAAGGAACACTAGAACTCACTCATTAGACACAAACAATCCAAGAACCTCGTAATAAACTTTGGAAGGAAGAGGTAACAGATTATATTAAAGGAAGCAGGAAAAAGCTGCGATCCTAACAGGATTCTTAACAGGACAATGCAAACTAAACGGACATCTGAAGAAGATTGACATAACCCACATAGCACGTGCAGATTTTTGCAAAGAAGCAGAGGCGAGACCAATACACCTACTACCAAAACTGTGGTGCTACATTTGCCCTTGTTCTGGGGCATACAGCGTAACTATAGAAGAGATTCAACCACTTAAACCGGGCCTACTAATCAAGTTTATTGTTGATCTAGTTCTCACCGGTGTGCTTTAAGCATAGAACGGGGGATACAGTAGCTCTAAATGGCGCAGTACACACTCCGACTAATGCATCTATCTACGTCCGGGGATGTATTAATCCAATCCTGTAAAAATCTCTTATTTACCTAGTTTCCTAAACTGCCTTCCAATATGATCCCACAAATGCTTGATAGGGGGATAAATTGGGTTGTTCTCTATGCCTAGGCGCATTATATAGCAGTCATTCTTGAGTTTTGCTTGATGTATACGTTTGGTCCTTGATCCCATCGATTATGTGTAAACTGCCAACTCCTCTAAAGCCCATGCAACAAGCACCCCACTGCCCCCATGTTTAACCATCGTTTATTCATTAATTGTAAGTGTTCCCATGGTTTACGCCATACTTTCTTTCTTCCATCGGACCCTGAGAAGTAAATTCGTTCTCATGGGTGAAAATAGCAGACTCCCAAAATGCAGCAGCCTTACTTACATGCTCTTTAGCAAACTGGAGACGCTTTTCCCATTTCTATTTGCTTATATAGGGCTTCTTTCTATGGTCGAGTCCTGCCTTGTTCTCTAATAGTATTTCGTACTGATACAGAATACCTGCAATTTCGGGGGCACTTTTCGAGGGGCTGGTGGCCACTTCTTGAAAACGGCACACTTTTGGAAGGTGTTTAATTTTTCTGGCCGGCCTAAACGAGGTCTGTTTTCACCATTACCGAGCTCCTTATACCGAGAGATAATGTAATGAATTATCGAGGGTCACTTATTAAGTTCATTTCCTATTTCCCCACATGATTCTCTTTTTATACAATCTAACAATTATTTCCCGAGTGAACTGCAGTATTTCTACATTGAAGGCTAATATCGTACTAACTAAGTAAAAATGATTGCTGTCAAGATGATATTGCACAAAGTAAACTAAGAATCAGGCTGTACACATTGAACTTTGGGAAGGTGTTTGCCTATGTATTCCGAAACTTTTTTGCCTCACGATTAGCATATGCAAAGTTATTATGAAAACAAATAACCTTTAAATTAAATCATTTATTTTTTATGTCCTAAAGCCTTTAAATAATACATTATGATTGACAATAATTATGTTTTAATATGCAAATAATTATAATTTTAAAAAAATTGGAGCGCACATTTTGAGAAAACCAGTAGATGTTCTGAGACATTTTTACTGAGTGTACGTCTTGCTTCTAAGCCCCGATGACCTAGCTCGTTTTGGTGAAAACGAAATAGTAAAAAAGAAAGTTCCTCATTAAAAATTTATTTAAAAAAATAGAAAATCCGTATCAACAGAATAATGGGAATTGCAATCTATTATTGATAAATGAGATAAATTAATCCATTAAATACAAGATAATGGGACTTATCTTTACCTATAAAAATTAAATGAGAATTTTAATTTTAAAAACTTTGTGTGTTCGAAGTATGGGTAGATGAAAAACCCTTCGATTCTAAAACTTTTTGATTGACAAATTGCAGGGTTGTAGTTTTAAAAAAATTGACTATTTAGTGAATAATAATACTTCTTATAGGCAGACAACAGTTTATCCGTTCAGTTTTCATGCTTACCATGTGTTTTTATAAGGTCTCGGTTAAAACGGAAAAATCTGGTTAATCAAAAAACAGAATTGGTCCAAAATACACTCAAAATGAGGGACACTAGTATTTTGTTGTTTATTTTCAAACTGTGTGTATTTTTAATGTTATATTAATTAAAACATACTTATTTTAATGCAAACCAAAAATGTAACTCACAATTTATTAACCTTGTTTTGCTCTTAATAACGTTATTAATCGTAAATACAAGATTCACTCATCTGGCATCGCGGAGGGCAGTCTCCTAGACATTGAGTATGAAGCTGTTCAAAGCTTGTTGGAAGCGTCAAACAATGTCTAACCCGTCTCCCATAAGTGTCTATAGATCATGTCAGGAGAACCAATTCATTGTGGTAATCCATACAACGACCAAGTAATGGGTGACAACGCGAACTAAGGTCGACCATTATCATGCATTAATCGAAAGTTATTCTCAATAAATGGAGCAATTGGGCCACAGCTTCCAGAGGAACTTCAGATGAGTGACATACATCATCATCTACATCACACGGGCATCTTCAATTATGACTATGAAGAGGAAGAAGCAGTCAATCATGTCACCTTTGAATGTGAAGCAACTGCTCGACGGAGACATAACCATGTACCAAAAGAAAAAGCGGCTGTCAATATAACCTCTCCTTAAAAGAAGGATCTAGCCGATAGACTGTACCAAGGAACTAGGAAAGTACAATAAGCCGGAAGGCTGCAGCTCTTGGCGAAACGCAAACCCCCTCTTAATAGTCTCCTTTCATCATCATCCAAAAGAACTTCCTCTATGCACCTTAATGCAGTCAAAGATCCATTCTGTATGATAATCAGTTCGATTGTTGATTCCGAACAGCATTGTTCAAGTGTACAAGCGAGATGGTGATTTACAAATAGTCCAGTCGTAGAAAATCTAAGACGGCTATTTTCACGAAACCTTCAGATGACTGTTTTAGAGCTCACCCTTACATTACGGACTGAGGTGACACATGTCAAGCCGTTAAATGACGGTTCCGTAGTGCGGTAAGATCAATAAAACATCTCTAGCTATCGTAATCTCGGTCGACCACTACCTTCCTTCGATCGAAACTTCCGGTGACCCTAAACCGCAGTAGACGATCACGGATGGTAGAGTCGCGGCACACCCAGGACTTGGGCTATGTAACGGCAAAAGCATCTGTCCAGGCGAGAACTTCTTGGTTTAAAACCATGCTTTTAAGAAAACAAATTAACAATTAATTTTTTGGGGGGAGAGGGGAAGCGCAACGGTTTAGGCGGTGCTCATCTCTGTAAGCTAAAGGTCTCGGGGTTGTGATCAGTATAACTAATTATTGAGGAAAATAAACAAAAAAATTCATGTGTCCGTTTTTTTGTCTTTGGGTGTAATATGGACGGGTTTAGCTTTCATTGATTTTGTGTATTAGAGAGTTTCTTTTGAGAATTGACTATCCAACTTGGAGTAGAAAGCATAAACTTCATTGTTTATATTATAGTGGGCCCGTTAGGCTCATGACATACCGAGCGTCTAAAAAATCGCTTTTCGTGTTTGATGACATACTAGGCGTCAAAACGCTCTTCTCCATCTCAAAAGTCTGGCTGTTGCTGGGATTCCGTGCGTCTAGACGCTCACCCGCAAAAGTTTAGACGCCTTTTCGCCTTTTCCAGCGTCCACCCAGTGTAATGTACTCGCGCTCATTTAATGTACACAGCGATTTTCAATTCTGACGCTGCCATTTGACGCCTAGTATGTCATGAACCTTAGGTGTTACTACCGGTTCTGGAATGGTCTCGCCCTCCACTCTGCAGCGAATCAGAGCAGAGCCAGTAAGCAGGGGCACTACCCCATTGGCTTTAGACTCGTCAACCCGACGAGGTGTCACCATACCTTGAGATTCGACAACCAGACGAGGTCTCAGCGTCTCACTCCTACCCTCGGACGCATCAACCCGACGTGGTCTCACTCTACCCTCAGACTAGTCAACCCGACGAGCACTCACTAATCGAAAATGACAGCAGTCTCGTTAACCCGAGAAATTCTTGCCTATCACTAATGAAGCAGCTATGACGATGGCAAGGGTACTCTCAGCCTCGAACTCGCCTTCACAACATAGCCGCCTCGGCTAAAGGCAAACCGCTGCACTCGGCCAACTGCTACACCAGAGTCCCTTCAACCGATGTAGAGTCAGCCGACTCACGGCTCCGGACCTCAGCCAACTGCTCTCTCTACCAACAGGAGCCACACTCGGTCGATACATCGTCTCAACGCCACGCTTCCAAACACCGGCCCTTGTCAGGGCCACCATAAAACGCCCAGTCACTAAAATATCAAACCAAAACTTTTTACTATTAGTGTTTATTATTAATTAGGTATTTACTTTCTAATTGCTTTCTTTTCTATTTTGCATGTGTTTAGTGCATGTGAATGTTCTGCTAATCCATCTGTTAAGAAAATCCATTGATTTTGTGGCAAAATATGTCGACTCGGCCCAGTCCAGGTTTCAGTCGCAGTTAGAACGCTTCGTGATGAACTGATACCCTTCAAATGCCGCTTTATTGTACTTGAACAATAGAAGTAGGCATAATATTAAATAAGAAACCAGGACTTAGAAATGGAAAGCGTTAAAAAATTAACGTGCGACTTCACGCCCCGTGAAGCGCATACCAATTTATGAACAGTTTGTTTATAAACAAGCATGCGTACAGACACATTGCCACGCGCCGCAATTTACATAATGACGAGGAAAATAATGAAATAGCCGTTAGCTGAAGGTGGGGTTAAATGACTTCTCACTTGACTTCAGTTAGGGCCGGAGTTTCTTAGATGCTACTTTTACACTTGTTGAGGTAAATTTAACTATCGCCAATTACGCGGTTTTCAGCGACTTTCTGTATTTTTTGATACACGCCAAACTTTTGTGAAAACCCATTCCATGAGTGTCAGATCATACAGCAACAATTTTGCCTACATTCTAATAAACAAAATTTGGTTTTCCAGTTAAAAAAAATATAAAAAAACAAGTTATATATGTGGAATATAATGTTAGATCGTTTTTTTAATTTATTTATTTTTTATTTAAGTTTTGAGAAACTTTTGAGAAGTGTTGAGTATAAATAGTGCAGACTATTTAAACTATTTAAATTGTGTCAACGTTTCGATTGACTCCTATCATTTATTGACGTGCAATCAAAACGCCAGAGGGAAAGAAAAGTCTAATCTGTCTAATAGTTCTATATTGCAAAAGGATAAATTCCGCCAAAGAATTGCGTACTGCCGAGGACGGTCGACAAAAAAAAAAAATTAAGTCTATACTGGATATTGCACAGATTCAGGGTTACCCCAAGGAAGTAGCTTGAGCCCCACCCTCTTCAAATTATGTCCACATACCTATCATTTCTGAAACTATCCTGGCCATCATGCGGATGATACCGCCATCCTTTCATAAAGATCATCTCAACCAGAAACCTGTCAACCCAGGCTACGTCCTTTGAGGAATGTTTCAAGCGGTTGAAAATGACAAACGTACAAAACTGTGAACATGTCACTTTCACCCACTTCTTTCATCTACTACCTTACTACCCCTCCCCCACCAACTATAGTGGACCTATACATGGTGTATGGTGGAACCAGCTACCTTGGACTATACATTGACTAACATTACATGAAACCCACACCCATGGAGAGACAAAACTCAACAGATGCTTCAAAAATGACTGCAAAACAAATGACTTGTTTATATCACCAGTCTGAGACTCATTTGGACACCATACAGTTTGAGGTTCAACCTCCAACATATGCAATCTTTACAATCCAAAATCCTCTGAACCATCTTTTTTGTATGTATCCAGTCTTACCATTTACAATCCAATATGTCCTTGATGTAGAAAAAAAACAGCTACAAAAAGTTTCACAAACAATTATAAAAAAAAACCATCGTGGATTATTATCCTGATGATTGAAGCATCGCTGGCCTTTCAACCTCCTAAGTGGCATTGAAAGTGATTGATGCCAAATGGACAGAAGTGATTACTATTGAGTAGTTCCTCCTGTTTTTTAATTTTCTAAATTAATTTGTTTTAACTGATAAACAGTTTTGAAGAGATGTAATTTGTATTAATCTCTTTCATAGAAATGCTTGTCTTGTAAAATATGTAATAGATTTCATTCAGAGTTGTAGGTTTTCTCAAGGAAGGGCTCTTCTTTAAAAATAAGTTTCCATTGAGTATCTCAAGTATTTTTATATATGCAAATTAAACAAGCAACGAAAAGTTTTTAAATTTTATTTGAAAGACACTTACACAAACTCGTTGTAAGCTGATTACAAACTTTTAATATTCGACAGCTATGTTGGATATGGATAAACAAATTCTGTAAACAAAATATATTTTATAAAAACAGATAAACCACTCTTCTAGTAGAAGAATTTTCATCATTTGTGCCTTCTGTAATTTTTCAGTGCTTCCATTTGTTTAAAACTGTTACTAACAACAAGTTTTGTTGTTAAAATCCAAGCCTAGCAGATATAAAAGAATTCAACTCTGTTTTGACATAGATTAGATGTTTTAAGTCAGATGAAATAAATTGTCATAGTATTGAATAAATGTGAAACATTATTTACATTTATTTAAAATTAAACTTTAAACGTTAATAAATAAATAGAACATGTGTGTTAATATGAAAACAAACAATCAAATGAACTTAGTTAAACTATTTATCATTAACACTCTTGTTTGCAGTCTTCAAATCCAAAAACAATATTAATTATTAGCTAGTTTGAAGAAAATTTTAAATAATTGTTTCGATGTGACATGGGTTCACAGGTTACTGGTTGAGATGGTCTTTATGAGGGGAGATGATCCAGAGAATTCGTGTGTATGAGAGGAATGATGGCAGTATCATCTGCATAGGTGGCAAAAATAGTTTCGGAAAGGGTAGGTATGCATACTGTGTAGAAAATGGGTCCTAAGATACTTCCTTGGGGTACCCTTGAATCTGTACAGAATTATGGCTTACAGACTTGAAATATCTGTTGATTAAATAGGTTTAGTACCAGGTAATTGGTCAAAGGGAGGGCTGTCTTAAGTCCAGTGCAGCTCAAGTGCTATGCTGAAGATAATATAAATTGAGTCATTAGTTTTGATCAGTTTTCCAGCAGTCTTTTAAGAATTGTAGCAACTGAGTTCTTGAGTCATTTGTGTGGGTTCAATATGCCTTTTGTCAATTTATAGCCCATGATAGAAGACTGTAAATGGTGGGAGAGGTGTACTATTGTAGTAGATGGGAGCAGCGGTTAGTCTTCAAAAGGTGAAAGTGCATGTTCATTTTTGTACAGGTGGAAAAATAGTTTCAAAAGGTTGGTTTCAAAGTAGTTTGCTAACTGTGTAGGATGGGTCTTAAGATATATATTCCCATATTCCTTGAATTATTTATCGGTTAAGTCGGATTTTAGTATCAAGTAGTAAGTCAAAGGGAGGCTTGTCTTAAGCTTCTAGCTTCTGGGTTCGCAGGTTTCTGGTTGAGATGATTTTACCTGCTAATTTCAGAAAGAGAAGGAATGTCTGCATACTGTGTAGAGGATCGGTCTTAAGATACTTCCTCGGGGTACACCGTATAGAGAGCCACTGATGTCTTGAAAGTATCTGTCAATTAAGTAGGAGTTTAGTATCAGATAATAAATAGCGGACTATAGTTTGTGGGTGAGGGATACTACAATATTTAAAGTCCTTCAATATTTTATACCTTGACATTCTACAATTATTACCTACACTATAAAATGATTATGCATACTCAACAAATATTTTTGATCAATAACTTTGACGTTAATTTTATTTTAAATTAAGTATCCCTGCTTGTCTGAATGTTGTTTTCAAAATAGATATTTTAGTAGTTGTTAGTTCCTTAATTATGTTTAAAAAGTATTAATAATTAGTGCGCAAATAATAAAACTTTACACATATTTGCTTGCTACTAGTTTTCTAATACCGATACTTTTATTTACTGATTTTTGTTAATGCATTACAGCAAAAATAAAGAAAGGTGTTAATAAAATATAATATTTAAAATTTCTGTTTATAGATGATATCAAATTTCTCCGTGGAAAACAGTAATAATAAAAATGGAGGCCTAAAAAATGCCATATCAAGAATAAGTACTGAATACAGGTTACAATTTGCATGGCCTAGAAGTGGTAAGTCCAAAGAAGATGACAAGAACAATTTGCCAAGGAAATCGCTAAGTATGGGAGCCATCAAACCCCAGGCCCAAATAGCCCCAGTACACAAGAAGCGAACATTACAACAAGAGGGTAATAATAATTGTTGTGTCTATCAAAATTGTCAATAGACAAATCCAAATGTTATGCTTAATTAAGTTCTACTTGTTTGTTACAATACGCTCACATACAAATAAACAAAAAGCATACAAATTATTTTATGAACTCAACAGTTCATTTTTTGGGTTCTTTCTATATGTGTATGTCCTACAAATTAAAAAAAGAAAGAGTAAAAATATATTAATAGTGTTAGGTTACGACACCAGGAAGAATATAAACTAGTCAGTAATATTTTATAAATTTTAAATGAAAATGTTAAATTTTGTTATGTTTATTTGCATAGGAAGTGGTGAAATGGAGCCTTTGGTAAGTGCCATCGACACTGTTGATACTGGGGAAGAAAAAATCCAAGAAGAATCATTTAGTAAAGAAGATAAATTCAAATTAAGGTAATAATAAATAAATATTGTAGTATCATTCAATTTATCATATAACCTTTTTGAAATTTACAGTCAAAAATCGGAAATTAAGACTGAATATGAGAAAAATTTTCGACCATTTTCACAATACGACTCAAATGAAATTCGACCGGTAAAGGGAAAACGAGACCCATTCATCCAACCCCAACCGCAACAACAACTTCCGGATACTTGGTTCACTGAAGTTATTGAACTTAGAAAGAAAGCAGGACAATATAAGGTAAATTATCCAACTATAGTACATTGAATGTAAAAGATCGCATGATGACTTATTTTTTAAATTTTACATTAAGCATCGTGGATGGGGCACAGAACTTGTCCCTGAGCACATTGCCGAATTGTATAGCAAGCAGATGGGACTTTGGGAACAAGTTTCGCGTCGTTCCTCTCTATCAGCACTCTCTTTAGCATCTTCAACACATCGACCGATTTCAAAAGAAGAAAAAGAAAAAGAAAACAACAAGAAATCTTCACCTACTAAAAACTGGCAGCATTCTAAATTGGGCAAGGTAAAATTTAATATCAATTTAAACATATAATAAAATTTTGTAAAACATATTTTAACAATAGACATCCTTATTAGTTCTTGTTTATTACAATGAACAAAGAATTTTTTAATATTGTGTACATGCAATTAAAAATAATAAATAATTCATCAAATATTCATGTTCATATTTGGTATTTAACCTTTACTTGTCTATTGTGCTGTGACAATTGGCAGAAGGTATCTCCTCGCCAAAGAAAGACCACAGAGATTCCCTTTCTGTGGTACACAAGTATCTGTAAATCACATATTAGTAGAAAGAAAGAATTAGCACCACAAAGAATAAGGTGTGGCTTGCTTACAAATTTTAAACAACTTCTAAGGCACATATGGAACCCTTTCATACATAGGTTCAAATAACATCCTTAATTTGAGTGAATGTATTTATTGGTGTGAACACATTAGTATGCTTTGGTGATTCGAGCACCTACAACCACACCAAAGTAGTCTAGGTTATTTAGTTTTATATACATATATTTGAAATTTGATTGCAGTCACTGTCATTATATCAAAAACCATGGTGACTACCCAATGGTGTGAATGCATTTATTTTTGTGAATGGTTAAGTGTGTATATGGTTTGTGTGGAATATCGAGTACCCACAGACCTGTCGAACTATTTAGAACCTCTTAGGATAGTGAATACACAATTTTTTACTGTATGTGAATGTATTTATTGACATGAATGAAGGAAGGGCGTCAAGGTGCTGGGCTCATAACCGTAGGTTTAGGCTGTGCATAATTTTAGTGTAGTTGTAGGGGTGACGTCTCAGCAGTATATCAAGAACCCCATGTTTAGGTTAGTTTAAGTAAGATAATCTTTTAAATAGCATGAAGGCGTATTTTAATGGACGCGGTATATTTTAATCATGTGTAGAAGGGTTAAACATTAAAGATAAAATGAATATGATATAGACAAAACATGAAGTGCTGGCAATGAAGCCAACCGCCAGCAGGCCGGAATTTTTTTTTTTTTTTTGCAAAATTCATCAAGTGTCAATGCACAATTATTTTGAATTTTAATTTTCCTTATATTATTTAAACCTTTTCATGAGATAATTTGTATCTTTTCAATTGTTTTTAGGGTGAAAAATATGATGACTATAAAAAAGATGGAATTCATCGCTCTAGGTTTGACAATTTTGTTAGGCATCATCTTGAACGTACTACTGGAGTTGGTGTGTATATTAAAATACAATTAAAAAATAAGATTAAATTTAAAAAAACTGTTTTCCATAATAATTTACTTATTTTAGGAGAACAAGGAATATTACATTCACCAACCAGGGAAAAATTAGAGCCTGTGATTCCTCGGAAAAAGGATGGAAGTGACTTAAGCCAGAGTCCTCAAAAAGCACACTATACTGGTAAAAAATATGAATTCAATAGATTTCTTGTTTATATTGAAACTACTTGTTTATGTATAATGAATTAAATTATATAACATGAACATATAAATAGTTGAGAAATTTATACCATAAGCACGGAGTCTGGTTAAAAATTTAAATGATACCATTAAATAATTAGTATTTTGAAATTAAAGTAATAAAATATGTAAGAAGTACTCAATTTTGTTGACATATTGGTAATCACGATTTTATTAAATTGGTTTCATGTATTGTGTGTGCTGTAATTGCAGTAATATAGAAAACAAATAAAACGGAGTGTTTTTTATTATTTTAATTGCAATTGTCATAATTTTAATGTTACAGGGAGATCTCAATCAGCTGGATCACCGAAACGTGGAACTTCGAAATTACACCAAAAGACGCCACCTCCAGAAAAACGAGAACGACCGAGTAAGTGAAATCAAAATAAATAGTCTCCAAGATATGGATGCTCGAACATGTTTGTCTGTGTTTGTTTTAGCTCTTTAACTAATAATTTCACGATAAAGTTTATTTTGGGCTTAAATTAATTCCCCTTAGCGATTCAGATAAATTATATTGGTTTGGTCTTTAGGCAAAAACTACTTTATATTAATTTCAACCAAATTGACAAATTATGTTTTATTTTTGTTATTATTATTTTGTAAGCTGGCAGGATTATCTTATTCAATGATTTGTTTTATTTCAACTTAGGCATATGTTTTAAACGATCAATTTCCAGATTTAGTGAAGGACAAAATGTTTAGATGTTGGCATGGTGTGTACTTGCTTACTTCGGACCCAAAAACATACAACATACTTTTAAAAATATATGTAAATTCTACTATTATGTGATCCGTCTATATATTTACTAGGTAATAATTATGCTAGGAAAAATATTATTCTTGTACAAACCAAGTTGATTGTAGACATTGGAAAAAGTATAAGTAAAAGTAAGGTTTGATAATTTGAACAAAGTAGGTTGATTTAGGTAAAAATAATGTAGCAAACCACACTACTATTGCCTCCCAAAAAATATACTCATTGCTCAAAAAGAGCAGATCCAATTTGTGACAAAAATCATAATTTCATTTCCAGTTCCTTTGTTAATTGATAAATAGCTGTAGTTGCTTTGTAGCTTATAGGGCAGTGTTTAAATTCATTCATTAAATTCACTATTAATTTCTTTAAAAACTCCTTTTTTATATTTTTTAATTTAAATGACATAAAATGCAACAAAGTTCGTTGAGAACAACTTCTAATTTTTTTAAAAATTGTATTGGTTTTTTTGGTAAACGGAATTGTTTAAGTTTCAATTTGTGTGACACTCTAATACCTGATCCCATCATCACAGATGTGAAAAAATATATCTGCATGACTGCATGATTTCATTTAATTATCACAATGACCCATATATACTTTTTTTCTATTTTTAAATGTTCACATGAACAACTTTGAGCTATCATTGAATGTCCTAGTGAAAATTGTAGTTTGCATGGAAATTTTAAAGCATATTACTGCAATGTTTTCAATTGAAACACAATCTAATTTTACTCCTTTTATTGAAGAAAAAAAAGGAAAACACCAAATTAGTTGTATATTACTCATGACCATTGCCTGATTTGATTTTCAATTATTAGTGTATATATTATATATATTTATAGTATTGTTTTCTCAAAATATCAATCGGCTGGATTTGCGTTAAGCTTAAATTAAACGCAAATTACAAAACAATTTTATCAACATTAAAGCTTTAACGAGAGTGTACAATTTAATTGCTCATGTGATGTTTGATGTTATAATTGTTCTAGGGTCTACTGTAGCTTAGTTTCCTTAACCAAGCAATAACTGGTTAACAGAAATTGTTTTATTTTTCCATTTTATTATTTTTTCTTTTTTTATAATAATTTATTTATTAATTGCATCTAAAATTTCTGTAGTCAAACTTAAAACAAAATAATTGCTCCTTTTCTCACATATAGGCAATTCCAATAATAGTGCACTTTTATACTATAGATTGCATTTTGCCTAATTTACTTTAGCTTTCACTAGTATTTCCAAAAGCTATGATCTTCATGAACAGTTAATGAGGTGAAAGAAATTATTGCTTCTTTAAAGTTCTATTGTATTTATGCCTATTTTATTTTTTCTAAGGTTAAATTTACACATTACATTGCAACATATTTAAGAAATATTTTCACTCAAGATATCTCACAACACATTGCTTTCATATTGTTCGAATAAACAATCAAAATTTACATTAAAAGCAAATTACCTGAAAGTGAAAAAATACTCGTAAAAGATAACTGGTAAAACATGGTTCTGAAATACATTATTTTATGTTTTATTGATTTACTTGGCAGGAGTGTTAAATTAGAAATGCAACATATTTTATTAACCAGATTATTTAAATATTTTATTTTTTTTATGAGATTTCCTCTTGGAGTATGCAGAGTGATAAACCTGAAGTTTGTCGTTACCAATCATTTTGGTCTGCCTATTCTTGCTGGTTTTGGTCTGTCAGATGCATTTCGGCTTCTTGCCATCAACAGTAATCGGTCTGTGTCCTCTGAAGATATAGAGAAGCTGAAATTCATTGACCAGACCAAAACAAGCAAATTTAGGTAGACAAAAATGATAAGATACTACTAGGTAGCCATAAAAGTTCATGCCGTTTTTCATTTGTTTGAAAAAGTGTCTTGAACAGTTCACTGTAAATGAAAAAATATTTTCTTTCTCATGACTTCAAAACCAACCTTCGTGCTTATTGTATGAATTTGGTCTTCATCTCATTAAATTTGCACTGCATTTCGTGATGACACAATAAGTGAGCACACTGCCCAAAAGTGGTTCAGAAAGTTTGCTTCTGGGAATGAGGGGATTGAAGATGTCAGTCTGGTAGAAATTCTATCTTAATTCAAGTCAAATATGTCAGAAGACTGCCAAAATTGAACCAGCAATGAAACCATTCACTCAAGCTTATATCCATATAGGAAGACGTGGAAGCTCAGCAAATTGGCTTTTCATAAATTGACCGACATTAATGAGCTTCAGTGTCTAAACATTCCCTTTTGCTTTCACAGCACAGAGTACATTTTTCAATGTTCTGTCCAACTACTCATCGACAAAAGTTGACGCTTGGAGTATGACAGGCATTGTTCATTATGAATGACAGCCAGACCATCTCCACAGAAATCTACTCAAGCCAACTGCGATGAGTATCTCTTGTTCTAGCCGAGGAGCAACTTGCTCTCAGGAACAGATGTAATTTTTCACCAGGACAACGCGAGACCTCATACAGCCAAACGGAAGAGTTAATAATGAAGTTTGGTTTGAGAAGTCCTTACACACTCTTCAAACTCTCTAGACCTGGCTCTATCAGATTTTGACCTATTCTTAAGTAGCAATCGGGCCAGTAGCAAATCATATGTGCAATCGGAAATTTGAATCACGAACAGCTGGAAAGTGAGCTGAATTTATTTTTTAAGTTCTGGGATACAGAATTTTATAAGAAGGGCTTAACTGGGCTAGTAATTTGTTGGGAAAATATTATAAATGCTGATGGAGACTATTTCCCTGAATAAAAATTCATAACTAATTTTAATTGAAACAATTCTTAAACCCTTTAAGCCTACATGAACTTTTCTGGTTACCTGGTACAATTAGTGAATCAGTTTTTTAATAAACTTACAAATAAATACTACAATCTATTCTAGAGTTTAGTTTTTAAGCGATTCACTGGTTTAGATTAACTATTTATTATTTAAATTAATTAAATTGCTTGTTTTTCATGTTGAAAAAGACAGAATTTTATTCTATAAAATATTATAATTAAACTTTGTTAAGTAATTTGCAGTGCTTTGAGTTTTGATTGTTTGTATTAACTGTGTGTGAGAAGAATTCGTTAATTGATATAAATAAAAAATTAAAAATCAATAGTTAAGATGCTATGGCAAACAGACTTAGCCTTCAATTTTGATTCTTACATTCATCCAGAAAACACGTGTAAACCTCAAGAATACTGTGAACCCTAAATCATCTGTAAGCAGACAAATTTAAATAGAAGATTTGTAAGAAGGCGATATTTGAAAACAATAAACTATGAAGAAAACTATAAAAAGGAAAAACTCTGTTCATCTTGTGTTTTTTTTAACATGAGCAGTTAAATAAATATAATGAAATGAAGATACGTGACATCATGAGAACATTAAAGAGGAATAATAGACCTACATAGAAAAATGTCGCAGTGATACACAAAAATGGATATCTGACATACCCATCTGGCATAAAGGATATCAAATGTGATGGGAGAAGATTGCGATGGAGAGAAGCTTTGACTACATTAATTAATAGTAATGCACTACATATTCTGATATCGTGGTTAGAGACAATTCTGTTGAACCAGTTTTTGCAAGAAAAATGTACTTGATTCTGAAATATGTGTTTAGTTAGTGCTTTATTCTCTTCTGTATGTTTCTTTAGCTACCCTTCAAACCGCTCCCACCCGAACCAAATCTAACACAGGTTCTGTAAAAGCCAGTGATTCCAAGGCAAGAGGGACTCATAAACCTAAAGAGATAACCTCACCAAACGTCAATGATACAGACAAAAACAGTAAGTATAAGGATGGCCATCAGTATTTTGATATTATCTTCAAATCCTACCGTTCCACATTTTAAACAGTAGGTGTTTGCACACATAATTATATCTTACAGATTTATTAACAATAAATATGATATACCCTTCCTTCTATATCTTAAAATTTCAATACTAAAGCTTTGTTCATATTTACTCTCCATTATTTTATTACAAGGCTTTCTGGCTTAACTTGAAATTTTAACAATATCAAATTTCTTTATGTAAAACATCTAATTAATCGTTTCACTGCATTTTAGTGTTTTGTAAGTAGTAATGCACGCATAACACTCTGAATGATCCTGCATGCGAAATGATCACATTTCATTTTCATATACATTTTCACAATGAGTTTTTATGGCAAATTTCAAAGTGCAGAAATTCAAAATTTTAAATAATGGTAACTAAAACTGATTTGAATTTGAATCATTTTATTATAACAAAATGTCACGAGGGAGAGAGAGAGAGAGAGAGAGAGAGAGAGAGAGAGAGACAGAGAGACAGAGGAGAGAAAGAGAGAGAGATTGAGAGAGAACTATATTTTAAGAACGGTAATCATGAATTAACTCATTTTAATCTCTCATCTCTCTATATACAGTTGTGTATTTAATTGGTTGATTTTGAACAAAAGTTTTAAAAAATCCTTTTTGTTTTGTACATATAAATAATATTAATAGCACAAAAGAAGTTAATTGTAATACAGCTGGGGGAGGGGGATTTGTGTCGGTGGCCACAACGGTTAATGCATTGACATAGTGCTCATCACTGTAAGGTAAAGGTCCCGGGTTCAAATCCAGCATCCTTCTATTCAAACTCTGATATATACTTACGAATGGGCATGTTTCTTTTTTTTTCCAAAAACACCAGCATCCCAAGGGTTGATATGACCTCTGCCATGACAAACCCTTGTAAAATATATATACACAGCTTGGAAATAGTGAAAGGAAATAAGCTGATATCTCAATTCAAGGGTTAAAAAATATGCCTAGAACCTCAAAGACTGCAGTGAAGTGATGAAGTAGGTTGCTCAAAGAATAATTTTATCAGTTCGCTTAATTATTAGATAATATGTATTGACTATACATATTAGAAAAATCCTGCTGTACAAAAATTGAAACAGGAACGTCTATAATCAAACGTTTGTTATATCAGGTGGTATGCCCTGAATGAGGAAACCTTTTAAGTAAGTGGAGATCCACGTGATCTGTTTTAATTATTACGGTTATTTTTTCATAATTGTAACTTCTATATTTACTTTAAGTTTGAAATTGTTGAAAGAAGCATTTTACAACAGCACAGGTTTATTTCGCTTTCCGATAACTACCACTGTCTGATATTTCATCAAACTACATCCTATGAAATTTTGTGTCTATGTTTTTCAAGAAAGGGTAAGTTAGAGTAACTGTAATGGATGTAGAAATGAACCCTATTACTTTAAATTTTTTCTTCTCTGAAAGAATGGAGTGGGTTCAATCCCGCCCGAGGAATATTGAGTACTCTGGGGGAGAATGTCACCAGACATCTTTGTATTGGGTGTTGTATTTATATTAATTTATTAGAATGGATGTAATTTATTAGCATGAAAGGAAGGGGTTGTTCAACCCCTACCCCGAAAAATATTGAGTTCTCTGTTTGATGTCTGGAAAGTAAGTTATTAGCAAGAATGGAGTGGGTTCGACTACACCCCGAGAAATATTGAGCACTCTGGGGAGGTGAATGTCACCAGACATCCGTGTTTGTGGAGATGATGTTTTATTCTGAAGTTGACAACCTGAAGTACAAATTAAAAGCTAACATTTTAGAATATCGACTTAGTTTTCATACAAAACCAGAGAGTCAGTAACAAATCGAGATGCTCAAATGGCTGCAGTTGGCATGAAAGACCAGGAAAAGAAGTACAAACATGCAGAGGGTCAGCGATGACCTCAGCTTTTGTCAGCCCCTAATCTTCCCACATTATATATACACTGGTCTGTAATTCTGGCAAACAGACTGGTTACATAATGGATTTCTTTAAGAGTTGTAATCAATAGTATTACATATATTGTTTTGTGCTGTTGTTGCTCAACAATACCATTCCTTTTACATATTACCTAATCCTACGCAGCTACCTCGCTTTATGTATTTCCACATTAGCAAAGGGACTCCTTTACCACATATGTTCAGCTGACATTTTCCACCAACCTGAAGCAACATGATTCAATTAATCGGGCAATGGTGCAACGAAAAGATAATTAAAATCAGCACAGATAAATCCATGAATATCACTTTCACCCTCTATAAAATAAACCTGCCATCAAATGTATCCATATTGCAAGGTGTGATATTTGGGAATGTACTAGACCTGTGACACATGACTCAAAAGATGATATGAGGCCCTTTCAAGGTTCTGCATATACAATGAAACAAACCACAATGACCTGGACCCTAATCCTAATCATAAATTCCACAAAACTCTCTCATTCTTAATCAACTCATCCAGCAGCTCCCAACCTGCAGAATCTTGTTAAATCCTACACGGATGTTAAGTAGGCGATGGCCCAGAAATGTTTAGTCCATTGACGAAAGGGACATAAATTAACTGTATAATTTATTCAAATAATGTGGAATGCTACCAGTCGGTGGTTTTTCCTCTCTTTTGTTGCTATTTCCCTTATTTGTTTTGTTCATTTTCGTACACTTTTGCTTGTTACCCATAGTTGTAATACTCAATTTAAAAAAAAAAAAAATCTATGAAATCACTTGTAGGGGAGGGGATATGTAAATATATTCCTGTTACAGTTGTTCAACTTAATATCATCACATCCAATTCATTAATTGGTATATTTGATTCTTAAAAAAAAAAACTTTTATTCAATTGAATTTGTTTACAATCTTATAAATCAATTATTTTTATACTTGAAGAGCATAATTTGTCACACAAAGTTAAAATCCATTCAATTAAACTCTCAATTTATTTTTAATACTGGTTAGAATTTTTCATCGCAAAGGGAGTCAATTTGATTTTTTGTAAAACCTTTAAAATTTTCAATACGGTGGTACTTCAGGGGGAGTGAAGTATTCCACCTGTGGAATGGCTGCCTGCAGGAAGGTCATAATGCATAAGAATATTAATTTTTTTTTTAAATGCCACCAGACAGAACATGTTAAAAAAATCATTATCCATTTGTATAAATTTTTTTGTTTGATATTCGTACTAATTGTGATTGGCTTGCTCATATGAAGTTGTACCTGTATTTCATTATTTTTATTATCTTGCAATATAAAGTTGTACTGGTGCAGTACTATCTTTTTATACTGCTACAAATTAATTAAAATATAACAAAACAAATATATACTTTCAACTGAAGCAATGAAAAAGTTTCTGCAGATCTTTGTTACATGGAAAAAAAATCAAATTAACAAAAAGACCATCACCGCAGAACTCAAAAGTCATGCGGATTTAGTATACAGGGTGTTCCATTTATGACCTTACAAATCGTTAAAAAAAATTATTTTGCCTGATTTCCCCTCGAAAGTATACATAACCTTGGCTATTTACAGAATCTCAAACAGGTTAGAATCGATAATTTGATCGCTTAAAATCCTACACCATACATTTACCGACCACCAATGATCAACCTCATGGCAACAGTCTGGACTAATAATCAGTAATGGCTGCTGGGTTGTTTTAATGATCAATCATTGTTAAAAGTAGCTTCATTGGAGAATAAAATTTTCCTGGAGAAACCCTGACTTTATTCTTGCAGATTGCAAAACTCTGACATGTAGCATCTTAAAGTGCAAACTTTGCATAAAAGTAATAAATCAATTAAAAATAAGTACTTAGGTTAAGAAGACTGACTAAAACATATATTAATTAATCTTTAATAATTTCTTCTGTAATGTTTTTAATATTATTTTAAACAATAAATAATTAATTTATTAGATAGTTGATTAATTAATTAGTGTAACATTGTTTGTATGTCTGCCTTAATGGACCTTTCCAGATTTGTATACAGGGTGTTTCATTTACCAATTACAAAATAATGTCCCAAGGAAAAAGTTTTCTTTTCACTTCTAGTTTATAAATATGATAATAATGTGTCATGGATAAAAATTTTAACAGAAAAATGTGGTTTTGGTTCTCATATGTCCATTGTATTTAATAGTGCTTATGTAGTGTCAGTTGTGACGTTTTCTTTCACACTACAGTCCGTTCTGAAAGGTTAAGTCAGTGATGGAACCAAATCAATTATTATCTAAAATTTTTGCAATACCACTTTTTACTTTCGTCAAATTTATTAATTATACATAATATAAGTTTTATCTTTAATTAAACGATGTCAATAACCATGTAAATTGCTGCCTCAAGTGGACTGCAGTGCATGATATATTTTATTTTACTATTATATTTTTTATTTACTGATCTTTGTTGTAGTTTCCTGAAGATTTTTCTTTTTCCTTTGGTGGACAGTTCTTTGATGACAGCTTGACTACCTTGATTTTCATGGGCCTGTATTTTGCTGAAAGTAGTTGCTCTTCTTATTTCTTTTAATTTGTGAAGTTAAATATTTCACATGAAGCAATTATCTGAATAGCCTTTTGCTGACAAAGTAATTAAAAAATCACTCTTTAATTTGAAGAATTTTTGTATATTTTAGTTATCTTTGAAACATTCCTAATTCCCCTTTTGATTGTTAAATTAAAATCACTTAAAATAAGATTTTTCTGAAAATACGAACACAGAGTGTCTTTGTACAGTTCTACAACAATTATAATTGCTTATTAAGTTATTATTACCTATTGCTGTCTTTCACCCTTCTGTTCCTTTTATTTCAGTGATTCTAAACGCCTTGATAAATATGTTTAAATTACTATTAAATCTGCCCCCTTTTTTCTGCTCTTCTTTACTGATTAATTTTATTATTTTATATTTTTTATTAAATAATTCCATAAAATTAAACAAGAGTGAAATACTTGAATGTAGATGATAATTATTATTAATTATACACAAAATTAATATAGTAGTGTAATGGTTTGTTAGGTGTGTCTTATAAACATGTGATTATGTCCGAGCAGGTATTGTTTTATTAAGAATCCGTGCACTTTCGTATTTATAATATGAATCATAATCTGGAAAATTGTTTTTAAAAAACTAGAATTAAATTAATAGCAAGAAGACATATTTTATGATGTAGAGATTAGGAATGGTTTTATTAAGAATCCGTGCACTTTCGTATTTATAATATGAATCATAATCTGGAAAATTGTTTTTAAAAAACTAGAATTAAATTAATAGCAAGAAGACATATTTTATGATGTAGAGATTAGGAATGGTTTAAGGAAAAATAACGTGGCAAAGTTGTGTCACTTTTATATATTTTCCTATTTTTATTTCAGAATCTAAGAGTAAAGGCGCAAAGTTTATAGCATAAAATAAAAAGAGAATTATTAGACAAAAGGTATTATTATAGGTTCTTTCTCATTTTCATGTACATATATTTTTGTCAAATGCCTTTTAAAATCCTCCATAGAATTTTTTGTATTCGTCAACTGTAACTGTAAATGATTTAATTTTGTGATTTTTACTGAAATTGTAAATGTATTGTGGAAAAATGGAACCTTTTTTTTCATAAGTTGACATCAATCAGCTTACCGATTTTAATTCGGTAATAAAATCCCTTTTACTTAAATGTGCATGTAATGGGTTAATATCACTGTTTAAAAAAAATAAAAAATAAATAATAAGCATACGATTGAGTGTATTGGGTTTCAGAGGAAGAACCTGATGCAGCTATTTTGTCCGAACCTGTTGTCAAATCACCCCCTGAGCCAACCAGGGTGAAATCGCCGGAACAAATTCTCATGAGATCGCCGGAACCCGTCAATTGGACAGTTCCTTTGGACACAGGGAAGACTTTTACTGTTACTCAGAATGTATCTCAAGGTAATTACATTATCATATATGTTTTTCATTTTTTTTTAAATAATTTGTCAACACTACAAGATATTGTTACAGTAATTCTTTTAAGATTTGGTCGACTTTAACAGTTCTTTAAAAAAATGGCATGTAATTAAAGCATTTTTTTATGGTGTGTTTTAAGGTTTACTAGTATAATCAATTAGTAACTATACAGCTTAGTTTATCATGAAAATAATAAGGGTGTAACACTAGTGTTCAAAATAGCTAGTGTTTTATTGTTAATTCTGTTGATTTTTATTTCTTTTTTTCAACACTTTAACTCATTTTTTTTCATATGTACGATGCTTTTGAATTGGAAATATTAAGAATCGAGAATGACGGGGTTGTGTGGCTATTTTTAAAGAATTGGGTCATAAAATAAGCCTGTAGTGTTTTTTGATGGTAAATTCAATAGAAATTTCAGATTCGTGTAAACAAACTTAATCAACAATATACAAATCATTTTGTTCCACCTGATGCCATCTTTCATCTAATTTTGTAATTCCGTCCTCCCAGAACTTCTCAGGTTTTTGAGCGATGTTTTTTCTGCAGTCCTTAAGCAAAGTGAATTTCCCCCATCTGTAGAGTTTCACAGAAACCCAGAATAAGTTAAATAAAAATTCTAAAACTGTAGCACATCGCAACAATTTTTGGTGCATCTGCAAAGACACATGGAGCAAGCGTTATCCTGGTAGAAAAAAAAAATCGCTTTGCAATTAACAACCAATGGCATTTTAGGTCAGTTGTTGATTTTAATCGCTACATTTGCGTGCAGTACTAAAATTGATGATTTCGTTGGATGAAAGAAGCTTATAATCAAGCGCATTTGTGTAATTCCACTGAATGTACAACATTCTTGGGATGAAATCCAGCTTCTGGAGTTGGTAACAGTTGCTGCATTTCCTCAGGATTTTCCTCTCTGAATACTGTTGTAAAGGACCCAATTATTTATATAAATACCCCTGTTATCAACATTTTTAAAAATATGCCATTTACAAGGTATTTGACTCATGCATCATAAAAGTATCGCATATAGAGATGCGATCCAATAAATTCTTCTCAGTCAATATGGGAAGAACTCATTAAGACAAAAGCCTTGAAATTGGTCATCATCAACAGTTGAAGAACAATTAGATGCTTTGCGACTTATGAACTGAGCACAACTATTACTGACGGTACTTTTTCCTAAAGCTTCATAACAAATTTTCTTAGCAGTCTGAGCTGCAGTTTCCCCTTTGCTGTAAAAAAAAAAAATTAAATTACAAAAATGCATTTTTTTCTAAATTAACAAAATACCTTGTAAAAATATGAGATCTCGCATGAAACTGAAAATCTCTATTTCAGAGTGCATAAACCATAATGATGGTGATGGTGATGAGGATATTAGGAAGCGGGGTTTGTGCTGCGAAGGCAGTATGGGTCGTTCGAAGGCAGTATGGGGTTTGTGCTTCCCAGGCACTGCAGCCTTCTGGCTTATTGCACCTTCCTAGGTTCAGTGCAATCGACTCAATCCTTTTCCTCAGAAGTATTAGGTCATTGACTGTTGATGCTACAATTTCATTTCCTAGGTTTTCTCTGTATCTCCATTGAGCCGTTGCTTTGCATACGAACATGATATAGGTTTCATCCTCCTTACATAATCTACAGATGGGATCATCGTTATATATCCCCATGTAGTGTAGATGTTTTCTCAGATGCTAATAACTGATTAGTAGCCCTAACACTCATCTGAGTCTACCTCTCTCCAACTGTAGCAGTGAGTTTGCCAGTCTTGGTGAGGGTTATTTTAATATAAGTTTACTGGGCCTAGCGCCGCTTGAGTTTATCCACTTCTCCTTTTGTTTTATTTGGATCCATTCTGCGATGGAGGATTATGTATTTGTTTTTGCTATCCCAAGTATAGGTATATATATATATTACGCAGGGTGGAACCCGAGGGCTTAAATGCCTGGGTAGACTTGTACCCCATCCCTAAAAGGTCCGGGACTTGGTCGGCTCACGTGTCCTGCATAAACCTCTTGGACTTGTTCACAAACCCCAAGATTTTGGACCATTTTATCTCGAGGAGTGATTTGGCAATGCCCACTCCTTCAAAAGTTTCAAATCTATGCCTGGCATACCTATCACACTCTGCGAGGTAGTGCCGTGCCGTTTATTCTTTTCTTTCACAGAAGCAGCAGAAGGGGTCTGGTAAAATACCCATTATGAAGAGGTGTCTTCTCAAGGGGCAATGGCCCGTCAGGATACCTATCAGCCTCCTAATTCCCCTCCTTGAGTTAGAGAATAGCCTTCTTTTGGTTTGATCTCCTTCACAAACTCCTTCGATTGCCTATGTCCGGGGGACAGAGTCCATTCTTTTAGGAATTGTTTCATGCCCCAGCTATTAATACTCTCTTTCGCTGTGCTTGTAGAGTGGGGTAATACCGGTTGTGGCCCGACAAATGCAGTATTTGAGCCTTCTTTGGCCAGGCTATCCGCCTCTTCATTGCCATAGTGACCCTTATGAGCTGATATCCATATGAGGGTTACCCTATTCTCGTACCTGGTAGTAATCCTATTAATAAGTTCAACAATTTCCTCCACCAGCCTAGATGTTGATAGCTCTTTTTGTAATGACTTAAGATTGGCCTGACTGTCGGAAAAAATTCTAATGTCTTTTCCCTTGATCTTGTTATCCATAAGTGTTCTGCAGCAAACATTAATGGCCCATATGTCCACCTGAAAAACGGAGGTGTTATTACCATGAGGGGAGGAGATGCTGATCCCTTATTTAGGTATATTTATTCCAGCACCGCTTCCCTTGCCTTTAATGAGTGAGCCTTCGGTAAAACAATCTAGGCTGTGATGGTCATCGTCCGCACTGTAGTTATATTCTAGTTCAATTCAGCATTACATTCAAGTATAGGTCCAGGGCCTATATATCTTGCAGATCCTCCTCTGGCCAGTGTGTCTGCTTTTTCGTTACCCAAAATTCCTTTATCTCCTGGCACCCAAGATATCATCAGGTACCTGTTTCCCCAGGTTTTGGAGATTTTGGATGAATTCACTGGTAACCTCTTTTAAGATTGTCAGGGCACAGGCATTGATGGCTTGTATATCTTCTTGAAAGACTGAAGTGTACATCCCTAATGAGTTTGATTGCTCTTGTTTGATCTTGGGCTTGTACAAAAAATACCCGATCCGTTCCTTCATTTGTTTTGGAGATTTCTGTATACCATATCATTGTATCTGATGCTCTCCTGAGTTCTTCCTCTTCTTTAGAGTCAGTTGAGACTTTGTAGGATGTTGTAAAGAATGTTTCTGGGATCATATAGTCAGACCCTATTTCTAAGAATGGGGTGATTTTATTAATTATGGTTGTGTGTCCCAATTGTTTAGTTCCTATCCAACTTGCTTGAAGCACCCTCAGCACCATTCTTTACTGCTTTTTTGATGACGCTAAGGGTTATCATTGCAAAGCCAAGATAAAGTTTAATGTTTTTGTTTTGCTTAGAGCCCCAAAGGATACATCATCTATGTCTAACACCAGTGTTAGTCTTCTACTGTCTGGCTGGCTGACTCTCCATTGCCCGGTATTAATACCTGAGTTTTGGGATTTCATTTCATCAGAAGGTCAGGATCTGGCATCTACAGGCCACCCTAGTAGTTTTTATGATTTTTATGGTATCTCTATAGGGGCCTACTTTAAGGTTTGCACTTTTGGGTTTTGCTTCCCTTTCCTGATTATTTTCAGGATTGACTCCCCCTTTTGTTTGGCTCTTTCAATTGCCATTTCTCCTCTATTCCCCTGATATTTTCTTGGGTTTTAAGTGTTGTTTTTCAATCCTGTCCGTGAGGTTTCATCTTCTAGTTTGGTTTTTCCTAAAGACCCCTCACATGTGCAGAAGGTGACGTAAGGAGATTGTCTTCTAATTCTTGATTCATGGGAATTGGAGAGGGTTCAATTTCCATAAGTTGGTTTGTGGGTTTTCCTTTAGGTTGACTTCCTTTGCAGGTTCCCCCGGTGATTTTTGGTTTTCTCTTGGTTTATCCAGTGATTCCCACGAGTAAGAAGGATCTAAAAGTCAGCACCGGAGGAGCCCTCTCTATGGTGTAAGGTTAATGACTCAAGGGGATCACCTGGTACCCTCAGGCTCCGTTATTGGTACCCCTGTACCATCCATCCATCAGCACAGGTTGCATAACACCTTAGATTGGGGATGGAATGTGAGATTAGCATTGGGTTTGTGATTGGAGGAGAGGTAAGGTGTTTGGTGTTGGGATTAGGAGGTGACAGGTCCAGCTCCTGTTCCTCTGTGCCCCTCTTTCTATCTGTTTAATGAACAGGGTACACCCGCATAAGCTTTGTGAAGGTGGAAAGTCAGAATTGAGTATTGGAGGCTATTAGAGACGCATAGTACTCGTTTGTACCCCTCAACAGTAATGACTAAATAAAATTGTTTCAAAGCACAAGAGGGATAAATTTGAACTATTGAAAAATGCTACAGACTTATTACCCAATATTTAATTATAGTTGTTTCATCACATTAAAAAAATACATTTCAATGGTTAAACTTTTCAGTACCAATGGACTATAATTATTGTTATACAAACCACCTTGTTCTGATGTTAACAGATTGAAGGATGCCATCTAGAAAAAATTAATCTACTATTTATAGCGGTAAATATAGTAAAAAAATGTATTAGAAAACATCTTAACAACTCCATTCTTCATTAGCAATTTCTATTTGGAAAAATATCTTTCTAATGTTCAATTAATTTGAAGTTTGTAAAATAAAAAATGGTTTATACCATGTATTCAACAAAATAATAACATAGCATTCAAAGAATAGTTCTAATTGATTAAATCTTGATCAGACTTTTTTCACCAGTAATCAGAAAAGTTCATGCTGGTTTAAAGGGTTTAATCATTGTTACAATTAAAATGAGCTTAAAAGTACTTTAGGAGAAATAGTCCCCTTCAGCGTTTATAACATTTTCCCAATGAGTTACTAACCCGGTTAAGCCCTTCTTGTAAAAGTTGTGTCCCGGAACTTAAAAAATAAATTCAGCTCATTTTCCAGCTGTTGGCATTAATCGAACTCCCAAGTGCACTTATGATTGTCCATTGCTACTTAAGAAAAGGCGAAAGTCAGATCAGATAGAGCCAGGTCTAGAGAGTTTGAAGAGTGTGTAAGGACTTCTCAAACCAAACTTCATTATCACCTCGTTTGTTTTTCTGGCTGTATTACATTTTCCTGGTGAAAAATTGGGCCTTGTTCATGAGAGCAGGTTGTTTCTTGGCCAGGGGAGAGATACTCGTTGAAGTTGACTTGAGTAGATTTCTGCAGTGATGATCTGGCCAATGGCACAAGTTCATAGTGGACATGCCTGCCATACTCCACTAAACACAAAGAATCACCTTTTGTTGGTGAATATTTCATTTTCACTACAATGAGACAGTCATTTGGTGACAGCAAATAGCATAACCTCCTGGACTATATAGGTCCATTTTTCATCGCATGTGACAATTTCGTCCAGAAACGTACTTTGTACCTTGAAAGCAATGAAAGGCCAACATTTAGATGCTAAAGTTTTTTAATGATCAATTTATGAGGAACCCATTTGCTCAGCTTCCACATCTCCCATGTCAAAGTGAGCTGGAGTGAATGGTTTCGTCACTTACGTTGAATAATCTGGCAATCTCCTGACATGTTTGACTCTAATCAAACTTGATAGTTTCCTTCAATTTGTTGCCATTCAAGACAGAAGGTCTACCAGACCAAGATTCATCTTCAATCCCCTCATTCCCAGAAGCAAACTTTCTGAACCACTTTTGGACATTGCACTCACTTATTTTGTCATCATCAAATGCAGTGCAAATTTTATGAGCTGCCTAGGTCGCCCTACTAATAAACTAAATTTCATACAATAAGCATAAATTATTGGTTTTGAAGTCATGAGAAAGAAAATATTTTATAATTTACAGTGAACTCATGAACTTTTCTGATGGCCTGGTAATACTGGCAAAACATAATAGGGGGTTAAATGTTTTATTATCATATATGTTCATTAGAGATTCATTATCTAATATTATAAATTGCATTTCTGTACTATTAAATAAATATAAATAATATTTTTCCTGATATTATTTCTATGTAAAACAATTCAATTTGTTTATTTAATTTCCAATTCTTGTGGTCATTAAAATTCAATTTTAATTTAAATTATTAATATTCAAAAATGCAATGAATCTGAAATGTCTCATGTAACATAAAATTTCATTTATGATAATAAAAAATTTCATATGAGTTTAGATTTTAGGGAATTTAACAGACATATATAGATATTGAGAACCTACTTTTACAAGACGTTTTCCATTTCTTTTTAATTAATTTATTTGAGATAGATTGATCATCAAAAAATGTCTTTTTACAAGATTTATTTCGATAGACGAAGAAGAAAATAAATTTTATTCTGCAGCTTTGGACCCCCTTGAAAAAAAGTAAAAAATTTGGCACAATTCATGTCAAAATTAATATATAAAATAAAAATTTAAATGTAATAGCATAAAAATAAATGAAACATCATAAAAACGTGGTTAAATATAAAACAAAGTACCTTATATTCTAAACAGTTAGAATCAAAATATAAATAAACTTTATATTTTTCATTGTAAGTACTTTAATGATGTACTCCAGTCAAAACTGGCTTTCAAACGATGATAAATAATTCATAAGAAAACCCTAGATTAGAAAATAAGTAGTAAACTTGTCATATTATAGCAAAAAATTACTTTGTGTTGAATTTATGTAGCAGTACAGTTCTTATTTAGAAAATCAATTAGAATTTTTTCTCAGCGAAACAATTCACATTTCATTAGCATGTTCTTGAATAACATGAATGTGAAAATTTAGTGTAACAGGACCAAAGGAATGAGGAGGATACACAATAGTTGTTTATTTGTTAGGTCTTGGAATATTAAAATTTTTCCCTAAGTTTAGTTGACTTAAAAATATATCTTATAGAGTAACATTGTACAAGTGCATAAACTTAATTTTTGGCAGATAAGCATGGAATTTTTAATTGGATTTTAAAGTAGAAAATTGCAGGTTCTGACTGAAAATTTAGGTCTTGTCTTTTTAGTATATTGTATTATTAGTATTTTCATGGATGATAAATTAATTTAATAAAAATTTTCATATTTATAACAAAACAGTTTGACTATTACATATCAACACAGACATCCAAATTAGTCCTACAATCTTTTTGAAATTGGTAAAATCAAAATTCATTGTTCATGAATTTTTTAAATTAAGTTTCAATTTGTATTTGATTTAGTACTGTGTTTATAAAGGTGATATCCAGTGGAGGGCACAAAGTGAAAGTAAAGCTCGCAGTGAGAGCAGGGTAGCCTCACTCCCACCTCAATCAGCACCTCCTCAAATAAATGGTAAAAAGACAGCTTGCAAAAAAAATTTTAAAGACAAATTTTTTGAACAATTTGTATCCAACTCATACCACTTGGTCAAAGATACCTCAATTATAATTCCAGCATGTCATTAATAAACAATAGAACCATCCGTTAATTTATGTTTATTTTTATTTCTTTAATTCCCCTGTATGATTCTTAGTTAAAATACCTTTTTCATAACAGAAAAAATCCTGTAAACAATTCACTCCTCAGTAATGAAGTTACAAACAAAACCATTCATTGACCAATTAATCTTATTATTTTATTTGATGTTGCCCAGTATACAAGCATTTCTAATCATTAAGTACTTGTGAATTAAACAAAAATTAAAATATTCCCCATTGATACTTATCTGTGGATATTTTGTAATAGATGGGGCTAGGGATGAAGTCTGATTTTTCCCAGGTACCCAAATTTATTTGCTAAATGTATGCTAATTTTATTTTGTTCAAATATTATTCGCTTTGCAGTAGCATTATATACTTTTTGTTATATAAGAATATGAATTTATGTTATTTTTGCATCAAACAATGGTAATTTAAGCTATCAGTTTTCTTTAAGATACTGTTAAGAGTTTCCAGTTTTATTTCAATTCTTATACAGGTCATTCTGTCTCAAAACTTTGAAAATTTCAAATTCATGATGACTTAGTAACTATGTTATGTTTAAAAGTATAATACAAAAAATAGTTTTAAAAGCAACTATAGACACTATCAGTAAAACTGTTGATGGGTTTGCATTGCAAAGTTTTATTATATCATTAACATTAACAATTATGTTTATATGATTAATGAGCCTAAATATTATAATTGTATATAAAAAAATTCAGGGATTTTCAAAAAAGAAAGTCACTCTGTGCTTTGCTAAGTTTTTGAAGAACTTGAAACTATTTCTAATGATTTTCACGGGTATCAAATATAAAAATCTACAATTGAGACAATTGCAATGTAGAATGGAAAGATGGTAGATCTTGTTTATTTTACTGACCCTTTTTACAACTTGTGCACTGCGACCAATATTGGTCTATTGTGCATCTCCATTTTGTTATCTAGAGCTCCTCGTTAAGCTTGTGGCTTTTTATGATGTTAGTTTCTATGATGGTCTTTTGATAAATTTTTTTGCGTTTCGCTGTTACATTCCCATTGAGCGAAGGACTTGTTATTAATCCACTGTCTAATGGATCCACGTTTTTGGCATATGGTATGCCACAAAAGGGTTCAGGGCCAATAGGTGTCCTTGACGAACTTTCCTTGGCCAATTTATTGTCCCTCTGCCCTGTGTAGCCTGGTACCCAGACCAGGGTAATTTTCTTGTGTTCCCCACTGGTGGAGTAATTGCCCTCAGTGCTGCTTGGCTGTCTGTCTATCCTCTTAAAAATACCTAACTTTTTAATTTCCTTGGCACAGTGTTCAATAGCTACAGCCGATCGTAAAACAATTGGCATATTGCACAAGACTTGTATTTGAATTTATATAATAATTTTTGTTTTATTTAAATAATTAGTTACTTCTAGATAATAAATTGATATAGCAAAGCAAGAATGAAAAGATAGTATAACATGTATTTTTAAATCTTTGCTACAGTAAACACATTTCTGTTGTGATAAAGTATGAACAATATTTACATAAATTCTTAAATAAACACATACATTTTTTAATTGTAAAAAGATTATACTCCCTTTCTTCTTTTTTAATTATTCCACTAGTTTTTATTTTCTTACGGAAGCTTTTGGACCAACACTCTCCCTTTTGTCCTATTTGGGAGATTTTAACCCTTTTGAGTAATGTTAAGATATCCCAAATAGAGCAAAAGCTGGATGAGGGGTTGAGTATTGGTTTGAAAGCTTTCACAAGAAAATAAAAACCAGCAGAAGAAGTCTAGAAAAATACTTGTACATCAAAAACTACCACCTTACATTCATACTGAACATATAAAACGATTACACATGTGAATTATTCATACAATTAATTTACTGTTTTGATATAGAATGACCGTTACATTGTACTTGATGTTGTTTCAGTTAATTGCATGCTTTGTCCACTTTTTTATTGTTAGAATTATCTATTATGTTACAGTTTTATTATACTTTACATGAAATTTTGTTCAATCGACATTTTAAAGATAATTTTCCAATAGCTCAATCGTGTTAAGACAATTTTCAGCGAGGTGAATCCTTGACTTTATTTGAACAAAAAACAAAACATTCTGGGGTTTATGAAGTGGTCTCTGAGTAGTATGAATAGTTTAATCAGGCATTACCTACAAACTAGTGGTTTTTTTACAGCTTATAATTAAATTTCAAACAACAAACAAGTTGACTGATTACAGTTAGGTTTTCACACAAACTAACGTAGGTTTTTTTATAGATTCTTAATGATTATGTTGTTTGGTTTTTTGTTTCATTTGTATTCCTGAGAAAAATTTATGAAACAAAAGCCAGATGAACAGAATTAACAAAGTATTAGCTAACACTTTCAAAAGGGTTACAGCTGATTTGTTAAGACTATTAACCAACATTTGTCTTTTTTTATTTTATTTTTTGTTGAACGATTTAGGAGAAATAACTGTTTTATTGTTAATCTTTTATATAGTTAGCCTAAATGATGGATTATTGCAAAAATCATATAAAATCTAAACACAATTTACATATATGAATGAAAATGTTTTATAAAATGTTGAATTATGTGCATGATTTGCATTCTTATGTTGTGCAATGATGAAATATTTATGAGTTTAGATAACTAAATCAAATTTAATTATACTTTTAAAGTCTGAAACTTTTTTAAGAAAACAAGCAAATGGATATATATATATATATTTTATTACTAACTTTCTAATGCAAAAGTTTTTTTTTTCTTTCCACTAAAATAAGAATAAAACAGTATTTTGTTGCAATCCACGTACTAGATTTCCAAAGATTTTGTTATCTGTAACACCTATTAACATTAGTTGAGATGTGGTAAAATAATACTTTTTACATTGTATTTATTTTATTTTATTAAATACCAAGATTTGAATCGATATTTTTATAATTACATTTTCTAGGGGGCTGTAAAATTACCGCTTATGCATTGTAAACTTAGGCATCTTTATTTGAATTCATAGAAATTATCCATGAAAGCAGTTATAAATACGGTAAGTTAGAAATTTATCAGTGGTGTTATTTGGGTGCATTCACAGTGTTTATCGTGTTAAGTTACAAAGTTCACTTTTTCTAATTTTATATATATTTTTTTTTAAAGAAAACACCTACATTTGCTGTTATATTTCGCTTTGTTTCATTTTGTCACTATTTTATATACATATTCATTGTCTGTTTTTATTGTGGGCAAATATTTGTTATTAACACAGTTGTTAAAAAATAACGCACAAAATAATTCTGATGTCAATGTGTTGTCTTTTTATTTTTAAATGCATCTTTACTTATGGACACCTGGTTTTTATGTTTTTTTGTTCTCTTATTCTTGTCCATATTTGATCACATATACGAAAAGAGTGACACACTAAGTCTTAATAAATAGCAATTATCCAGTAAATCCTCACTAATTGAAGTTTGAGAAAAGAATGTTCTGTCAAATGTTGTTCATGTTTGTTCAGTGCACGTGTTTTTTAAAGTTTATCAAATGTAAATAGTTTTATAGTATTGTCTCAACATGCCTGTCATATGGCAATAACTAAATTATTTGCAGAAAGATATTTTTTTTAACCCTCAACACCAGTTCGGTGAGCCGCATATGAGATATTTCATACTACTTTTGGCACAACCATTGTGGTTTTTTTTTAAATCTGACACCCAAAATCAAAGTCATCTTGATGTGTTGTTCCTCAAGATTCTACTTTAGATTTCAAATTATGGTCATTTCTTAAAAGTTAGAACGTGGCATTTGACAGTTTAAAGTATGTGTACACCAGACGCTCATGTGGCACAGGAGGCCAAAACTTTTTGCCTTTTGCTAATGCCTTGCTACTTTGTTAATCTTCTTGGATTAGGAAGTCTTCATTATGCCTTTACAATTTATAAAAATGCAAAACAAAAAAAGATCTAGTTGTCTACTGTAAAGATTCATGAAAATCTTTTTTTAATACATATTCTTAATGATGAGTTTACACTGTCTCATTTGGTTATGTCACGGAGTCAATTTATAGCTGTTAAAAGAGCCTTTTGATTGATGATCCTGATGTTTTTCTTCAACAGCGAGAATCTGATAGAGCAGCGGCTATGTCATATATTTTCGACGAACAAAAACTGCTAGTGTTTATAGCAAAACTGTTGATGATACACTTGTCCCATTTTAACAGAAATTGTGAATCCATCATTGATATGGATGAAAAGCCACCACATATTAACATTTTTAATTGCATGTACATTTTGGTAATGTTGAAAAATTTGCAAACACCGAACAATTTGATTGATTATTGATTTATATAAGCTCAAATCTGCACGGTACAGAGTTGAGCCTATCACTCGCAGTTCACCAGCAATTCCAACTTTTGTCATTTACAATAAATTACCAGGAGCCTCGAGAATCACCTACTCCGGGTATTGGCAGTCCGAAGTCAGACGGTCTCATCCATCCAGCCACAGAGGTAGGGCTCCAGGGGCTATCCAATAGCTAGGTCATTTCAGCCTCCAACACAATCAGTCCCTAAAACCAAACCGTTCACACTCTCACCACTCTTAAATACATTTTTTCTTATTTACATACCATTCGCTCAGTTAGGGTGGTGGAGTACAAAATATTCCATCACCTTTTACACCTATTATGTAACTAACCTAGTTGAGGATCAATGGGGTACTATTAGCTACAGCTATAGCTCAGTATAAACACCATCAGCCCTCTCAAATTACACATCACTCTCAACATACACTAGGGGATACAAAAATATCAATAGCATAAATAATAAAACAATCCTGTTTCCTCTAAAAATGAGCTGCTATGCTCAAACACAATTCTCATATTTGGTGGCATTCCTACACACTCTGTGTTTAGAGCCAAGGAATTGCACCCTTCACTTAAGTGGGACACATCAATCAACCTTTCTCTCCATACCAGATAAGTGGGCTTTCGCCCAAAAGTAAGTGTGCATGTCTCAACTTCAATAATTTGACCGAGTTGCTAAGTAAACTGTGTTTGTGAGCCCTGTGGCCTAGGCCAAGACAGTGGACCTGTGGCGTTAAGGGTTAAATATCATAATTATATCCACAAGTTAATTATACATTTTGAAAATGAACATATACTTATGTACAATGTTTAATGTTATAATTAATCCTTAAAATAAACTACACAATCAATTTAGAGAGGAAAATATTCAGTATTCTAAAATTACTCAATTTGTTCCTTATTTTATTGTACATACATTAAAATATGCACTAAATATCATCATATAAATATTTTTAATATGTTTGCCATATTTTTTTTTATTATTATTGGAACTTAATATTACAACTATTTTTGTTTTTGATTACAGATGAAAAGAGTGAGGCTGACAAAACAATAGGGGAACTACGCTGCTTGGAAGATCCCTCATTTTCTTTTGATGGTGATACAACTGGTGAAGACATTATGGATAAGGCAAATACAAGGTTTCATCACTATTGGGCAGCTAACGCACAAGAACCATCCCAACCATCCCAATAATTTCAAATGCCATAATAAATAAATAATTAATTAAATTAAATAAACATTTATATATATATATGTGTATGTGTTCATATATATTTATATATTTAACAATATATTTATATACAAACACATACGTACATACACGCTAATATTTCTTGTTTTATATAAACCCAAGAGATAGAACATAGTGTTTTGATATGTTAACAAATTGAGAGAAACAAAAATAGGTGACCTTTGAATATTCATAGTTTTTGATTTATATCAGAGCTGGTGTGTTAGGATTAAAAAAACAAAATTTAAAAAAAAAATTATACGAGACGTTGAGATATAGAATTTGTAAATGAAAAATTATTCCTGTATTTGGTGATGATTCATAATTGTTGACGTAATGTATTTATATTCCAAGTAAGTTGATTTTGTAGAGAGAAAAAAAATGTCTTCTGCACTCTATGCTTAACAACATCAATAGGGTTATACATCAGCAATTAAATTTTAATTATTTGGTATGCAAGTGAAAAAAAAGTCTGCATTTGTTTCCTTTAAAACTATTTAACTGTATTGGCCACAGGAAAAATTGTTGTGCATAGGTGTAACTTGTGTTTCAAATGCTGATTAATTGGTAAAAGTAATGGTGTCATAATAAGCGACTTGATCTATCACGAAGCAGATAAGCTTTAATGAATCGTCCATTAAAAAAGAATGAATAAAAAATTCCATATATTTTAGTGGTCGATACAATTTTTAAAAGGTTACTGAAATCCTTGTTTTTAATGTGATACTTTTATTATACCATATTTATTTTATAGAATAAATTTGCAAGTTTTAATTTCAACATCTGGCTAATTTATATTAAACTCCATTGTGACTCGGCGGTGGTTGAAATTACTTAACACTCCTTTCCAGAAAAATATCCCTTCTTTCATAACCCAAATCTTATTTACCATCTAGTCAAATAACAGGGAAATGGATTCAGAAATACATAAAACCATGCGTGTTTCTGACAATAATAGATAATCTAAACATAAACTAGCAAAAAATAAAAAATGAGCCTAGTTGAAAACTTTGAAATATGCAAATGTAACTTATTCAACAACAGAAAACTAATAAACACGCAAATAAATTTTATTATATGCACATCACTTATATAACAAGAAATACTGATTAACAGGCAAACCAGACAAGCTCAATTCTGCACAAGCATGTATCTGAGGTACTCAATATTCCACCATCCATCTTCCACTTTTTTCATTCACACTAATAAACACATTCAATCTCAGTACACACAAAACGAGAGATTTCTCAGTACTACATACAATAAAACACCCCTTGCTTGCTCAAGCACACTTTTCTAATGAGGTGTTATTCCTACACACCTTCTATATGGAATCAAGGAATGACCCCCAATTAAGCAGGACAGATCGAGCAATCTTTCTCTAAATGCCTGACTTTTTTACAATGGATACCAGGGACTGGAGGAGTTCCCTCCTGAGCACTGCAGCTGAGCTGTACAGCTTATTGTACTTTATCCCTGGCTCCATATTTTNTCTGGTAAAATACCCATTATGAAGAGGTGTCTTCTCAAGGGGCAATGGCCCGTCAGGATACCTATCAGCCTCCTAATTCCCCTCCTTGAGTTAGAGAATAGCCTTCTTTTGGTTTGATCTCCTTCACAAACTCCTTCGATTGCCTATGTCCGGGGGACAGATTCCATTCTTTTAGGAATTGTTTCATGCCCCAGCTATTAATACTCTCTTTTGCTGTGCTTATAGAGTGAGGTAATACCGGTTGTGGCCCGACATATTTGAGCCTTCTTTGGCCAGGCTATCCATCTTTTCATTGGCATAGTGTCCTTTATGTGCTGGTATCCAAATGAGGGTTACCCTATTCTCGTACCTGGTAGTGATCCTATTAATAAGTTCAACAGTTTCCTCCACCAGCTTAGATGTTGATAGCTCTTTATGTAGTGACTTAAGACTGGCCTCACTGTCGGAAAAAATTCTAATATCTTTTCCCTTGATCTTGTTATCCATAAGTGTTCTGCAGCAAACATTAATGGCCCATATGTCCACCTGAAAAACGGAGGTGTTATTACCATGAGGGGAGGAGATGCTGATCCCTTATTTAGGTATATTTATTCCAGCACCGCTACCCTTGCCTTTAATGAGTGAGCCATCGGTAAAACAGTCTAGGCTACGATGGTCATCGTCCGCGCTGTAGTTATATTCACGCGGAGTAACTACCTAGAAGTATTTTTTCCCTAAAGGGGTTTTAACCTTTTTATCGCTAACACTTAATAGTTGGCCATTGACCTTACTCAATAATTGTAGGATTTTCGAGTGACCTATGTTGTTTCCCTTATGGTTCCAACTGCCTTCACTAATTAATCTATAGCAGCTGGTTAGTGCTCTGACCTTAACCTCTATGTGTAGAGGTGTAGTATTAGTTATAATCTCAAGTGCTAGGGTGGGTGTAGTGGAAAATGCTCCCGTCATCATCAAACAACCTAGTCTTTGAAATGACCTTAATTTGTTAATATTCCCTTTATTTTCTAGCCCTTTCCACCATACTGGGCTGCGAATAGAAATCTAGGAAGTATAATTGCGGTATATATCCATTTGGCCATCTATGGTTTGACACCCCATGTTTTGCCAACAATTCTCCTACATTGCACCATAGATAATGTGGCCTTTCCAATCAAGTTTCCTGTCAAGCGTCACCCCGAGGAATTTGATTGAATCCCTTAATTTTAATTCGATGCCCTGAAATTTAGGGTTTTTGAAATTACCTAGTGTTCTTCCCGTACTAAGTTCCAGTTTAGCTGGATTAATTGAAAGACCTCTATCACAACATCACTCAGAAAGCAACCCCATAGCGTCCTTCATCAGCAGTGAAAGAGTCAGGGGATCTCTGCCCGTGATCATTATGGTAACATCATCTGAAAATAATTGGCTGTAGAAACCTGAATTAGTCAAAAGTTCTATTAAACTGTTTACTGTGATTAACCATAAAAGAGGGGATAAGCAGCCTCCCTGTGGACAGCCTCCTGTGACATTGATTCTAAGAATGCAACTACCTAAGCACATATTTACCATCCGTCCCTTCAGGTAGGTTTCACCCATCCTGTGAGATGTTGGTCTACTATTTAGTGCTGATATAATGCGAGAAGTGTCTGCATTACCAAACGCCCCTTGGATATCAAAGAAGCACCCTAATGTGTATTCATTATTGAGTAATGGTTTCTCTATCCTTCCTACCAGTGAATGCAAAGCAGTTTCCACTGATTTTCCTGGTAAATAGGCATGCTGATTGGGATGTATCATGGTATTAATTCCACAGTCATGTCTAATGTATTTATCTAGGATTTTCTCTATTATTTTGATGAAAATACAAGATATACCTGGTTTGGGTAAGAAAATTACCCTTATTTCCTTCCAGCATTTTGGTATGTGTCCCAATGCCAGGCTACTCCTTAGGAGATCCCAAACTGTACTAGATAGACTAGGTGTATCCTGTTGTAGGAGGGCAGGGAATATTCCATCCATCCCGGCTGCCTTGAACTTCTTGAATGTACCGCCCATTTGTAGGCCTCCCAAGAGATTACCTCATATGCCTTAATCCAGTTTGGTACAGGTGGTTCTTCCTTGGTTAGAGTATCGGAGGAGTCTGACCTGGGGAAATAAGCCCTGGCCATTAGGTTCAATGTCTCCTCGCTAGATGTGGTATACTCCCCATTTTCATCCTGTAATAAACCTAGAGGATTAATGTAATCTTTTTCCAAGAGTTTGAAAATTCGAGCACTTTCCTTAATATTCTCTGTCTTCAGACAATATTCCCTCCAGGCTTTACGTTTAGTTTTCCTCAACTCTTTTTTGTATTCTTTTTTCGAGGAGAGATATTCCCTCCAATGCTGTTCAGAGTTCCCCTGCAGGGCTTTCTTGTGTGAAACTCTGACCCTTTTCCTCAATCCCTTACACATATTACAAAAAACTAATCTAATTGAGGATCGATGGGGCACTCAATATTGCACCATTGGACCTCCTTCACTTCACCTTCTCACTAATAAATACATTCAAACTCAACACACACAAAATGAATTTTATCAGTAGTAAATACATACAATAAAAAATAGCCCTGTTTCATCCAAAAATCGGAATAGGTGACTCAAATGGTCATCCTGCACGCTCCCTATATGGAGCCAAAGCCAAATACCCTTCAATTAAGTGGAGACAAATAGAGCAAACTTCCTCTACATGCCGGACAAGTGAGCTTTGCCTCAAAAGTAAATATTCTTTAGCCTCACACGGCCTATTTTTAGGCGAGTAAAGATGTTTATGTTTCAGACAAAATAAATATTTTTATTAATAATACACCCAATTGGTAAATAATTACAACTTTATTTATAAATACTTGTATACATTAAAAAGTGTTTTTATAAAACTAATAGAAGTATATAATATTTTTTTTTATCCACAATGATGATAATCATAATTTTAAAGGAAGAAAACAAAATTAATAGTTTAATTATTTTATTAAACAAGTTGAAATGTTAAAGCTCCATGTTGATCGCTCACTTGTTTATATACACTGTAGTAAACATAGAATCTGATCTTATTTGGTTTCAGTTACATTAATCACACATAACTAGGATTATATTAAAACAATTTTTTTTTTAAACCGCACTTTCACAAACATTATTGACGATAGGGTATTTAAAAAATATATTTATTCCATGTTTCATACTTAACAGTCTTCTATCGGAGCCATTGTCGCTTCAACAAGCAAATTGAAATCCAATTCAGCCAAACTTGCTGTAATAATAAAACTTGTTATGTCTTATAAAACAAAATGGTAATTAAATAATATTACCTTTAGCTGTTAGCAAGTCCAAAAATGTATCAAGTGGTGAATATATATCCGAGGAATGAAATGTATGCGCTGAAGGGCCTAAAAGACAATGATAAGGCAAAATAAAATATTAACAGTCAATAAGGATAAAATTAGTTGAAACATATTTAATAAATAATTGTTATTACGTACTGTACATGTTAATTTTATGCATATATTGGGGACAAAGGATCAATAAAAAATTGCAATTTCAAAGACGGTTTTTTATATTGATCTCAAGGCATATAATAGGACGTCGAGATATGTAATAATTTGGAAATGTCGGGACCTCGGAATCAGAAGTTAATTACCTTGCTTCCTCGAGACTTTCCTGAGGAACTGAAAAGAGTCCCTCAGGGTTCAGTGATAAGCATTATATTTTTCTTGATTGCAGAGAATGGTATCGCTGATGGTGTCCCCCAACCAATCGACGATTACTGTACGTCGATGACCTCTGCTTTTGCCTTTCGGGGAAAGACCTAGCAGATGTCAAAGGGGTGATGCAGTCAGCGATATACATTGTGGCTGCTAAAGTCGAAGAAACTGGATTTGCCCTCTCTGCGTCAAAAACCACGTGCGTCCACTTTGCTGCACGCCTCCTTGTCTGAGGTGCGCCGCCATAAAATACGTAGAGTCAACAAGGTTCTCGGCCTCACATTTGATCAAACGTTAAGTCGGCAGCCACACAGTGATGCTGTCGAGGTGAACGTAAGAAAAGTTATAACACTTTTAAATTTTGTCAGTCACTTCAGGTGAGAGTAGACAGATAGCCCCTCTTAAAAATGTTTGACTCATTGCTGTGCTCGACCTTATTTTATGGTTGCATGGACTATTCTTCAGCCCAAAAAACACGCCTGCAGAGGCTCAATAGGCTTTACTATCTGGCTTTCAAATGGGATACAGCTAGCTTAGAATAAGCATGTGCTGTGAGCAGGGGGGAGGGTACTTCAGAGAGAGATCAACTGTGAGCAACATACATGTGCAGATTTGAGCTTGGGTTTGTTGGGTTTATTTTTTTATGTATATATTTTATTTAGGCAGATAGGTATACTTTACATAGTTTTACTATGTAATTTTACACTGGACTGGAAATGACGTTACAACATCAAGAGATTAATTATTACAATACATAAATACCTGTAGTTAAATTTGTTTTATGGCGATGTGTTCTAGTTTCTAATCCTGATAGTATATTCATAGCATGCTCTCTAGCGCGTATCATTAAGCTCATTGGGTGGGCCCACTGATTTAACAACCGTCGAGCGCGGGACCGAGGGAGTAGAAGAAGTAACTTTAATTTCTTCCTAACGCCTTCTTTCGAATCGCCTAGATCTGTTGAAAAATATATCTTTACAAATTAATTTTCGATACTTGTTAAAACACTCATACCTGGAAGAATTATCTTCATAACATCAATCTGTAATTGCAAAGCATTCGCTTGTATGTACTGGAAGAACTTATCAAAATTCATACTCCGATAAGCCAAATATGTAAAAAACGAGGAAAACCCCTGGGGCAAGGGGTACGCCATGAAATCCACTGCCAGCGAATACCGTTCCAGTACAAAGAAAAGCATCTTTCTCTTGAGCAAGGGTAAATCATTTCTACAAATCATAAATTTTTATATTATAATGTCATGTAACTTACAAACTAACATTAACCCTGAGCAATGTTATTTTTCAACCAATAGCACAACCATCAATTAACGTGATTTACATTTTAAATTGTAATACTGGCAAAAATTCCAATACAAAAACATGCAATGTTTTTTTGTAAGAACAGCCTTTTTCTTTCATTCTTTTTGTGAATTTTGGTAGAATTCAATGCAATTTTTTTTAAATTAATTATTTTATATGTACCCTTTACATATTAGAAATGCAATCACTAACCCTAATGCCAACACTGCACCCAGAGGACACGTGTCATGAGAAACCAGCCAGTTTCTGGGTTGGCTTGGGCACTCAATGTTGATTATTTCATTGTATGTACATATTATATATTACTGTCAGTGACAGGGCAACTATAGCGTCAACAAAATACAGATTGCTTAGCATAAATCACAGGCTTATAACAATTTTTAGAAAGGGGGAAAAAAATAGTTCAACAACCACTAGAAACAACACTGTTGAGTTTGTCAAACACTAACATACAATAGAATATCACAGTTGGCAGAACTTCAGACCAGTTCATTTCATTAATCAAAATTTTCATCAGCCATCAGCATAGAGGGCCAACCTGCACTTCTTGTATACAGGTTAAGCATTGAAGAACAGATTAAACAAAATGGGGCCCAGGATTGATCCTTGGTGGAATCCAGCCATGATTTAGTCGCATTGTTATGCGACCCACAAAAGTTTCTGTTTTTCAGGTACAAGTGAAAAACTTTTATTTGATAAGTTGGAAATTTATATTTCATTAGCCAGCATATGACTCCCTTGTGCCAGACAATGACAAAAACCATTTCAGTGTGCATCTTTTTATTGTTTTAATAATTCTCCATTATGCTGTCCACTACACGGGTAAGCTGACCTCAGTGCTGAGTTCAGGCCGGATTCAAATTGTTCCTCTTTCATTATTCTGGATTGAGCATTATGAGCTTCCAAGCATGTTTGGAGCACACGTTCAAATATTTTGCTAAAATTGCTCAGTAGACTGATTGGCCTGTAGTAGCTTGATTGGGTGCCATGGGGATTACCTGCTTTCTTTAGGAATGTTATTTTTAAAACATTCCGGTGGTTTGGAAAATAATCAAAAGTATTTGGTTGAAAATGTAAGTTAGTAGTACTAAAACTTCTTGCGGAAGATGCTTTAAAAGAATATTGGAAACACCATTATGGCCCAGAGCATTGTTATTTCTTCTTGCTTTTATGACTCTGGTCAATTCACTTGGTGATGTGAGGAGACAGTAGAATTCTTGGTATACTGGTCAACGGAGCACTGTACATGTAGATCGTGAGAAGCTGAACCAAGACCTTTCATTGTCTCATGCACTTGTTTGAAGTAACTACCCATCATTCCAGCTTTCTCAGTGTCTGCTGTGCAGGTGATTCCATTTAAGGTAATTGGTGGGGGGTTTGTCTCCTTTTGTTTTCTAAAATGCTTAACAGCTTTCTATGGAATTATTGGTGTTATTGATGTTGGAAGTAGCTTGGATAGGATTGGAGTTAGAGGACAAAATCGCAGTATCATCCACATAATGATTATGGTATTATTTGTAGGTAGGTCAGCAATATAAATGATATAAGAGATAGGGCCAAGAACGCTCCCCTATGGGACACCAGTTTGTAGCCCAAACTAATAATGTAGGGGTTAATTTATACAACAGTAAAGGTTTACTCTTTTTCTTCTCTAATTATTTTATTTATTTTAAGTAAACTACTATCCAGAAAGACAGTAAAATATTGGATATATGAAAAAGAAAGTGAGAAATGTCTGGGGGTCAGATGTGATAATTTAGGCTGTATTCATTTAAAAACATAACAAAAACACGGTATAAAAAATTAATTATTTTGCACGTTTTCACATTGTCTTACAACCTGTTCACCACACATGCACACTCAATAAATATATAAATGAATTTGAGTAAAATACAACATGCAACTTTTTTTTTTTTTCAAATATGACAAAAAGATCACCTTAATCCAAGGAAAAATGTTTTAAACCACAGTACAAATTTTTAATTATAGCTATATTAATCTTTGCATGCATAGTTTAAGCTAAAACAAAACATTTAAGAATCAAGCTGATCATGCCTAAATATAAATTATAATATAAATTTACTGATGCATGTCAACAGAATAACATGTAAAAATATTAGCTGAGCTCAATTTACTAAAGTGATCATGAAGTCCTTTTGATGAGTAGTGAATTAATTTGTTTTTAGATCAAAAAGCATGAAATAACCTATGAGTTACGACTAAAAATGACCACTAGTACATAACTAACATAATGCACTACTAAGAAATCAAATTTAAGCCAGTCTTAGTAAACGTTAGAATAAGTAAGTTAGGAATGGTATAAGTTAAAAATAATTATAATAAGAATTATAAACATATTATTCTTATGGGGATGTAAATCAGTTCCGGTTGCATGAGTTCACCAGCAGCCAATACCCAGCATTAACTCAAACGCACCCAATCAGATTAGGTTACTTAAAAGGTATGTACATAAAACTAACAAACTATACAATACTACACACACAAGTGAAGACGGACCCTGTAAATGACCCTGCCGGTTCAGCATGAGTACACCGACTTGCAAACCAACACCTAGCATCAATAAATATTTAGATTATAATGTGCATGTGCTGCAGACTGACCTAGTTGTTAATAGCGACAGAGAAAAATTTGTGGGCAGAACATATGACACAAACTACAATCAATATTTGAATGATGGGGCAAAAAATGGAGGATCTGGCATTGGGATGACTTTGAGAACATAACAAATTGATTATAACATAATGTAAAATAAAATCATCAATAACTCATTCACATGTAAATTTAAAAAAAAATTCAAACAATTTCAACAAGCAAATTAATTAAAGAACAAAAATGCATAAACCACTCAATAAACAAGAATAACATGAACAAAATCACATGTGAAATGTATCAAAATTTACTGCTTACATGAGTTGAAAACCTTTTACATGTTGAATTGATACACCAACTGCACTTGTAACTAAACTACATAAAAATCTTGACATTTCCAGCTGTGCAGCGGCATATCGAGTCGCAACGACATGTACTTGCAAAGGGTTGTCTAGCCCCAGTTTCACTAAATGAATACTTAATTCCCGCAAATTCTAAAAAAAGGAAATTTACACATACTTTCCTGTACTCTGAATCGTGAAATAATTGCCCGAATGCATCAAGTTTTGAATTTAAAATTTTATCATTAGTATTTACATTTGAAAAACATTACCACAGAGATGACATGCTCCTGTTTCGAAGCAGTGCACTTTTCCACCTCATAAAATGGAAGAACGGGTTTAACTCTATAATTTCCCACACTGGTCATTTCAGCAAGAGTTGTGTTTACTGACAAACTACTTCCTGGACTTAGTGGAGTGCTACATCTCGAGAGAGCTTCAGGCTAAAATTGTATTTATAGAAATATTAGAATTTCAATTGAAGTATTTCAATAACAAACACTAAAGTTTAAATATTAAATCAATGTAACAACCGTGTTAGAATTAGACCTCTAAAATGATGAAAATAAATGTGAATACACCTTTAATTTCGACCACACCAAACTTTTATAAACCCAAAAAAACATTAGAATGTGGTAGCTGAGTGATTAGGGTCAGATCTCAGCTCGTGGACTTAGCAGTCGTGGGTTCAATTCCCACCACTGCTCCTGGAATTTCTGACCGCTCCTCCTCTCCCCAAAATTATGTTCATTACACTTAGACTTGTTTGCCTATGGTATATACAATGCCATAAAAAATTGAACGAAGTGAACAATTTTGGCAAGTTGATGTATAAAATTATTTTAATATTACTGTTAATGCCCTGAGATGTTGTTGGGGCGTTTTTCGAGACCTTATGGGTTTTGTGTGAACTTTGTTTTTTCTTCCGCCGGACCCAGGCCTCGCTCGAATCAGATTCTTGATTGTTTTCAGCTGTTCTCTTACGCGGTCCCCTTGTGAGCTATTCTCTAGTGACATATTTCTCTCTATCTGAAGTCCATGCAATTGAACGGTAAAACGAAGGGTACAAAAACAAGAATACAACTATCATATCAGATAGTTGAGCAGCCATCAAAGCACTAAGCTAAAACATCATTAGCTCAAAGATGGTGCTGAATTGCAGAACTAAACTAAATATATTAGGTATGCAAAGTCACCCTCTGCTGTGTCCAGGACATCTGGGATTAGAGAGCAGCCACCCTTGCAAGGAAAGCGGCAGCTATATTTCTGATAGGTCCTCATCCCTTCTCTGTGGCACAGAGATTCACATATCAATGAGTATCTTAGACAAATGAAAATGAGGAAACAGCGGAATTCACTCATAGGACATAAACAACCCAAGAACCCTCTAGCAAGGTTTTGATGAAAGAAATGCATGATGCATCAAAGGAAAGGCAAAAACTTCGAATCCTGATATGATTCTTAACAGGATACCGAATGGACATTTGAAGAAGATTGGCATAATCCAACCCGACACGTGCAGATTCTGCAAAGAAGCAGAGGACAGTAATACACCTAACAAATATGCCACTACATTTGCTCACAGGAGGAAGTGTTTTGAGATGTACAACTTAACCGTAGAAGGAATTTTTTTTGTTTATTCGGCACTACCGCCAAAACAATTATAATATTATAATTTTGAAGAGTTGGTTTATAAGATTCCAAAGAGGTGATGAATTAAAGTTCAGAGAGGAGAGAAAAGTAGAACTTTGCAAGGTGCTATTGAGACCAATTCTACAAAAAAAGCTGTGTCAACTGTCAAACCAACAAAATTTGTTACATCTGTATTTTTATTTTATTTAATGAGTTTGTGGCTGAGGCATTCTGTCAATTCCAAGCTCTAGTACTCAACATTTAACCAACGTTTTGAGGAGGAAATGCCTGGTTTTGGTGAACCAATAATCTTGATTTGATAAGACAATGCCCAACAACAAGCAAATATTTACCAAAACGATGATACTGGCTTTTCTATTCTATCCAACTTCTGAATGTGCTCCTTCAGGCTACTTGTAAGCAATGGCTCGCTTATAAAATGGATAAACTTTTATACATTGAAATATGTAAAAACTAGAGAAAAAGATTTTATTTTGGAAGGGTGTAGCAGGTCTAGAAGATTTTTTAACCTCATTATGTTATTTTTACCTAAACAATTTAAAGAGCTTGGTCTTCCTTTACCATCAAAATATTAGATCTGTAATTTATAAAATAAAAAACAGTAATACTAATCCTGGAAGGGAGTAATAAAGCAAGAATAATCAACCGACATGAACAGTTTTTGTCGTATATTGTTTTCAGTATTATTCAGGATTTATCTTGAAATGAAGCAGTTTTTTCATAAGAAATTGTTTGTTACTTTTACATTAAAGCACTTGTGTTTAATAGTGTTTTATATAACACTTTGATGCCAGTAATGAGCATAAAAATGATTATTAAAGCATTGCTGAAGACACTCCAGCAGATGGTCTTTTCCATGCTGTTATAGCTTGCTAACAAAATCTATACTGTAAAATATTGTAAAACGTTGAAATAATAAATAAAGCATTATTATTATTATTATTATTGCTGAAGGAACTCTTAACACTGACATATGGCAGAATCTTTGCTGAGAATATTTAAACTCGAGAAAAGTTATTGTTAAACGAAAATGTGAATTTATATAGAAAAGAAAGCACTGATATTTAGATGCTTAAAATTAAAGCTCAGAAATGAACAGCCAGATGAATGAGTTAGACTTTAATTAATTAATTGAATAAAACTTAATTAAAACACAATATTTTAAAAATAAAGGGTGGATATCAAATTAACAGTAATTTGCAGTTTACCTGATAACATATAAGAGACACCATCAGTTTATCAGCGACCATCGTTGGCTTAAACCTCGAAATGCCTGCCGTCTCAGCGATAAGATCCCAAAGTTTGGTCCACAGATCTATTCTAAACTGACACAACCTTTGTCGGGGTGATAATAACATCACAGAAGGATTCCAGAGGGCTTCTTGCGTTAAGCTCAATGCTCTACCATCTAACTTTAGAAGAAAAAATAAATAAATAAAAGTACATTCATAACAATGATGTTTCTGGGTCTTACTTTCACTTCCATGGATGCAAACTTATTTACAGTTGTTAAGGGCAAAAACCGCATCATTTTAACTCCGTCTGATGGAAGATTTTTACAAACAGAAGCATAAGCACCACCAATAAGGATTTCATGGAATATTTCTTGTGCAGTATTATTCAAGCAATCATCAGTGATATTGTTCAACAGCTGCAGAATCGAATAAATGTAAAGCATAACCGATAAACAGGGAAAAACAAACTCTCACCTCTCCAATTATGTCAAAATCGTATCTATGAACAAGGAAATAGTGTATAATCGATAGTTTATTGGCTAAGCCAGAATTTGGGTCAAAATAGGTTTCCAATAATAATTTATTGCAAATGGCCAGATTGAATGTGTGAAGTGATTGAACATTTACAAGAGTTATTCCATTTTCATAGTCTTTTAAACACAACCAGTGTTCATTGTTGGGAATTTCGTGGCTGAGAAGAATATGACAGCAAGGCTCATGACAAGGTCCAAGATCCAATAAGTGCACAAATAATCCAGGCATATACACCAACAAATAATCGTCTGTGAAAATTTTAAAATGCGTAAATGTTTTCAAAAGATTTTCATAATTGAATTATACAAATGTACCTTTATGTAATGCAAATATCGGTTTCAAATCGCTTGCCTGGGCCCATGGAATTCCTGGCAATGTACAATGAATCACTAAACCGTGATGCAATAAGGTGACAGAATAGGCTAAATGTACGGTCGTGATTTCTGACAAATTTTCATTCACCTTCGGAGCACTTACGGGCTGAAAAACAGAAATTGTGACGTAATCACAAGTGAAATTTCACCAATTCTAATATGCACTTTCAAGTAAAATGTATTCATGACAAAATTACCATTGATGAATTTCAATCAATATACTAAATTAATAAAATAGGCGATGGAATGTTTTAAGGACATTTGTAATGTGATGCTTCCAAACTTAACAGACTGATTGTCATTAATATCATTTAGTTAAAAGTAGAAAGCAGACAAATCATACAGCTCTAAAGTTTTTCCTGTGCGTCAGAGTGTAGTACAGGGAGATATTCTAAGCCCCTTCTTTTTATTATATTCATATCTGATCTAGATGTTTTTGATCAGAAGCAGTAAAGCAAAAAATATCCCCATTAACAGCTAAAAAGACATCATTAGTCTGTTGTATACAGATGGCATCATCTTTGAAAATAATTGGATAGGTGCACAATACAAATTGAAACTATTAGAAGAATATGTGACAAGTTGCCCTGACTGTCAATGTAAAACTATTGTGCTCCCCTTTCATAAATGCAGACGACTAGGCAATCAACTTAAATACAATAATTCTATTGTCCAAATCACAATTACATATGTGTGCCATTGTTGGTGCCAGCCATCTCATTTTTAAATATACTTAGTTTTGGATTATTGTAATCCCTAATCCTCCCACGCTCCTTGCAAACCCAGTCCTGTTCTACTCCTATGATAGAAAGGTCCTCACGTCTCTCTTTTCTCATGCTTTTTTCTCCTGTATTAATAAAAAAAGTCTTTAATCACGCGACCACGAAAAAACCCTCTGTGCTGCATCGATCTCTTCCACCTGAATTCATTGGATATTCTGCGACGAAGTCAGAGGAATCGGCCCCGAGCTCCCTACGCTTCTTGCAGCCGGCATCTGAAGGAAGGTGGAAAGTCCCCTATGAATTTCTCCCTTGTTTTATTTTTTTTTTTTTTTTTTTTTTTTTTTTTTTTTTTTTTTTTTTTTTTTTTTTTTTTTTTTTTTTTTTTTTTTACACGGCATTGGCTGTAACAGCCATTGTCTCTAACAGCTAAATTCATTGGGAACAGCAAATACTTTCTCTTTAAATGTGAAACTGCATAAAATTATGAAAACCTTGATTCCATATAAATGGGACAGCTGGGAATCAAAGTTAATTAATTGGAATCAATATCAGACAGTACTTTATTGCAGTTATCTGAAATTTGGGGCTCTGAATATGCAAAGATTCAAGAAAGGCCAGTATATTTTTTTAACGTTTCTGCACCCACCTGTCACTACCCCAAATCATTATATGCAACTTGAATATGGACTATTATATCTTCTATACAAAATATTTAAACGCATGATTAACTGGTGGATGTGCTTCTTGGAAATGACTTAAAACCAACTATCTAAAATATGCTACTATCATATACTCCCTGATAGATTTATGTGAAATCTTTAGTATGCCATTCAACTAGATTATGCGTCTCCGTAAATATCTAAAAATTATCTGATCAGAAGACTTTTGGTTTTGCCAAAACTAGCAAATGATCAGGTAGCATTTCAAGACTACTGGAGAAATTTGAAAACCACCTGTTTAGCAAAGATGTAGAAGTAGCAAAGAATTCCTGCTTTTAACGTTTTTTTAAAGCAACATCTGTTCATTTGGTCGAAGTTAGCTCTACTTAATATCAAGAAACAGAATAATAGCTCAAATAAGATTATCTGGAAAATGATGAACTGAGCTTTTCTAATGGATTGCAAGCTCTTGACTGTATGAATCCCTCAGCTTATGGAAATTAGCATTATGAACTTATAATTCTAATTGTCTAGCAAGATTAACAAGTTCTTCTAGGGTAATCAACTTGGTCAGACTTGGAAGTGTTTTCTCACTGCAAAATAAAATGAAAACAGCAAAATGAGAAAGTCATAAACCATGTAACTTGGAATTTGCACAAGTTCGAGTATTACTGTTTTATATTCATCACGAAAAAGATTTAATTTCCTACTGAAAAAAAAAAAAATATTTGTATGTCTAATTTTTTTAAAATATAAAATTGACAATAAAAACTTACTTGATACAAGTAGTGATGGCAGATGCAAACAACACCCCTATCATCACAAAGTACAGTTACATCGAGGGCACAATCATGAACTCTCAAAGGTATTGGAATGTCATCGTATGTGTTGCTTGAAGCTTCTATTTCTAATACGGGCGGTGGTAAATTCAGAGGTATGTTCAGCTGAAAATTTAACAAACTTAGCTGTTTTGGTTATAGACAATATTTTATTCTTCCGCCATACTTGGTCATTTATAATTTTGGTCTGCGTCTGACAAACCAACAGTAAAAACGATACAAATTGCATAGATTGTAAAAAAGAAAAACAATATTTCCAACTGAAGCAATTAGAAATCATGTGTGATATATCCACTGTTTCTTCCTGGCAATATCTGCGTAGACTTGTTTCTACTATACGCCATATATATTTATACAGTGATATAAAGAAATTTACTAGGGGGACCACGGTAGCTTGTAGACCCCGCAGTCGTGGGTTCAATTCCCACAATCGCCCCTGGCCATTTTTCACGCTACCCTTCACCCAAGCTATGATGAAACAGCATATGGACTTGCTAATTTACATGTTCATAAGGCAATTAAAACAATAATCATACCACTGTTTCATGTGGTGTCGAATCATTGAACTGGAAAGCTGATAGAGTCGGAGATTGTGTGTTCTGTTCATTACTGTCTCCTTCAACCCTCACTGAAGACTTTCTATAATGAATGTAGAAAAGAGATTGATATGTAGCATCCCACTGAGCCCACGAAAAAGCTTTCACCACTGTTTCTGCAAGCTCACTTCTAATATGCTGTAAAAATAGAAACTGATTTATACATTTTTAATTTAGGATAAAAATATGTTTATATAAAGTTAAGACTATATCAAATGCCACAAATACTCATATATTTTAACTCCCCATTAAAAAATGTCTACCACAAAAGAGTTACAGCGTTCAAAACTTATACATACCTTTGTATTCGAAGTTGAGGGGCCTGTTGGTTGAAAATAGGTTAGCCTATAAAGTGATATACCTGAAAATATTTAAACATAAAAAAACTTTAAATTCCTTTCATAAAATTTAAAAATAAATTTTAAATTTAACTCGTGATATCTTTCAATAAATATTGGTAAAGAAGAAATACACTCAAAAACAAGAAATCAGACATTTGTATTTTGTTTATTTCATACCAGGATTATTTGGAGTTCGTGAGGTGCGGTCTGGTGTGACGTAGGTTTTAGAAAAACATTTTCTTTATACTGCCAACGTTTCGATCTTTAATTATTCAGAAATCATGAGATGTGGTCTGGTGTGATGTAGGTTTCAGAAAAACATTTTCTTTATCGTGCCAACGTTTCGATCTTTATTGAGATCATCTTCAGGGCCTGGGATTTATTATAAACATTGTTTAAATTTTACAAATACATGTAAGATGTGAAAAAAATGAATTGATACAATGCTAAAAAATTTTAGATTCAAAGTATTTGCACTCACTCATTTTTTTTAAATCTAAAAAGCTAGCCTTGTATAAATTCATTTTTTTTTCACCTCCTACATATATTTGCAAAATTTAAACAATGTTTATAAATCCCAGGCCCTGAAGATGATCTCAACAAAGATGAAACGTTGGCATGATAAAGAAAATGTTTTTCTAAAACCTACGTCACACCAGACCGCATCTCACGAATTCCGAATAATCATTGGTTAATGGTCACTAAACACTACATATTTCATACTATACTTATTTTTAACATTATATTAATTACAACATACTTATTTTAATGTAAACCAAATTAAATGAGATCAGAAATTTACGAGTGCATGAACTAATTGTCCAAACCTGCGTTCCTCTCGTACTAAGCAGGATTACTACAGCAATGACGTGTCATAAGAAGGGTAAAACTAACTTGTCTCACGACGGTCTAAATCCAGCTCACGTTTCCTATTGGCAGGTGAACAACCAATTATGATGGTTTGAAAGAATTCACCAAAACACTGGAAAATCATTTAGTGATAGATTAAAATTCAACTAACAATTTCTTACCTCATTTTGCTCTTAATAACATGTATTACCTCCCCTGGCCTAGCGGAGGGTCTGAAATAGGCATCAAGTATGAAGCTGTTCAACGCTTGTTGGGGGCAGGGAATGATGTCTAACCCATCCCTTTATCATGTCCCATAACTATTCTACAGGTATCATGTCAGGAGAACGTACCCAATTCATTGTGGTAATACCTAGAGCCTCCATGTAATGTTCATACTCATGCATATTACTTGAGCTATGATCGAGCATTAACATGAAGTTGTCGAGTTGGGACCACAGCTTCAAAAAGAACTTCTTCGATGTAACTTAGTGCAACTAAAGATCCATTCTGTACGATAATCAATTTGGTATGGGCATGGACGTCGATTCCACCCCATACAACTGCCTCTCTTTGCAAAGGTTATGACATATGCATGAAAGTGTTCTCCAAGTCTTCTTCATAAATAGTCATGGTCATCTGATTGCCATAAACCAAACTGTCATCTGTAAAGAGAACAGCCCCCCCCATTGTTCTAGTGTCCAAGCAAGATGCTGATTTGCAAATAGGTGCCATTCTACTCGATGCCTCTCCAGTGCCGGGACATCTAGCAACTAGGCTATTCTCATAAAGGCTTCTGGTTACTGTTTTATAGCTCAACCTTACATTATGAACCGTTTGGAGTTGACTGCTGACAGTTCTGTAGTACAGGAAGAACAATAAAAACCATCATCTCTAGCCATCATACATCAAAGTCAACCCCTACCTTCTCTCAGATCAAGACTTCTAGTGGTCCTAAACCACATTATACCATCACGGTAGTATGCAGCACACCCAGGACTTGGGATATGTAATGGGCACTTTGTCCATTGTTGGCCAAAAACATCTGCCTCGGTGAGATCTTCTCAACTTAAAACCATGCTTTAAGAAAAAAATTTTCTTTTTTACTCAAATTTATTGTTCTAATAAAGAAAACCATTAACTCACTCGACAAGTTGACCAGTTATAGAATTAGAAAATAAATAAATAAATACAAGTGTCTGTTGCTGTGTCTTTGAGTGTACAATACATGTTAAAATCAACTAAAAACATTGAAGCATACAATTCATATTACTTTGGTGTATACTTACAGTCGTGATGAACAAACACCAAAAACCGATCAAGATCCGCAGACTGTTTGCTTCTGTACAAAAACTGTGCCATTATTTGATGGGGACTTTCAATTTCGAGATTTTCACACCTGGCTGTAGAATTGTCAGACGAAGCAATATGAAGTTTATAAAAACATTCAACATCAGAGATCATAGTTTTCGTCGAATAAACTAAAATAAAAATTAGAACTAAATAATCAATTCAATTTTTAAATCATTGAATAAAATTACCAATTATAGTTCTCTGGGGATTTGTAGTCGCCTGTATTATATTTTCTCCCACATCGCACTTCAATAAAACCTTTGAAAAAAAAATTAATTATCTTAGCTAAATAAAATCACATAATATTTTTACAAAGCAAATAAAATCGACAATACCTCTATAGTATTCAACAAAGTGCTATAAACACCAATGAATGTGTGTATGTAGTCCAGCGACCCTTTCAGGCACGTTATCCATGATATAACGATTGCATTATCTTGCTCTTGCCCAAGCAATTTCCAATCATAGCCATATTCGTACAGGTTCTTGTCTAAAAACGAAATACCGTCTAATTGTTGTATTGCACAATTTCACACATATTCACACAAAAAATTATTTTGGGATGGGTTTGCTATTTATTTTCTTTAAAATGACCTATTATTGTCAGTTGACTGATGATGGCTATTGAGAGTAACTTGAATTTAACCCAATTCAATGTGTAAGTCAAAAAAAAAACTAATTTGAGCAAAGGTTCACAATCCGAGTGACATTGAATTGCATTAGCAAAACTCCTTTACAATAAATAGAACAAATGGCAATACAAATAAGACTGTAATGTACCACTCAACTGTGAAAGATCCTTGGCTGAAAAACAACTCAATAGGAGCACTTAAAGTAATGGCAAATCATTGACCTAAACCTGACCTGTGGAGAAAAACTGCCGGCAGTTTTCCCGGTCTTTTCCAAACTCTTTTCAAATGCTGAAAATACAATCTGGAATCATCAGTGAACAAAACATGTCACAGAGAAGCCCTGCAACAACAGGACTGATCAAAGTATCAAAGGTTTATTGTGAGATGGGGAAAAATCCCGAGTGGACATGAGTGTTTCTCCAGCTCTTGAATCGAAAGCAAGGTCCAATAAAAACAAAATTAAGCCTAATTGATTGTTGGTGCACGGTTTAATCACTGTCAGCTCCCTTGGGGGCATTTCTAACAGATATTTGGTTTTGGTTGGTCTTAAGTACTTTTTATAATTTGTTTCAATCCATATGGAGATTGTTTTAATTAGTTTAAGCCAAAAATTTTAATTAAACCTTGTAATTATTTTCAGTTTTTGTTTTGAATAAATACTCTTTAATTTGATGCGTTGAAATACATTTCAGACCCTTTTTCAAATATTCTTTTATCCTGCTGAGTGGAAAGTTTCATTCCATTCAAGTCGAGAACTCAATCAACTCGAGGGCTCAGTCAAATCAAAGATTAAGAACTCAGTCAACTCAAGTATTCAATCAACTCGAGGACTCAGTCAATTTAAGAACTCAGTCAACTCAAGTATTCAATCATCTCGAGGACTTAAGTCAAATCTGTTTCTGTTTTTGAATAAATGGATTTTAATTTGATGTGTTGAAATACATTTCAGACCCTTTTTCAAATACTCTTTTATCCTGCTGAGTGGAAAGTTTCTTCCATTGAAGTCGAGAACTCAGTCAAGTTGAGGACTCAGTCGATCAAAGGACTCAATAAACTCGAGGACTCAGTCAATTTTAAGAACTTAGTCAATTCAAGAACTCAATCAACTCAAGGACTTGATCATCTCGAGGACTCAGTCAAATCAAGGATTCAAAACTCAGTCAACTCAAGGACACAACTTGAGGACTCAGTAAATTTTAAGAACTTAGTCAACTCAATGACTCAATTAACTTGAGGACTCAGTCAATCAAAAGACTCAATCAACTCGAGGGCTCAGTAAATGTTAAGAACTTAGACAACCCCAGGACTCAATTAACTTGAGGACTCAGTCGATCAAAGGACTCAATCAACTCGAGGACTCAGTTGATCCAAGGACTCAGTCAATTTTAAGAACTTAGTCAACTCAAGGACTCAATCAACTCGTGAACTCAGTCAAATCAAGGAGTCAGTCAGCATTAAGAACCAGTAAACTCAAAGAGTCAATCAACTCAGGCTCAGTCAAATCGGGGACTCAGTTGATTCAAGGACTCAGTAAAGACGAGAACTCAGTAAGTAAAGGACTCAGTTGATCCAAGAACTCAGCCGAGTCAAGACCTCAGTCAAGTGAAGGATTCAATTGATCCAAGGTGTGAGTCAACTCGAGGACTCAACCCAGAGCAGTCAAGCAGCCACACTCGTGTAGGATTCAGCAGGAGCTTACACTCAGCAAGTACTTAGTCATTGCAACAAGCTGAATGGAGTCGACTGTCAAGGATCCAGGGAGCTTTGGGAAGAAGATACTGGAGGATGCTGAAAGATATGTAAGCTGGTGTTGGCTAACAGCGTTTGGGGTAAGTCTTCTTAAGAATACAATCATCCTCAGAGTTAGAGTTGTGGCTGACTTGCCTTATTTGTTTGACTTTTTGTTTATTTATTACAATATTAAACTATCTTCTTTCCACACAAACAGTAGTTAAGCGCACCTGCTTACATAGGTGTAAATCATTTTAAAATAAGAACTAATGCTAGCAAATGAATTTCTCCTCGTAATTCAAGACCGGTTTGAAGAGAACATGAGCATGTTTGAACAATCCAAAGCATGAGTGGTTTTCAGAAATAGGGAATTAAATTCATTTATTTGAAGAAAATATGCGTGAAAACAGCCTCAAATGTGTTTTACTTGATGTCGAGAATATTAAAAATAACATTTATAACATCAAATCACGAGAAAATTAGTTGTAAATAATAGGTAAACAAAGCAGCTCATGATAAGAAATCGCTTGATAAGAATAATTCCTCTTGTATAAGGGTAAAATTAAAACTCACGTTCTTCTGGGAGAGCTTGATTGAATTTGACATTAAAATCGCTTTTAAAAAGTAACTTGGTCATAGTGAAAAAGTCGAAAGATTAATGGAAATTCACACGGCTGGAAGTTTCAAGTTATCATTTGAAACAATTGTCTATTGATCGTTGGTACTTTGGTATGGTTGCCTAGATCGATGGTAGGGTCAATTGTTATTCACCAGAGGTGGGAAACAACGATATTTTAAAAAAATCGACATCTTATCCTTGTACATTTTTTCATATTTTGTACCATTTCTATATTATTAAGTAAAAGTAATTAAAATCTAAAGAGTAAAAGACAGTTAACATTCTAAATAATGTATTTTTTATTCCTTTTTATTTTATTTTACAAACAATATACATATTAATACTAGGCTCACTTTTATTTTATTATTAATGATCCGCCACAAATTGTATTCCAAGTAGTTCCACTAATATAAATGATAGTGTTACTGATTTATTTAAGCTTAAAACTGCACGTGCATGTAAATATATAACATACATGTACAGAGTTGAGCCTGGCACTTCTTGGATTCCACTGGCAATTCCAGCTTTTGTACTTTGCAATAAACTACTGGCAGCCTTGAGAATTACCCATCCTGGGTGTTGGCAGTCCAGGGTCAGACCTCTGTATCTGACCAGCTGCCAAGGTTGGGCTCTCCGGGCTGTCGACAGCTAGGTCATTTCAGCCCCCAATGCATTCCTAAACCCATTCACGTTCTTATTCACTCTTAAATACATTCTTTCAGGGTAGTCGAGCACTTGATATTCCTCCATCACCCTTTACACCTATTATATAACTAACCTAATTCAGGGACGATAGGGTGTTCAGTATTACACCATTGGCCCTCCCACATTACACATTTGCCAATAAATACATTCATTCTCATTACACACTAGGGTACAAAACAATATCAGCACTATATGCAATAAATCACTCTTTTTCCTCCAAGAATCGGAATAGGGGACCCCCACTACGTACAATTCTCATATAAAATGCCATTCCTACACACTCTCTATATGCAACCAAGGAAATGCACCCTACAACTAGGTGGGACTCATCACTTTCTCGGCATGCTGGACACAAAGGCTTTGCCCGAAAAGTGTCTGTGTGTATACCTCATGGTCTATTCTTAATCGGGTGAGAATAAACCTTGTTCATAGAAATGGTGAATGATAGAGTGAGTGCTGTGTTCAATCCCTTTTTTAAAAGAGATAGTTCCTACTCACAATAAGTTGTTTCCCAATGATCCAGATTTCGAGCCCTTAGCTCATCGGAAGGATTTCTACAACCTGATGATGAGCTAAGGGCTCGAAATCCAGATTGTTGGAAAACAACTTGTCAGTAGGAACTATCTTTTTTAAAAAAAGGATTAAACCTTTGTTCTATGAATCAGGTCTTCCAAGGGCCATCATTCAACAGTGTTCTTGTTATGTGAGAACTTCTGTACCAATCCGGCTCCCTGACGCTGCTATTTTCTTTTAATCATGTTTTTTATTATTTTTGTTATTGCATTTTTAGTGACAGGGGGCTGGATCATGGTAGTTAAGTTTGGAGGTTGGTACCTCCCTCCCTTAGCCGCCTCGGCCACATTTCATTATATTCCAGCCTATGTTTCTGGATACTCTGACAATTTCGCCAAGATGCTCCAGATAGTGGTATCTTGCCAAGAGCACAAAAGAGTCAACAAAGAATGTGTCTTGGAGTAACCGCACTGAGGGAGTCAGTGAAGACCAGATAAGTAGAGCATCTTGAATCGACTCAAGCATGTGCTAAATCGTGTACAATTCTGCCGGCTACAGTGTGGTGGAAGCGACCTGGAAGTGAACGCACCTTTGCAATACATGGGGTATGCCACACCTTCGCCAGTCTTGACCTAACTGTGAAAATGAGGTGAAAACCGTACCTTGATCAAAGTTACAAGCTTTTATATAAAATTTTATTATATTACATATCTTGTATGTATTAGATTTTTTAAAAATTTTCACATTTTTTTATATTGCCGTACCTCACTCTGAGGAGTTGTCAATTAAATAGGATTCCAAGGATGTAATATGTAGTGTGTAAGGAAGTGGTTAAGATTATAAAGGATGCCTGAATGCCAGACCCTATCAAAAGCCTGGTCCAAATCCAAGAACACACCCAAGTAATACGTCCTCTAGAGCGGAGTAAATGATTTCAATGACTGAAGCCTTGCTAATTCTTGGGATGATGGAAATAGAAGTTGAATTGGTGACAAGGAATATTTTATGCGACTCTGCGAGATGGATATTAAACGTTTTAAAGGGGGTCTTTTGAAGATTTTTTGGAGATCACAAGAGGATTGGGCTTTATGAATGAGAATCTCTACTACTATTTCCATAAGAGAAGAAAGTGAGTGATGTGGATAACAATAATATGGCATTCTGAGGATGGCATTGAAATATAGGGAAGGTAATTAGGTCATATCCAGGGGATTTTCCACTTCTAACTTCAGAAGATGAAAAAAAATAAACCTAATAACTTGTTAAATAAATAAATTTATTAATAAATTGTTAAACATATAAAAATATAAAAAAAAATTTAAAAACATAAATGTCTTCTAATTAAATAAACAAATTTATTAACATTTGTCTTATCGTTTCGTAAATTACAACAAATTTAGAGGTACTGTATATATTTCGGGTAAATCACATGAACATAAATGTTCTGGCAATTAAAATTCTTTTAAGGTATAGGTGACATAAAAAGTTGCACTTAAGACAATTATTGGGCCCATTCGCTTCTTGTCAATTTCTGACTGAAAGAGTTTAACTATTCTATGAGACAACATACTTTTACTATCATGGAATGCTTGAAATTGATTTATTAAAAAAAATCAAATTTAAAAACTACTGAACTACATTTCTGCTTTGTTTATTTTAAGAAAAATAATTTCAAATATGGATAATTTTTACAAATTAATTTACTTTGACAAATACATTTGATAAGTAATTCAAAATTCAAATTTGCAATAAATATTAACAAAGAAAGAACATTTGAGCCAGTGATGGAATGTCTAATTAAAATAAAATTTGGAATGCAATAAATTTCTGAGAAATAATTTAAATTTCACTTTCATTGACATTAAATTAATGATAGTACATTTTTGCATCAAACAGGCCCATCAAAAGGCTTTAACTAGAACCAATCATGTTTTAAAAATGGTCAAATTTAGAAACTCAACTGTAAATATAAAAATAAAATTTGTATCAATAGTGTTAATACTAATAATACTAATTAATACTAATACTATGATTAGTAATTAATTATTACTTTTAGTAATAGTACTAATAATCATTTAGTTATGTAATTATTATATAATATTATTGTATAATAGTTACTGAAATCGAAAAATGAGAGCCTAGAAAATATTTTTATATAATTCAAATAAATGTACAAATTTCTGTAGCTTAATGGTCTCTGATCATAATCTTATTTTGCCATCCACAATCGGCAGGGAGACGATCAAGCTAAGTTCACGTGTACTTCACCACACAAAATACAACCTTTGTTTAAAGCTTATGCCAAATTACTTTATGTTATGTGATCCAACTTTCTTAAAGCTTGTGAAAATAAATTATCTTAAATAAAATCAACAAACGTTAACATTTTTATACTAACAAATTAATTTTTTATAAATAGTAAATGTAATTAATAAATTACTATATGAATTTAGTAGAACTGGATTAATTTAAAGTTTTGCTTTTTTTACATAGTTTATATGCTCTATGTTCTCACAACACATGTTCTTGCTTAATATATGATTGGTGTTGTATATGTATGTATGTTTATACACACATATCCTAATTTTTTTTTAAATATAATGACTAGATAAATGTGATAATTGCTAATGTTTTTTCTTTCATCTCGCAACAACTGAAAATACAACAAATTTCCTTTCCCTAGATTGCAGTATTTGATACTTCTGGACATAAATCATGCATTTGGAATACAATAGTAACAACCATTCAATAAATTCATAACTTATTCTAAATAAATTAAAATCTCACTGAAATTATAAAAAAAACAAATCAAATTTCCACAAATATAGTTATTTAATTCGGACAAATTTTTCTGCTACTACTAAAAATGATCTTCTCATAAACAAAAAACCTTTATTGAATTTATAAAAAATATATAATTGAGTAATTTTTATGTGATACTCAAAGACACATATAAAGATTTAAATCAGTTCTTCAACTATTACAAACGTATAAAAATATAGATCTTCAACACTAAGATCACTTCCATAAGTAATAATTCAGAAATAACTATGGAAGCTCTTCCCAATTAAAGATATATAATAATTAATATTCTCATATGTTTTGTCATAATGATTGCGTTATGTACTGAAGATCATAATATAAACCTTACCAATTTCTTATAATATATCTTTTGGGATCTGCTCATCAGCAGAATTTTTTCTTGATTTCTTTCCTCGTTTACGAGTAGATTTAGATTCGACGTTTCGCCCGTAAAACAGATCTAACAATTTGCTGACGCCAGGCTCCTGAGACGAACCAAATTTTTCCAATGTCTGTGAAAAAGTTAAGTAGAAATATTAGTTAAATATAGAAAGGCGATCAACTTCAACAGGTTATATTCCACCTGAACACTCATAAATGACCAAACTTTATTACAAGGTGGCTGAGCAGCCCTGGGATCGGACAAGGAGGTGAGCCCAGACGACCCAACACACCCCCAGGCACTTCCCCCTTTATACCAAAATTTATCATATTTGTACTTTTTATTAGTTGTTGCACGGATCATATGCCGAGATTCAAACTCACGACCACGAGCATGACAAACACGAGTCGGATGCCCTAGCAACTTGGCCGTGGTCTCCTACACATCAGTTTATACATATATTTTTGTTACTATTGAAGTGTTACATTTGATTGAGTGTAGAGAACCCGCAATAAAAATTACCTCCATTGTGACGAGCGGCTTCCCTTTTTTCGTGCGCTCGCTAGGCTTGCTCCGAGAGGGTAGCGAGCTACTCCACTCTAGGCCCGTCAAGCCTTTTAGGGGTAAGATTTGTCAGGTTGCCCGGGCTTGATGGGTGAACACCTTTTCCTTACTTACTACTAACTCTGGACAAGGAGGTTTGAGAGAAAGATACACCAATTCGGACAGAACAAACAGGTCCCTTTATTTGATATGACTGAACAATTCCCAATATGTATAATCAACTAGTGAATAACGCCCTAACCCTGCTTATAAATAGCAACCCTTATTTCCTATTAAACAATTCATATACAAAACCTATTACTGGAAGACTAATTCTAGATATAACTATGCTCTTACTCTCTTTAACGAAACCTTAATACTAGGGGCTTAATTATTGGGGTCGTAGTGCAAAAAGTAGCCTGAAATCGCCCAACTGTTCTCCAAATCCCCCGTAAACCAATTGACAAAATTTGTACTCACAGGACTGAATACGTGCATCGATTTTGGTGGTACGGATCTTGCGAACTACGCTGACTAATCTGCCGCACCAGTTCACCCTTTTGACAGACTCACTCGTCGTCTCCACGGGACACTTCGACTGACTCAACTGCGGACTCCCGTACTACCGACTCTACTCGGACTCTCTTCGGACTCCACCCGGATTCTCTTCGGACTCCACCCGGATTCTCTCTTGGACTCCACCCGGATTCTCTCTTCGGACTCCACCTGGATTCTCTCCTGACTCCACCCGGATTCTCTCTCGGACTCCACCCGGATTCTCTCTTCGGACTCCACCTGGATTCTCTCCTGACTCCATCCGGATTCTCTCTCGGATTCCACCCGGATTCTCTCTTCGGACTCCACCCGGATTCTCTCCTGATTCTACTCTCTGATTGTCCTTTTTATATCAATCCGTTCAGGGAGGAGGTGGGGAACAGTTGCATTTCGAAAATACTGCTATGCTTCTGGGTGACCCGACTGCCCTTTGTCTTCTCAGGTCATTGAGCTATTTCGGATGAGTCCGGGCATTCGCTAATCCTGAGGGTTGAGCAATAAGGCCACTCGTCAGCAAAACAGCCAATTTTTCTAGGGCGATTGCCCCTGGATCGAATTTCTCAATCGAAAACATCCAGCCGTTATTATTTCGCCAGCTTTTTTTTAGCTGCGTCTGGAGTTCTCGAGAAAGACCGTGTCGGCTCCCGCGATTCCAGGCCAACTCCGGTTACTCAACCCGGCACAATACGCTTTCCCAACAATTAGCTAACCTATTTCTACGTCTAATTTTAATATTTATCACAAACTTAAATTTTTTACAACCCCGTTTAATATTCCTTTCTGGGGATCTTCACATCCATTATAATTCATGTCAGCCTTAAAAACTTATAATGTAGGACCTATTAAATCAGGCCGAGTATTGAGACTTAGACAGGAAAAAGAATGACAAGCAATTATTAATTTGTGACACAATAAAGTCCATTGTGTAATAATGTAAAGAAATAAAATATTTTAGTTATAAAATAGTAATGTAATATTACTTACAGAATAACTCAATTCAGACTCGACGATAGCTTTATTCACTGGATTTTCATGCGTGCATGCAAGCAATGTTGGAAAAAGGTAAACCATGTAGCAATCGCTGCAAAAATATTTAAACGGTAGGCTGACTAATAATTGTAGCACAGTCGGTTGCTGACCAGACTGCAAAACAGCCTGAAACAACGATCAAAAACATTACCTCTTTGCTGAAGTACAAAATCTACAATAACTACCAGTTGCTCTCACTTCTAATTACTAACTGGTTTATGAATCAAGTTATTATAAGGGCACTAATACTAGGCAAAAAAGTTATAAAAAGGATCTTATTTTCTTGTTAATCTCATTGATCTCACTCATTTGTAAAGTCAAGAGAGACTCTAAAGAAGTGAATGATGCTGATTAACATAAGCTCAATTCTGCACATGGATGACATACATGCGTGTGCAGAGTTGAGCCCATCACTTCTCGCAGTCCATCTGCAATTGCATTATTCTAATTTACAATAAATTACCCACAGGCCTCAAGAATGACCCCTCGGGTGTAGGCAGTATGGGGGTCAGACCGCAGTCTTATCCGTCCAGCCATTGAGATTGAGCTCCAGGGGCTATCAACAGCTAGGTCATTTCAGCCCCTAACACCAGTATCCAAATCCAAACCCATTCACATTTACACTCATTCTTAAATACATTCTTTCTTATTTTCATACCATTAACTCAGTTAAAGTGGTGATAAACTTGATTAGATTTTGGCAGCCCAGGTATGGACCTCGGTCTTATCCATCCCATCCCTCAAGTTAAGATGCCAAAGGCTGAGCTCAACACAATACCTAATCATTTGTGGGAAGTTTCTTGTGCTATCACTATAAAGACAGAAATGCAACTCATCAGTAAACATAACAGCATTCCAATTAGTGTTCTCTTCTAAGCGCTTGCTGCACCTTATTTTCTTGAGTAGCTGCTGGCGGGCTTTGCTGCAGGTCGCCTCCAAGGGCATACAATGTGAGGCCAACTTCCCACAAACTATGTCTTGTGGCAATGACAATATTTCTGTCCTCCCTTAGCTTTGCAGTACGTTGGGATTCACTACTAGGCCTCCTATTGGCACTTTCAATCTCTCGAACTGGGAGACCACGCTCTGTGCAATATCCACTTGCCGGTGACCTAGACGACTCATTCTCACAATAGTACTGCGAACTTCTGGTTCAAGATGATGTCTTTCCATGGTTGAAGAGAATATAATTGGATTAAAATGGAGAAAAGGTGTTTGTTTACAAAATGAGTAATCTTCATATTTACTTTTCTTAACTAAATCCATTATTAAAACTGAGGATTAACATTTATTTTTTGTTTTTGGTTGGTATTTTCTATTTGGTTTTATCCAACTAACAAGAATATATCAGTTAATTAATCAAAATTAATTGGATAAGAGTAAACTACAAATATTCCTATTCATTTTTGCACAGTTTATAATTGTGGGTCGATGAGGTACTCAGTATTCCACCATTGGCCCTCTCACACTACATATTCACACAAATAAATACATTCACTCTCAACACATGCTAGAGACACAAAACTATCAGTATTATATAGAATAGAACATCTCTGTTATCTCCAAAAATCGGCACAGATGACATACATACTCGCTCAAGTACAATTTTCATATTGGGTGGCATTCCTACACACTCTCTATAAGGAGCCAAGGAATGGCACTCTTCAATTACATGGGACACATGTGCAACGTTTTTCTTACAACGTACACAGGTTTTAGCCCAAAAGTAAGTGGCCATATGTCAACTTCACACAGCATATTGTTACGATCCCTCGTCTTCTAAACAGATCCTCTGAAGGTGGAGAAGTAAAACAGATTGTCCTCTTTCTAGTTTTCATTGTTAAACACACATTTTCATACACATAAATTATTTGCTTCACAAAAAAGTTTAATTGGAAAGGTTAGCTAATAATAATAAATTTGCTAATATTTTAATATTTTTGAGTTTAACATAAAACACCGATTTAATAATAAAAATAAACTGTTAATAGACTAATAATGTTGTGTAGGAATGGTTTCAGAATAAATAAAGAAAGAAATATCAATACTACAATATTACTAATTGACAAAGACTATGATTTAGATGTTATTGTGCTGAGGATTGTTATTTGTCGTGTTTTACCTGATTTTTTGGGTTTCCAATTGAGAAATATCCGATTAATTGAATCATCACCAAGATCAATGATTCAGGATGAGGGTTTTTATTGCAAAATGTCATTATGATGCTAGCTATACTTCTTATTTGCAACGCCATACCTTCTGCACCTAATATTTCCTAGAACAAGAAATATTGGCTATAATTTTAGGCTTATGCTAACATCAGGAATGAGAAGCAATTTTCAGAAAGATTCAATAATCAACAGAAACACAAAATATGTTTTACTTTGTTTTGGTGTGGACAAAGTATAAATATTCACAACTTTTTACAGCTTTGATTTCAATTATATTTGAAACTCCACCAGTAATTAAAATGCTAGTTTATAAGTTCAGTACTTACCTGAAATAAAGTTATATCGATTATAGCAAACTTCAAAAGCATGGTAATTATAGGATGAGCACATCCCGGTAAATATTTGGCATTTGTCGCAGACATTTTTTGAAGTGATTCGCACAGGAGGTAAACGGTTTCAAGACAGTCTGTCGCTTTGAGCAATGTTCGTAAATCGTTGGAATAAAACCTAGAATTCAAAGTTATTTCAGATAAGACAAATTTCATGCAAAAATAGACACAATAGTACAAACAACTTACTGTTTATCAAGAAGGACTGAAAACATGTAAATGCTTGGAGCTACGAGGGAGTTCATCTGGTCAAGCCCATCGATAACGACAACCCGCAGTAGATCTATGATATTATGAACAATACCAGAGCAGATAAAGTAACTGTAAAAGAAAATAAATTGTTTTTATAATTATAAGTATTAAGCCTAATATTACATATTACATATTGTATTTTATTTTAATTTAAAGACACAAGTATTCATACATTTAACTAAAATAAACACTTAAAAACATAAATAAATAAATTAAATTGTTTATATACGAGCTGGTAAGATTGATGTGGTAAGATTAATGAAGACTAAACTTGAGCTTACGGCAAGCAGGCATGGATCACTGTTTTAATACCTCAGGGCAATGAGAGTTTTTATAATAGTAATACGTGTTGGTGTGAATGTAAATTTTTAGTGTGAATGAGGGGATTATCCCCCATCCTGAGGAATATCGAGTACTCTAGGACGAGAGTGTGTTGCCTGGAGGGTGAAAGTAATTTATTAGCATGAATAGAGGGTTTAAACCTGCATTGAGTAATATCAAGTACTCAGGGGGAGTGAATGTGACCAGACTTGTCTTGTTAAGGGAGGTGACAGGATATCAATGTTGTCGGAATTTCCAGTACCACGACACTGAACGTGCCCTTCCGGCTTTTTGGCTGGGGGGGGCTGCAGCATGTTCTCAGGGGATTGTTTGTTAGCTCTTCACCGGGGCATTGGGGGGGGGGGTTCCTCTACACACTAACCATAGTGTTTTCTAGTTCTTTCAATAGTAATTTGACAACCTGAGGTATGTGAGAGTGGTAACAAGAGGGTAGCAGGTTAGCAAGTTAAGAAAACAGAAAACAAAATACGGGAGTCAGTGGCAAAGATGCACAAAAGAAAAAAAATGAAGAATTTTCTGTTTAAAGTGTGAAGGGCAAGTGATGACCACTTGATGTTTGTTGGCCATACATACATAGTACTAATACATGTGAGCTAATATGCCAAATATAATTTACTGTTTGTTCTTGATGTAATAAAAAAACCATTGTTTACTGAGTAAAACAAATTTTTTCTAACTCAGAATTAACTGAATGATATTTGATTTATTTATGACAATAATTATGTATGATAAAAAAAATTGCATATTAAGGCAGACAAAATGCAACAATACACAATAAATAATAAATACCTCACTAAGTCAGGAATTCTATTGGCAAATTCTGAATACACGACAGGATCAGCTTCTTGACATTTCTTAATGTCATTGAACAATTGTAATATAAAATTTGCCAACATTCCTAGAACATTAAAATAAAAATATCATTAATTATAAGACAAATTATTATTATTATTCAAAAATTTTAAACAGTATATATATTTTTTTTACTTACGTGCTAATAAAATCCACTCATCCCGCTTTTTCTTTAGTTTTTGTTTCTAAAGAATAAAATAAATAATTAAAAACGGTTTATCAATCAGTAAAAGGACATTCTGTATTACAAGAAAATACTGCATAGTTACACATACCATAAAGGACAGTTGTAATAAATCGAGAAACAGTGCTATGTCATTACTGCACATCAGGTATCTCAAACATTGAAAATCTTGTTTACAAACTATATCAAGCAAAACAATGAGTGTTTGTAAAGACCTGAAAAACAAAATTTCATTTAATATGATGATAATAATGATCAATATTCATCACATTTAGCTAAATAACCAATGATGACAAAGCAAAACATATTGAATGTAGTATGCAAGTTAGGATTAATTATATTATTAAGTCTCGTACAGGTAGGTAAAACTGCTTGATATAAATTATTGCAACCATAAATAATAAATAGAAAATACATACTTAACAAGTCCAGATGAGTTCTTTGTTTGGTCAGCTACTTCTAACCCTTTTTTTATCAAGTCGCTGCATACTAAAAATCCTTTACAATATGAAAAGACATGGGTTGAGTTAGACGCCTGAAAGACAGTAAACTGCAAAGTTATAAACATGTTTACTAAATCTCTAAAACGATCTTACCTCCTGTTTTAGAACTTCATGCAAGGACATTAACCTTTGATTTATTAATCCAAATGATTTGTCATTAAAAGTTGAACAGACCAGCACATCCAGCTCATTGAGTTCATGCGAGGTTTTACAATTTCTTTCCGGTTTGGCAAACTCGATAGACTGCACAAAGTGTGTGCCTCTGAAAAAAAAAAAAAAATATATTAAACTGATAAAATTCTATTCACAGATTATGATGAATTAGAATGTTTAAACAAATACCTTGCTGTCATTCGCAGGCGAATTTTTTTGCATCTCTTTTTAAAAGTAGGTATTAATTCGTTGTAAGAATAATGGTGTGACTCTCCCGTGTCTTTTTGATCTTCCTATGAATCAAGGAAAAAATATATATGTGCATACAAGAATACAATTTCAAACATGTTAAAACAAAAACCTTTCACAGGCATTAACACAACTTTATTAATTTGTTTCATAGCTTGAACATATATTTTAAATGAAATTTCTAACATAAAACTACCTGCCTTTATCAGTGTTTTGGTATTTTGAACATATACAAGCATTAATAGAAAATAAGACATCTAAACAAATTATTTATAACTTTAAAAAATCCATAAGTCAATAGATAGAAATTTATACTATGTACTATTTTATTTAGACTTTGTTTTAGTTCATTTAATTCTTTAATTACTACAGAAATAAAGTAAACAATAATCTGTGGTGAATGGAAAGAACTATATCCTAAAAATGTTTATCCAAAAGGTTTCAGTTCCAATGTCCAAAATCCTCAAAAAAAAAAAAACCTTTTAAAGTGATTAATATGCATTACAGTTATTCATAAAATCATTTCGTCTCACCAGTTCTTCTTATGTCCTCATCATTCCATAAGTGGAAAAGACAGTTCTAATCACAGAAGTAGTCACTCACAGAACTTCTGTGATGAAAACTGTCTTTTCCAAAAAGTGAATTGCCATACTCACCCCATCTCAAATCATTCCTATAGTTTCAGAGTTGTCGACACTATTTCCTCTGCTCTAGAAAATTAAGAGTATGGCTTGATGTAGCACAGGCTTTTGATATGGTCACCTGGTCATGCTTTATAAACTTAAATACTCCCTTCTCCTTATTACCTTATCCTAAAATCCTACCTAACCAATCATGAGATGCGGCAACAAATGCTCAGAAGTCAGACAGATTCCACAAGGGAGCATTATTGGTCCCATCAATATTGCTGACCTACCTATACAATCTAATACCATCATCACCACATATGCAGACGATAATGCAATTTTGCCCGTTAACTCGAATCCTATCCAAACTACCACCAACATCCAAGAACACCTTGATGATGAAGATTCATGCCAAAAGTGGAGGACAAGATTGAATGAAGAAAAATGTAAAGAAAAACAGTTTAGCCCTCCACAGCAAGAGATACTGACTTCCATTCAAGAGAAATAATTAGGACTATATCTAGACAGCAGAATGACTTGGAATCCCCGCCACAAGATTATGAGACAACAACTTAACAGACGATTTGGAAAACTATGAAGACTTCTAGTACTGACATCCATCTTGACTGTCAATACTAAATGAACCTTATGTAAAACAATTAATTAAGGTTTTTAGTTGAGATAAAAAGGTGTGGTTGAGGTGGGAAGTTAGTGTCCAAGTGGATCGAGGTCACGATAGCTCAAGTGGTAGAGCAGCGGCGTATCTAGCCGAAGATCGTGGGTTCAAATCCCGCCAGTGCCTTTGACTTTTTTATCTCAACTAAAAACCTTAATTAATTGTAAGATATTAATTGGTCAAGCGGACCACGAAACTAGTGAACTTAGGTAAAACTTTACTGTGACCAATTTGGACATATGGAGTGGGGTTCTGCCAAGCCATCCAACATCCAGCACATCGAATCCTTCCAATAAAAATACATCGGACAAATAGTCAAAGCCCCTTTCTACATTGCTAACCTCTTTAGACTTCAACATTCCTTTTGTCAATGAACTGATCCATTCCTGATTCCAAAAGTCTTACACCAACCTTTTGATCCATCCTAACCCAACTGCTAGAGCCCTTTCTACACATTCCCATTCCATCGCCTTAATCGATGATGGCCTTGAGACGTTGCCCCTTAATCCCACACATTGAGTGCCAGCCAGCATTGGCCGGTTTCTCATGGAATGTGTCTTCCGAGTGTAGTGTTGGCATTAGTGTTAGTGCTGAGACCGTGTGAAAAAAACTTTGTGACCACATTAGTACTAATAGATTAGAAATAAAATAATTTAAAAAAAATGTTTATAGTGCATATTAATATAAACTTACCGTTTTTAAACTGGCTGAGGTCAGTGTGTCTTCTGCAGTTTTGTGTAAACCAACTTCTAGAGCTTTTTGCCTGATAAGTTCTATATTTTCTTCATGCCTTCTGGCGCTTTCTTCTTGCTTTTGTTGAATGCGCTTTTGCAGCTCTTCAGCATTCGCTAACTGAGCTGCCTGTCTGGCCAGCAGCCGTTCTTCCCGCTCTCTACAGTGAAAACATATGATTAATTTGTATTACACGACATCCTGTTTGTCATTGCCAATCATTTTGGCCTAACTGACCAAAACAGCTATGTGGCCTTGTGTTGTAGGTGAATCCACTCAGAATTGGAAAACAAGGACCAAGAGACCAAGTGAAAGTATGAGTGAGAGCAGGAAATCTGTTCTCTCATTTCTAGAAAGAGAAGCGAAAGACCGAGAATGGAGTGGACACCTACTCAGGTGTATGTGCAAGGTTCAGATTGCAGAGGTGGGAGCATGGCCTGAAGCCAAAGAGAGAAGGAAACGTCACCTTGAAAGAAGGGACCCTTAGCCATCAGCAATAAGAGACACGACATGGCCTTGTATGCTTGTCTTGTACGTGAATCCACTCTGAGTTGGAAAACACGGGCCAAAGAGGATAAGTTAGTTGTGCGATCTTGACAAGTAATAACAGTGGCCCTGGCGGCAAGCCACCATGATCAGAAAAGACCAAACTACATGTATGATTTGTGTTATTTGAAAATTCTATTATGCAAATGTAATTACCGAGCTTTTTCTCTTGCAATTTCTTGTCTCTCTTTTTCCTTTTCTTGTTGCTTTCTGTCTATAATTTCTTCTTTCTTTTTACGCTTTTCACTCATTTCCTGAAGTTTGGCCTAGAACATTCATTTAATAAAATTTAATGTTACGAAAGTTTACAAAAAATAAGAAAAACAGCTATTAAATTTATTTTGAAAAAAAAAACTAATGACATATAGCAACAATATTTTGAAATAAAAAATGACTAATGACATATTGAGAGGACAGTATTCAAAGGTAAATGAACCTGTCGTTCAGCTTCAATAACCCTTCTGCGCTCTTCAACAGCAGCATCTTTAGCAGCTTTCTCTTCAACTTTCCTCTGACGTTCTTCAATTATATATTGTATTCTTTCTTCATGTTCCTGCAGCAAAGTTAACATGTTCATAAACTTCTCGACTGATTTAAAGAATTTACATTTTTAACAAATTAAAAATAAATGATTTATTTGAATTATTGTGAAGTGTTAAAAACAAACTAACCTGTCTTAAGACCAAAGAATCGTGTCGCCTATTTTGAGCTTCAAGCTCATTGATAAAAGCAATTTCTTTCAATTTTTCTTCTTCGTCGTGTGCTTTCCTCTTTATAATACTTAGATGTAATTTTCTGTTTTCCTCGGCTTTTTTTAGTTTTTGATCAATTTGAGATTTCATTTGTAAAGCTAGTTTATACTTGGAAGCCCTTACCTCCTCTACCTGTGAAAACGATAAAAATGTTATATTTTATATATCAATATTTTAACAGACGCTTATAAATTTCATTTTGGAGCACTTGAAACATCTGAATTATGCCATTAAATAAATTTGCAACTGTTACATGATGATACAATAAGCGATAGTTGGTTATTAAACACTTTCCTTCTGTTGGATTATGTATTTACATAATAAATACAAAATTTTTTTTTATAAAACTGGACTGTCAAGTAGACCCATCATCATGGGTTTGATCGTTGTTTCTACTCTAATATGTAAAAACATAAAGCTATTAAAGCTTTTTTTTTAAATAATTGTTATATATTACCTTTTGCACGAATTCTCGTACTTTTGCAGTTTTACATTGAAGTAGTTGCTGTCTTTTTTCATAAGCCTGCTGCTGTTTTTCTTCAGTATCTTTCAAGCGTTTATGCTTGTTGGCAATTTCCGACCGGAATTCCAAAGCTCTATCAGCATTACACAAAAGAAATTCCTCAAAATGTTCAATTGAAGGAGATGAGTATGAGTCAATAACTGTAATAACAACATATATTGGAGTTTTTTTTTAAACCAATCTAATGTAGTTTTACTAAACTGTATTCATTCATAATGAATAATAATAACAATAATAATAATGATAATAAATAAATAAATAAATTTTTGTTTATAAAAACTAAAATAATGCTGTAAATTTATTTAGTTGATGTAAAATGGTATAAAAACGTAATAACAAATCGGTTGTGAAGAAAATATTAAACTTACATGAATGAGGAGAATCAACAGAAAGAAGAGTGGCAAAGTGCTCAATTTCATCCATTTGGGCGGCCCAAGTAATACCTAAAACACCATGCTTATAATTCAAACAGTTTTGTAATAATTTATTATATTAATGTAATTTTTCTTATGAATAAACATTAAACTTGATAGGATTAATTTATAAAATTGACAGAAGAATCGACCAAGAATACATGTCTTTCTTAACTCATTCAGGACAGTCAGTGCTATCTATTCATTTCCCAAGTGAGGTACTGAAAGTGTGATGTTATGCTCATCTCGACCCCTACGCAGATGCTGAGAGTGAGATAGATAATAGAGTGAGATATATATAGATATATATCACGCTCATCCACATCTCTAGCTGGTACTTTTTTACAATGGATACTAGGAACTGGAGGAGTTCCTCTGAGCACTTCAGCTGTATACTACCTATTTACTTTATTCCTTACGTACTTTATTCCTGTGCCGGTGTTTTCCATCGAAGGAACTCATTTTTGAAGGGGCTTGGTCCCAAATTTTGGGTCGTTGAGATCTGATCCCACCCCAGACCTTCCATTGATGAGTGCCGTGTCAATTTGTTTCAATTGTGACCACCGTCCCGTTAAAAGCATCAGAAAAAGTCCAGAGGTGGTGGTGGGGATCAAACCCGCGACCGCATGATCTACCAGCTGAGAATCTGGCGCCTTAACCACTCAGTGCTCATCCTTACCTCTTGCAAGTACTGCAATTGACAGCGTGAATTGTGTTATAGTTTCTTCACTTTTAGATTTAAGTTCATAGAAGCAGTGCCCTGTTTAATTTATTATTTTTACTGCTAGGAAGAGTGGGAAATTTAGAAAGTTATTTACCATTTTAAGGAACACAATGCTTCTTTGAACTTCAGCCTAACGATGAAAAGGCTAGAGTGCGATATAATGCTCGTAGAACCTGAGTAGAGGTAGAAGTGAGTGTGTTGGTACGCCCTGAATACCTCACTGGGGGAAGCAAGAGAATATCACGCTCACTGTCTTGAATTGGTTAAGGAATAGACAGCCATTATGCCTACTCTTTAAAGCAAAGTTAAAAGTTACAAAAGAATCAAGAAGTTTACTTTTTTTGTCGATAAAAACAATGTATTTAACAAAATCAACAAACAATGTATACGAACTTACAGCTCAAGTATTCCATAAATTCTGAGTACATATCCTTTGCATTGTTTTCACTGAAAACCAATTGACCTGGAGAATTTGTATCTGTGCTCTCTGAATGTTCTTCTTCAGAATATCCTTCTAACATTTTGTCCTGGTAATTTAGAGCAGATAAATCTAAATTGAGTGAGAGATCCGCAGCCGTAGAATCAAATAGACTGGGCCCTGGATGGTTAAAATTGTCAATCTCTTTAAGTATTTTACTGCTATTCATATCTTCTTCATTTTTATTTGGTTTCATTGGGTCATTGATCTAACAATTATAAATTACAATAGTAAAAAACGTTGAATATTGAATAACACATATTTTCAAAGGTATTTTATCAATTTACCTGCATCTGTACTGCTTTATCAAAGTCTTTGTCGACAGCAGTCATATCTGGGTTTGCCTTGTTAGCTTCATGAAAATCATTTTCATCTGAAGTTTGTGCACAATCTTTGACCAAACTATCATTCAAATTATTAACTATACCATTGGAAACTAGGTCTTTTGGGTTATTTAGGTCATCCGTGTTACTTGAAATCCTCTCCATTTCATCATTCAACTCCCTAGACAAATGATAAAATTAACAATTATCAAAACAAAGATAATAACAGTAAAAGTTTGGGTGTAAAATAATAACATAATTTTCTACATTATTATAATGCTTATTTTAATACTTTTTCTTATTTTCAGTACAAATAATACAAGATTTTATAAAATGGTGCCGGTAAAAAAAATAAATAAATAAATAAAAATAATTTTTTAACAGGGGTGTCAGGTTTGAATTCAGGGCCACTGGTTTTGAACCCATCCTTACAACAACAAAAAATTTTGTCACCCCAGCAGTGGACCAGATAATCAAGAACATCATACAAAATTAACTTGAATTTATCCTAGGTTTTGATCCTTTTGCTTCAAGGTTTTTGTTTTAAAAATGATATCAAACATTATCAATGAAAATTATGAGAAAATATGATATACTTATGTTTTTGAACTGCTTCCTCATCATGTACTGGTTCAATGACTTGTGAATTGACTGATGGAGAATACATCAATGTATAATCTCTTGTTTTGTACCTCACAGTTTGCCATCCATCTATAAACATTTAAAATTAGACATGTTAGACTCTTAACTAACTAAACCATTTTATTATATTAGCTAGTATAATTTACTATGATTAAACTAAAAATTGCTTTAAGTGAATGAGAAAAAATCCTTTTGTCAAGAATTAAATAATTTAATAATAGTTAATTTCCATTTGGGGGCTTGCTTTTCTGGCAGTACCATTTCTTGGATTTTGAATGGCAAAAAACCTGCTCAATGTTTTACGTTTCCCAGTGTATGAAACACTTTAAGGAAGTGCACCATTGATTAAAGAACAAGAGAGTTGGAAAGAGCAAGGTTAAGGATGTAAGGCCGGTGCGGTAAAAAGCTTTATTATATATTTATTATATTTTAAATTTGTTTTCTTTTTCATTTGTACACTGTGTGTTGTCATATTGAAATAAAACTTCTCATTCCACTTAAACTTGACATTGTATCTACAAAACCTTAACAGGTAATAATTTTCTGATGAATTATCCATTACTTAGATTATAATTGTATATAAAAGATTAAGGATAAAACGCATTTGAAAAAAAAAACCACAAAAGTTCTTTTGACAAGCTTTCGAGGAATATTTTCATCATCATCATGACTTTAAAACGATTGCTAATTATTGAAACAATTAACAATATAAAGTATAAATATATAAACTGTTTAAATAATTAGAAATAGTTTTAAATTCATGATGATGGGGAAAATATTCCTTCACCGTGATTTCCATCTCCAAGACATCGACTTTTCTATCTCAACAAATAGTTTTTGTGTAATTCTCTTGCTTACCTTGCTTAACACTCAAGTGGATAGAGCAAAAGGGGAACAGTTCCAAAGAAAGTGGGTTCAAATCCCATCCATGACATTGGCTTTTTTTTTATCTCAAATTTTATTTTTAAAAATACTTATATATAATATAATGAATGGAACTGAAACCATTAAAAAGTAACCCTTACTATAATTTTATTAGATTAAAAAGTCAGCATGTTTTCTGGCAATATTGATCAAACGGCCAGATGGGCAAAACAAATATTTTATTTGGTCCAACTTGCTAATCAATATTATTTTTGCTTGTCTCGATCTTTCAATATGTCCTGGTATCCTTAATATTGTTTTTATATTAAATTAAATACCATACCTTCCATAGTATCGGCTTGGAACTTTTTTTTGCTGCCCCAATGGTTTTGTTGCCAATAGTTCTGAATCCTAGACTTGTTGCCATTCTCTTCTTTTCTTAACCTTGTGTTTTCATGGTTGTTCCTTCTACCACCCTGCACAATTGTAAATAAAAAGTCTTATTGTAAATCATATAATAAATAATATTTATTACAAATGGTAACAATGTAGGTTTTGTTAAATGAATTAATATATTTTACATATATTCAGATTTAAATTTTATATTTTTTTAGATATTTATTTTTATCAACATTTTTGATTATGAATAAATTAAAATTCCAAGACTGTCATTATGGTATCTGAGTAAAAATATATTTAAGTATTCTTTAACTATTAAAAATATAATTGTTAAGAAATAAATGGGGCATCGGTAGCAGCAACGGTTAAGACACGGCGCTCATCACTCAGGTAAAGGGCATTCAAACCGTAATTACAAATCAGTTTTTTCCTTTTTAAATACCAGCATCCCAAGGGTTGGATATGACATCTGTTGTTGCAAACCCTTGTTAAAAAATAAATAAATAAACTTTGTTTAATTGTTTTTCATCTAATGTTTTTTTGAAAGAACAGATTCAACCTTTTTTAAATGAGATGTATACATTTTGAAGCTGCCCTGCTTCCTCTTCAGCTTACAAAATCTGCATAAAACATCATTTAATTATTTATTGTTTTGTGATTGACATTAAAAATTGATATTGTTGTTATTATATAAAAGCTAATTTTTCAAAAAAACTCAAATTGATTAAAAGAAAAAAATATACAATTTTAACCAATTTGACTTTTTGAAAAATTAGCTTTTTAATATTAGTTTTTAATATAAATAACAAAACAACAGTACTCATTAAATTAGGTTTTATATAGATTTTGTAGGCTGAAGAGGAAGCCTTATTTGTTGAATTTTAAGTTTTTGATGAATAAGAATTTCTTGAAATATGCAAAAATTAATAATGTAACTGAGAATATATGCCGTAATTTATACTGGTCGCTCGATGAAACCAATATAATTTATATTTAACAAAAAGAAAAGTATGTTTATGATATTAGCAAAAATATTTGACACAGGAAAACAAAATAATTTTGAAATTATAATTTGTAATTTGTCATTTTATATAATTTTAGTCTACTTATCCTTGCTGTTTTGATCAATAAAACATGCATCGGCTTTTTGTTTTTGTTTAGAAAGGTTAATTTTATTATTATTTCTGTTATTATTTATTTTCGCTTAGATAACTGCATAACAATATCGGATTAATCTTATAAAATTTTAAGACCACAGGTTTTGGATAAACAAACCCTATTCATATAAACAGCTAAATAAATGAGAATAACTTCAACTATTTAATGAGGGGATGATAAATCTTTAAAAAAAAACTGGGCTAGCTATCTCAATTGTTTGGTACTAGCTTAACTTGACATGAAAAAGCACCCATTACATCTACTTAGATTAGGTCATCTTTTTTTTAAGAACAAGGATTCCAATACCAGCAAACAAAGTACTAAGACTATGGGCTCAAGCCTTCATAATGTTTATGGTGCATTTTTCAATACAATTTTTGATTTTCCAACCTGCACATCTCATTCAATAGCTCAATCCACAGCCGAAGGAATTTATTCTGAGCAACTTTTAGTGTCCTATATTTACTTTAAAATGTCGACTGCCAGGCAGCACAGGATAAAATATGAGCTTACCACCATTTTGTATATAAGAAAAAATTCAAACCTGACTACAGAGTAGTGGAAACGTCAGTTTGACATCTATTTTAATATTTGCTACCAGTAAATTAAGGTGTGTCATAAAATTTAGCTTGCTGTCAAGCCATAGACCCAAGTATCTGAAGGTGAGCACAGTATTACATGTCATTTATCGCTACATCATCACCGAGTATAGGTTGTCCCCTAATGAAAAGAATAGCAACTGTTTTTTCAGGATTAATGCTTACGTTCCACTTCTTAAAGTAGTAACCAATTTATATTCAGTTTTTTAGTGATAGTGCAAGTGTGCCACAAGGTTGAAAAGAGGGTAGTGTCGTCTGCAAATAGGGCCAATTTGATATGCAGGAACTATGGCACATAATACGTAAACATGAAACAATGTTGTTCCCAGCAATGGAACCTTGAGGAACACTTACAGTGGAAAGTTTATGGATTAATTTGTAAACAATTTTGGTCATTTTATATATTCATCGAGGAAGGAGGAAATTGTCTTGAAACTGGGAAGTATATCTGATAAACATGGACTGTTCAAACAGGTTTATCACCCTGCAGATCCCAAGAAGAAATATCAGAATAATTTGCTCATTATACAATTATCACCTTTACCTTCCTTACACATCCCTTTAGGTGAGACCAAATGAAGGTCTTCAGGCAGGCCCCTTAGACGATCAATTATATTGCACAATATTTTTGACCTCTTAGGGTTAGTATTGAAGTGTGCTCAATAATTAAACAAAATGTTTGAGCAAGTTTAATTTTCAGTACGCCGTATTTTTCCGTTGCATGAGTTAATATTGCACAATATTTTTTAGTCTATATCACCTTGCAACACTAGGTCTTGCTCACGCAAAAACATTGATGCTTGGGCATGATAAATTTGGATCAATATGTCATTCAATACTATTGCACAATAAAAGTATTGTATCGGGTTGTCCGGAAAATAATGCAGGATTTTAAGTTTTCATTAAAAAAAATCTATATAAAATATTCTGTTTACGTTTACAGGATTACTCATTTGTATGAATGTCAACACTTATTAATCCTCTTCCAAATGATATTGTTTGTTTACCTCTGTAGCATTCCGCTACTTGGAAATAATTCAGTCATCCTTATAATGTCAAAGCGAGAATTTCGTACGATTTTCTTTTACGAGTTTAAACTCGGCCGAAGCGGAGCCCAAACGGCTAGAAACATTAACCAAGTCTGGGGCGAGGGTTGTGTTAATGAGTGCACTGTGCAAAGGTGGTTTAAAAAATTTCGGGAGGGAGATTTCAGCCTTGAAGATGAAGAAGGTCGTGGAAGGCCTTCCTCTCTTAATGATGATGTTCTGCGATCAGTGGTGGAAGAAAACCCCAAAACAACTGTTCGAGAACTTGCAGAGCAACTCAAAGTCAGTAAAACGACCGTCGCTGACCACCTCAAGGCGATTGGAAAAGTGAAAAAACTCGAAAATTGGGTTCCACACTCATTAAACGATCGCCAAAAAAATCAGCGCTTTGATGTTTGTGCATCACTTCTTTGTCGAAACAAAAATGACCCATTTCTGGCCAGAATTGTTACATGTGACGAAAAGTGGATTCTCTACGATAACACTAGACGTTCTGGACAGTGGCTCGACAAAGGAGAAGCTCCAATACATTTTCCAAAGCCCCCAACTCATCAAAAAAAGGTAATGGTTACGGTATGGTGGGCTTCATTTGGTTTAATACACTACAGCTTCTTAAATCCTGGCGAAACCATCAATGCTGAATCATACTGTAACCAAATTAATACCATGCATCAGAAATTGGCAGTAATGAAGCCCTCTTTGGTCAATCGGAAAGGGCCCATTTTGTTGCATGACAACGCTCGACCACATGTGTCACGTGTAACGTCACAAAAATTATTGGAGCTTGGCTATGAAACTTTGCCTCACCCACCCTACTCTCCGGACCTCTCGCCTACTGACTACCATTTTTTTAGACACCTGGACCACTACTTACAACACATAATATTCAAAAATCAAACGGAACTGGAAAATGCATTTATTGACTTTATCAATTCTAAAAATTCTGAATTCTACTCAGACGGAATTAATAAGTTACCAACACGTTGGGAGAAATGTATTGAGAGTATGGGAAATTATTTTGATTAAAGAACATTGCTTTAAAGTAACTAGTTTCTTTTTTTTTGTTTAATACCAAAATCCTGCATTATTTTCCGGACAACCCAATACAATGTGTGGTGTTTAGTGATTGTTAGCCAATCATTATTAGGAGATAGTGAGATGCGGTCTGGTGTGACGTAGGTTTCAGAAAAACATTTTCTTATTGTACCAACATTTTTATCTTTATTGAGATCATCTTCAGGGCCTGGGATTTATAAACACTGCTTAAATTTTACAAATACAAGTAGGATATGGAAAAAAACATGTCGCACAAAAATGAAACAGAAAACAAACATTTTGAGTGAGTACAAATACTATGATTGAATCTAAAATTTCTAGCATTGTATAAATTCATTTTTTTCACATCCTTCATGTATTTGTAAAATTTAAACAATCTCAATAAAAATCGAAACGTTGGCACGATAAAGTTTTTATAAAGCCTACATCACACCAGACTGCATCTCACAATCTCCAAATAAGTATTGTAAAATGTTACTGTATGTCCCCAAAAATTGTTTTTAGCATACCAAGAAGCCATTTGTTCTGCTGGTATGCGGTCCCCTTATGCACGGTGGGGTGGAGAATGGGAAAAATTTATCAACAATTATCAAAGTTATAAAAATATAACTAAAACCTGATGTTCTATATATAAATTTAAAACTGACATTCAAAAAAAAAAATTAATGAAAGAAAAAATCAATTTTTTGTCTTCACAAAAATTAAAATCTATTCATAATACTGATAGGTAATTAAGAATAGTCTATTAAGGGATTATCTTATGTTTACTTGCAATCTTAAGTTGAATTATTTCAACTTATGAATTGACAAAACAAATTACATCTACTGTAAAACATAATTTTATAAATAAATTTTTTAAGAATTTAGATTAAGGTTGTACCTCTCTTTTAAAATGCATGGACTTTCTGAAGCGTGGTGGGCAATTCTCTCTCATAAAACGTGGACCCGATGAACCATTTGAATTCATTCTGTTTTTTTCTGCCACGACAGAACGGGTTTTGTTTCGTGGCATAATGTTATGTCGAGGTGGCGGTGGCAGTGGCGGTACAGGTGGTGTTTTTCCATTTATATGCGCATTTTGTGTTGAATCCAGAAACCACTGTTGATTTTCCAGGTTTTGACAAACGTACGATGTAAAGTCATCAAAGGAATATATGTTTTTCTTTTGATATTTTACTTTAGGAAACTTGTTTCTATGTTTCTTTAATAAACTGTTATCGGCTCTTAATTCTGGAAATTGTTTTTGATGCTCAGCTTCTGTTAACTCAAAGATTTGAACGTTATTTGCCTCTTTTGTCTTTAAAGAGTTACTGAGCATGTCTGAAGAATTCCTTTCTTGGCTGTTTATTACTTTTGTCGGAGACATATTAGTACAGGTGTTAGGTGTCTGTTCAGACAAAGCCATCTGTTTATTGAATCCTGACTGAACTGATGAACGTTTAATAGTATCCTCTTTGAGGTTATCAATACTGTCCAAATTAACATTACTTAATTTTTTATCATTTGTCAGTGTTGATAAAAGATTATTTACTGGCTTTTTTATTTTAATATTTTCCCCAATTGTTTTGTGTCTTGAATTCCTTATATTAGTTTTTAAAGTGATGCATTTTGTGCTTTCATTTTGTTTTTCTTCATATAAATTATTGTTAGGTTGATAGGATGGTAACAGATTTTGATTTTGATAGCTATTATTGTAGTGACATGCTGCAGGGTAAGAGTGCATATTACTAGAATATATATTTGTTGGTGGATAATGAGATGGTAAAACGCCGCTCATTGGCGGGAAAGGCAATGGAGCTCCAGGAATGAAATTTGATCCCACGTGATAATGTTGAAACTGTGTGTACGACTGAGGAGATGGAAGGTGCCATAAGCTTCTAGGATGATAATCTGAAAATGAAGCCTCTGTGAATGGAGATGAAAGTAATCCAGGACTCGAACGTAGGTAAGGAGATAGACAACTTGTCATACTCTCTTCAGAGACATCATGCTGACTATGAGGACAGCCTTTTCTCGGTTCTTCACCGTCTAAAGGATATGAAGGTACAAAAACTGGAGCTAAAACATTGACTCCTACTTGTGATTTCTCACTATGCAAGTGATGTTCTGTTTGTGTCGAACATTCGGTAACTTTTAATCTTTTATGAGATTCGTTTATTCCCATTTCAATCTTGACACCCTGAAACAAGCTAATAGTTAATTTCATAACGTAAGGAGTGCACAAATAAAGTTATTACAATCTAAAAAAATATTTGTGCATACTGTATATACTTAGTTTTTACATCTAAATCAAGTTTTTTTTTAATAATATTTACATATGCATTAAGCCAGAATGTCACTTTTAAAGAAAATATCAATTTTAACATTGCCAACAAGGCCATGTTTACACATGGACATGTACTTTTGGGCCAAAGCCCGTTGACTCCCAGATAACTGATGGGTGTCACTCCATGGCACCATATAGAGAGCATGAAGGAATGCCACCTGATATGAAAATTGCAGCACATCTTCAGGCCCCCCTGTACCAATTTTTGAAGGAAACAAGGCTTTCTATTGTATACAGTACTTTGTTCATATTAGTTTTGGGTATTTTTGAAATTGGATGTATTTATCTGAGTGTGAAAGAGCCATTTGTGGAATATTGACCACATAGTCCCTCCATTAAATTAATTATACGTGTAAATGGGGAAGAATGTTGAATACTCCACCACCTATTTAAGTCAATAGTATGTAAGAAGGAATGAGATATGTATTCCATTAGCTAAGTACCATGAGTACTTTAAGTGAAAGGGATTGATTAGAAAGTGTTTTTTTTTGTAAATGAAAACTATAGCTATCTCATTGGTACCTAGATCAAACTAATATTAAAGATGTTGAACCCAATTCTTCCCTATCCACCTGATATGAGAATTCTGGTTGAGTATGGCAGTGAGTATCTGGTCCACTGTTCTGATTTGTAGAGGAAATAGGGCTATTGAGGTCAAATACCCTGTACTTCCAAAACCAAAAGTGGTTGATTCTCATTGTAAGTGGTAAAAAGTTATAAGCTCAATTTTATACATAACAGTATTTAGGTGATGCATGTGCTGAATTGAGCTTATATAAATCAATAAATACATACATACATAAATCTGGAAAATAAACTATACTCACTTCTTTTCTAGAAGTTAATATTTTTGTTCTGTTTGGTTCCCCACAAACATGTCCCTGTTCTTTATTTTCAAGGTGCTCTAACAAAATCAGGAAGTCATAAGTAAGTTGTTGATAATTAAGAATCATTTCCTAAAAACACAACGAAAACCTAATATTATTTGTTTTGTGACGACTTAAATAAAAAGAATATTTATTTATTTATTTTGTTAATAAGGCCATATCTCTGTAAATGAGATGATTTATTTAATTATACTTTCATTAATTTTATTATGGATTTGTTTGTGTACAACAATCCTTCAATACAGGATAAATAAAGAGGCAATAAAGGTCGTGATGGTGGGAATTGAACCCACGACTGTGGGATCTACGAGCCAAGAGTCTATCATGTTGACCACTCAGTTACCACACATATCAATATATTAATTTGATTTTTTTATGTAAACATAAACAGCAGGAGTTATTAAGTCTTTTAAAATCATATTATTGTTTATACAATTTATCAAAACTTTTAAATATTTCCTCAAATAAAATTACTTACTTTGCATGCTGATAAATTACTTGTACTCAAACACATGGCATACACCTCATTAGAGGAAGACTTGACATCTTTCAACAGATGCTTCCAGTACATAACACCGTAATCTGTAAAGAGATTAAACAACAAATAATATGGGTTTTTTTATATTTACTTTTTAAAAATGTTTTCCTTAATTAAAAACAACTTTTATGAACTAAAATCATGGTATGAATAATTTATGGTAAAAAAATGTTATGTTTTATAAATTGTAGAGAAAAGAAAAGCCAAGAAAAGTATTTTAAAAAAATCCCCAAATCCATTAAATCACAGCTCACATAATAATAAAGAAACATTGTTTAAAGAGTAAATTATTCTTGATCAAAGAATGGCATATCAGGAAATTCGTTGTTTTTTGGTTCACTATCTTGTATCATTCAGGTCTGACATCTAGATAGTTTTCTTTCAAAGGTGGATTTGCCCCAATCCAGTGAGAACAAACAGTCTAGAAAGATCAGAGACAATAAAGCCAGAGTAGTTATCGTGTTTGGTCACCAAATTCCAAAGGTAGACCAAAATGATGAGAACAGCCCAACTACAAACTACATTTTGTTTGGACAAATAGAAAATTTTTGGGAAAATAAGTTTGAAGTGGTCAAATGAGTTTTCTGTGTTTATAAAATGAAACTAAACATGAGGTAATATTACAATAAAATAATATGAAAAGTAGACCATGGTGGTTAAGAAGTTACGTCTGACTACACACTGAGTATACACTATACATTAGCGGTTCTGGGTTCAAATCTCATAACAGCCTTTTTAATTGATCATAATATCATTAGTAAAGAGTGTATTTAGCGACCAGTTGTTCATAATTTGTTGAAGTAGTGAGGAGCGGTCAAGAATGAAGTATTTTACAAAAAAATATAATAGAAAAGAAATGTTTGGTTTTGTAATTCACCCAGTCCCTAAAGATGACCCGTATAAAGGAGGGAAAAATGATAAAGGCGTTTTTCTAAAATACTTCATTATTTCATTTTATCATCATCATACTGCTCCTCACTACTTCAACAAATTATTGTTAGTAAAGTGGTTTGACTCTTTACCCAGACACCCAACAGGTAGTTGGACTTTAATCCATCCTGTATAACAGAAAGTACTTTATTTTTACTTTTAATATGATGTAGAACAGTATGTAAAGTGAAAGAAATTGGTTTAGATTTAATTTCTACTATTTTGAATCTAGTGTTCAATATATTTGTACATAGAAAAATTTTAGTTTTAATCAATTATATATCTATACTTTTAGCCGATTTTTTAGGTAATTTTACAATACAGCAGGGAAATCAATAAATCAGAGAGAGGACCAGTCTATCCCTGGACTCAGCGAACGAGACGAGTCAACAGCAGGAGGAGGACACAGTCAAGCAGCCACATTCAGTCGGGGATTCAGCCAGCAATGACATAGCTATTGTGACACGTCAGATAGAGATTATTAAGGATTCAGGAAGCTGCAGGAAGAAGATCCTGCAAGTTGCTGAAGGGTGTAGAGGGTGGTGTGCGCAAGCTCAGTTGTTTGGAGTCCTGTTGTAAATAGGCTCATCCACAAAATTAGAATTGTGGCTGTCTTGCTTTGTTTGTTTAACTTTTTGTTTATTGGTTACCTACCATATTGTGAAAGTCGGAAATAAACGTTTTTGAACCCTATTTGTCTGGTTTGTTGTATTTTTGAACTTTACCTTCCCACCATACGAAAAGTGTTTAAGCACAAATGCTGAATGTTTTCTGATTGCTTAGAGATAACTGCATAGAATATCAGTCCTGCTTACACTAGAATAATTTTCCTACTGAATTGACAAATATTGAAGTATTGAAAAACTTTAATCTTATTTGAATATTTATTTTGGCAATATAAAATTCATCTGAAGTTTAAATTATTAATTAAAAATTGCTAATTTAAGTTATCAATTTAAAATATTTACCTTGTCCATTATTAAAATCAGCCTCTGAGTCATTCACATTAATTGCATTTTCTTTATCTAAAAATAACAGAACAAAATTTATTTACTCATTTTAAGTCAGATTTTAGAATGCCTGCAACAAGCTTTCATAGTTTGTATGAAGGGGCTGTCCTATATTTGACTGTTGGTACTAGTTTGCCAGGTTTAGTGGTATGGGATTCATGCTTATGTATTTGTATGTTTTTGTGAAGTTAATGATTAAGTGGATGTTGTTTACATTTTTTTTTTTTGGGGGGGGGGCTCTGCTGTTTTGTATGAATTCTACTATTTTTGAGATGTCGTCTCTTTTTGTCATGATAACTAGTCTGCAATTCCTTTGTCTGCTTGATTTCAGGTCATTGTTTGTTTGTACACACATATATATTTTTGTTTTATCTGTTATGTCTGTGGGTAGAAACTGATGTCTGTTTCTGCGTCTACTATGGTTTATGTTGTTGTCTGTTGAGTGTTCATTACTGATTTTGGTCTTTTTAAATTGTGTTCTTTGTGTTGTTTTCGGTGATTTTGACAAGGTCAGTTATTGTTTCCTGAGGGTGTAGATTGCTGATTGCTAGCAGTAAATATAGTCTTTGTTGAGCCTGTCTATTCTTCATATATAATGAACTGATTTCTGCTTTTACCAATTTTTTTTTTTTTTGCTTTTTTGTTAGCAGTTGTTGCGGTGAAAGTCTGTTTTTATTCTAACTTATGCATCTGCAATTGGAAAAGGACATGGTATACCTTGAAGTAATACTTTAAGTCCAGAAAATTTTATTATCTTTCGATTTTTTTTTTTAAATTTTCAAATATACACAAACATTTACTTAAAACTCAAGTACAAAACATGTGTTTGTTAAACTGAGTAAAATAATAAAAGTAATACTAATCATAATAACAAGAATAATAATAAAAATAAACATTTATATAAAAAATAATAACAAAATAAGAATAATAATAATATAGTANCACCTTATCTACATTAATAGTAGTTATTTATTTACTATTAGTTTTAAATATATATCTAATTACATTACAATAACTAATTTACCTTAAATATTATACTTTTACCTAATTACTTACAGTACTCACATTCAACTGTGAATTGACCGTTTAAAAATGCAGTCACTATCAAAAGAACTAAAGAAAAACTATTTATAAGTGCATCACTTAATAAAATTTTAGTAATACGAGGGACAGATTTCTAATCGTTTGAGAACAGTGAGAGAAAAAAATGATACATATGCAACCGAATTATCAAAATGAAAGTATTTTTCATATAATATAACTATTTGACAACTTCATTACCTGGTGTTTCCATTTTAGAATTATCATCTTCTTCACCCTTTTTTTCCATATCTGAAACAATATTTAAGTAAAATTATTCAAAATTAATTGTGCTTTACAACTATTGCTAAAAGTATTTTGTTTGAATAGCTAGGTCTAGCCAGGTGACATAATCTAAGCTCTCGGATATCTGACTGATGACTGAGGCCGTGTTTTGAGATGATCGAAGATGTTTTTCTAGCCTATACACATTGGAAAAAAAATCTAATTTGAGTATTGCTAGTTTTGTTTAAATCGTGACATGATAGCTGGTGTTTTTGGTCTAATCTTTTCCCACAAAAGAAAAAAATAATGTGGTGAAATTATATAATGTAACTTCACCGACTTGAGGTGTGTCACCACAAAGAAACTCCGCTAAAAATATTATATTCAAGTGTATAGGGTGGTAGGTGCATTTTTCAGTGTAGGAAAAAACAATGCACTCCCTGCTTAAATGAATGCTGGTGCTATTTTCTAACTGAAAAACACTTAATGAATTTAATTACCATTTTGCAATGTAAAGTTCTAGGCGGAGAATGTGGCTGGTGAACACTATGCCAGAGAAATCAAAAGGCTTGATGTTATAAAGGAAAAATAGCCATCTATTCGGAGGGTCAGGTGGCACAAAAGGCAGCCACCTTATCGATAGTAAAATCCAGAGTGGAAACATGTGGAAACTTTAGTACACTTTAGTCACCACACTCACTTTTACATTGCAAAATATTAAGAAAATTGGTTTAATAAAAAAATTATTTGTAGTTCACTGAGCTGAGTACTGACTGAAAAACTATTGTGCAAGTACAGTTACAATTCTTGTTGCTACTTTAAAAGCACCAGAAGCTATTTAAAATAAATAGATGTATTTTTTCCATTAGTATATCAAAAATGCACACCCTATGAGTAAATAATATTTCTCTTTCTGAATGATGATTCAATACGTTGAAATATACACCAGCAGGCAGAGTTGCATCAAAGATGAGAATAAGTGTTTTTTGCTATCTACTCGCCCATTTTAATAGTCATCACACATATTTCAGTAAAACTAATTAAATATTTTCTGCCTCCACTCATGGGGGTTTTAGTTATTCAAAGATGTGTCTGCACTGCACCATCTTCAGTAAGGAAATTTCAGGAATTTCTCTCTAAAGATGGTGTTTGAAAAACTCAAAAACCTGAGTGAGGAGACAGACCTAGTAAGTGACTCTGTGCCAGTTCAATATAAGTTCACTGACTCTCAGACCAAAAACCATCAACTCTATTTAATTTTTCTGAACCTGATCCATACAATACAATTAGATAAGAATCAAGTGACAGAATAATTTTTAAGAAATGTCCAATTTCAAGAAAAGGCAAAAAAAAACCATTTGACATTAAACAATCTATAAAAAAATTAATGGCAACAAAAACAAAGAAATGAAAAATATAAACGTTTATTTTTCTTTGATTGTGTTGTTATTAGTCCTGATGCAAGCTGTTTTCTGTAAATTAGAGGATAAAATAGTTTAAAAAAATACGTTTACCAACGGCAAACGAACATTGTTCGAGTAGAATTGGAGTTCTTGTCTTGTAAAAGTGTTTCAAGCAGAAAGAATGTTATTTGATAGAATGTGAAAAAGATCCAAAGTGGATTATTTTTTTATTAATCTGATCTTCCAGTAATTGAAATATAAATGTTTAAAAAACATTATTTGCAAATTACTGAGCACTACTGAGTATTGACTCAAGAATGGTTGTTCAAGTAGAATTGCAGTTCTTGTTGCAATTTTATAAAAATATTTAAGCGAATTGAATGTGAAAGAGATCAAAAGTTGATTCTTTTTTATTAATCTGGCCTTTCTGTTATTGAAATAGAAATTTTAAAAAAAGTTATTTACCAATTACTGGGCACTACTTAATACTGACTCAAGAATGATTGTTCAAGTAGAATTGCAGTTGTTATTGCAATGTTATATGAATATTTAAGCAGATCAAATGTGAAAGAGATCAAAAGTTGATTTTTTTCTTTAATCTGACCTCGCTGTTATTAGACATAATTACAAGTTGTTTTCTTTAAATTGAACTTAGAAAAAGTATAAAATAACGTTATTTACCGATCACTGAGCACTTCACCCTGAAGAGATTTTGTTCAAGTTCAATTGCAGTTGTACAGAGATATTCAAACAGATAGATTGTAATTTTGTTTTAAAATGAGAAAAAACAAGGATTAAAACGAATGAAAACTAATATTTTAGTCCGTTTTTAAAATATAATAGTTGATTGATCACGGAAAAGAAAGCCTAAGGTGATTCTTTTTTGTCTGATCTTGCTGTTATTAGCCCTAACTTGTTTGCTTTTGTTCTAAACAAGGAAAATTTGTAAAACTAACGTAATTTACCATTTACCGAGCTTTATAGTCGAATTTTTATGATAGAAAACAAATTGAAAAATTGTATAAATTCAATTTAATCAGGCAGTTGGGAGAGCTTATTCTACGATTCTACTTACCGGATAAGCGCATTGGAAGGAAAACTTGTCACATTTCAATTTTTTATTGTTTAGTTTTCGGCCGATCAAAACGTAACGAGGGCACTTTTTTTTTTTAATAAAACCAAATATAAATATACAAAAAAAATGAAACCACGTACAAAAACCAAAGAAGGAAGAGGGTTACACAACATAAACAAAATGATAACAACTTCGGGTAGGTTTCCTGGTCGGTGTTGATTGAGGGTGACCACAACCATCCTGCTTCTGCATTAATCTCTAATTTCCCACATTTAGTCAATTTTATTTTAAACCAAGGTTTACAAATTTTACAATATTATTTATCCCCATCTGTGACACATTTTTCATTTCAATTGTTAATTGTTTATAATTCCCAATTTACCTTAAATTGTAGAAATAAATGTAATTAGAGTCACCGATAAGATTTTTTGTTTAATACTGTTTAAGTCATTTAAGTCAAGTTGTTTAAGTCACTGGAATAATTATGCTATGTTAAATTATCTCTACTCAAAAACATTTCTATTAACTCTGTAAAAGTAATTTCCACAATTCCTAAAATCTATTCCAACTAAAGGTGGTGGACTTTATTCCTGTACATCATAACATTCATTTTAATAATAATTTTTTGTAAAAAGAAAGAAAATTTTTATTGTACACAACACTAAAAAATGTAATCCAGATACTCTGGAGATGTACATGTATATAAAGTGGAAGGTTTATAAACCGGCAAACAGCTGAGGTTATCGCTGGCACTCTTCATGTCTGTACTTCTTTTCCTCGTCTTTCATGTGTATTTTTCAACTGCAGCCATTTGGGAGTCTCGATCTGTTACTGATTATCTGCTTCAGAAAAATAAATTTCATTCATTCTAATAAATTAACATAAAAACAAACCCCGATAGAAACATACAACCCTGGTCACGTTTACTCCCTCAGAGTACTCGATATTCCTCGTCGCGGGGTTATAAGCAACCCCCTTCCTTTCACGCTAATAAATTACATTCATTCCAATAAATTAACAAAAAACAACCCCCGATAGAAACATACAACCCTGGTCACGTTCACTCCCTCAGAGTACTCGATATTCCTCGTCGCGGGGTTATAAGCAACCCCTTCCATTTACGCTAATAAATTACATTTATTCCAACAAATTAACGAAAAAAACAACCCCCAATAGATACATACAACCCTGGTCACGTTCACTCCCTCAGAGTACTAGATATTCCTCGTGGTGGGGTTACAAGCAACCCCTTCCTTTCACGCTAATAAATTACATTTATTCTAATAAATTCACATAAAAACAACCCCCGACAGAAACGTACAACCCTGGTCACGTTCACTCCCTCAGAGTATTCAATATTCCTCGGGCGGTTTTTTTTTTAATTTTTTATTTTTTATATAATGAGTTTAACTAACAATTTATTACACGGTTTCGCACATAAAATTTAATTAACAATTTATTTCATGGTTTTGCTCATACAATTACACCATTTTCGTTGAGTAGACCGAACAGGGCACTCATATTTTAGAAATAAAGCCCAATTAATTTATTTTCGAGAAGTCCACACCAAATGACAGTGTTGTGAACCACCTGATGATGACAAGAGTAAGGATTTCAGGATTTTTCTCTGCCCAAGTTCGAAAATTCCAACGGTTTAGTATGCCATTAGAGATGAAGTATTCATCAGTCCATGGGGTCTACAGAAGAATGTTTTCTTCAGCCTCACAAATAGACATTTGTGCCAGGAACGATAGACGCCTGTCGTAATCAGAGCCACGAAGTCCCTGGACAAGATGAGATCGATACGGTTTAAAATTGTAAGTCTGGAATACATCTCAAATTGTATTTTTTGAAAAACCTAAAACCCGTCCAACATTTCGGAAAGGAGAATTCGGATTTTCGCGAACATACAGTAAAGTATCCAGATCCTCGTCGAAATTACTCCGCCGGTTTCTTTTTGGCATAACTTTGTCATTTTTTGACCAATTTTAAATCCGATTGCACCGTTGTTTTCAGCGTAAAAAATCCTTTAAAATGGTGTGTCGGGATGTATAGGGTCGTATTTGAAATTTTGAAGTACTGAGGTACCCTGTAAAATTTTGCTCCAAAAAAGGTAAAAATTGGAAACTGGACTAAAAAATATTAAAGACTTTTTTTATAGCGTCGTTGGGTTAAGAGAAATTCAGCCAGGCCATAAAAAAAGGACACCCTGTATATACTAAAGTCAAGGGATCGGAATCGTTGACAAAATAGTAGATTTATAACACATCACCCACTATGTACCAAAATTGTAATGGACAACGTGCTCTAATCCAACAATACCGTCTTAAACTTTTGATAGAAGCTTTGGGAGTTGGAATGCTTGGTTGATCCCAGAGTTAGATACCATAAGTGCACAAAGGTTTCAGAATCATGGTATACATCAATCTTTTGTAGTTAAATATAAGTTTGGATCGACTGTCGAGTAGTGGTGATGACAGTTTATAACGTTTGATTTTTTTTTTCTTGTGTACGGTTTCAAAGTAACGTTTTCGACAGGGGGGAGTTAATCCCGTTCTGGTAAACAGGAGATAGTGTACGTCTGAATGTGAGGTTAATGTATTCTTAGTTGCATTTATTTTAATTCTACTCTTTTTGGACCAAACTTCGAAGCACTGCAGTTTTGACGGTTTCTGTATACAATAACTAGATCATTATGCAGGGAAATGCTGTATTGTCAGCAAAAATGGACAGAATTGTTTCTGGGCGAATAGGAATGTCAGCAGTATATATAGTGTAAAGGGGAGGTCCAAGAATGCTCCCTTGTGGGACGCCGGTTTGGATAGGTAAAGGATATCGTTGTGCCATGTCTCTGAAGTAACATTCAGACAGGTCCGATTGTAGGATAAGGTACTAGTGGGTAGGATGCTCTTCAGCTTCTACAGGAGGTCCGGGTGCCAAAACCTTTTGAAAGGCTTGAGCCATATCATGGAACACACCCGGACCGCTTCTTCTCAATGATACAATGACAAGTACACGAAAAAAGAAACTCAAGCTACCAGCGAAAAAAATGTGATTACGACACTACAAATCAGCTATCACCTCTTTTCAAGAAAAAATTTAAATTTATCTAATTTTAAATGCTTAATTCACGAATACTCTGGATCTCGGTAATGTTTTAAAAAAATTCCTCCATTGTTACTGCCAAGCTTTCAACCTATTTTAAGGTCATTATCAAAGTAAAACAATCTTAAATATGTTACGTGGCAATATTGGGACTGAGTCGGTCTTCAAAGAAATTTGAAACCAGCTCATAAAAACTTAATTACGTCAATATGTAGACATATTTAAGATTGTTAAAAGAGAAGACCAAGAATGCTCCCTTGTGGAACGACAACTTTGGTATGACAGATAGAAGGTATCGCTGTGTCCTGTCGAACTCTGAAGTAACGTTCAGACCAGTACGATTTTATTCAATATTGTTACTGTCAAACTTTCGACCGATTTTAAGGTCATCATCAGGGCAAAACAATCTTAAATACGTCTACATGTGTTAAAGTCCTTGCGCTAGAGCCCAGCAGGGAGTATTTGGGTTCTCTGTTACAACTTTTGAAGGGAAAAAAAGCCTGTGTTACTTTCGACCTATTTCATTTATGAAGATAGACTTCCAACACTGCCAAGAACTATAACACTGAGAGTACTGTCGTAGCAATGTTACAGTCGTGGGCAATGTTGAAACTGAGTCGGTATTAAAAAAAAATTGAAACCCTCTATTCAGAGCTAATTATAACAATTTGCAGACATAATTAAGATTGAGCTGATGACGATCTTAAAATAGGTCGAAAGCTTGGCAGTGACAATAGAATTTGTTTTTTTCGTCCAGACCATACCGAGATCCGGAGTATTCGTGAATGAAAAATTGGTCGATACATCTAACATTTTAAATGCTTAATTTATAGATAAACTGTGATAATTATAATAATATAAAACATGAAAGTTCCAACTACACATCTAAAAGCTCATTGAAAGAAAATCTTCTTCATTTAGAAAGCTTTTGAAATTAATTTCTAATCGGTACACTTAGCATCCAAGTAAAAATATAAAATGTAAAAAGGATTTGGTTTTTGCATCAGTAAGATAAGATATGACGGACTTCCTTGTTGATAAAAGAGTAATCTTTATCCTTTCTTTTATTTACAACGATCAACGCCGAAGTCAATCTTGCGAGACCTTCAGACGCAGCAGGTCCCAACTAGTCTCAAATACTTTACATGCTCGTATTATATGCAATTCAACTGAACCATTGCTGAAATGTATTTTCTCATGGAGAGGTAATTAATAATTTATTTTTTCGTATCATCGTCTTTTTCTCTAAAAATTCGCTTTAATTTTTTCATCTTAGAAAAGGATTGAAATTCACATACCTTCGATGATTTTGATGACTGGATATATTCGAAAAATCATTTATGTGCATATACTTATATTTATATATTTTTTTAATATATATATATTTTTTTTTTAGGCTCAAATCGAAAGGAAGAATGAGAGAGTTCCTCGCAGTAATTGTCCTCCTCCAAATCTTTCCAGTTTCTCTTGCAGTCCAAGAGCGTAAGTGGAAAAAATATTTATACGATAAAGTTCATTTATACTCGTCCACGAGTGTATTGTAATTTAAGTAAATTTTCAATTTGGGAAGTAATCGTTGAAATTGAAGCTCTTGTCTCTTGAAAGCGAGTCGTTTCCTGCAGCCTAAACAGGCAGGATCTGGAAACGAACAGTTTATTATGCCTTTAGTCGTCAATTAAATAACTATCTACAATAACTATCTATAAAACTAATCTATAATAACTATATCTATAACAATATTTAACGTTTAAAAGACAGTTATATTAAAAATATGCGATTGACACGCGGGCACCTGCTCCTGGCCCGCGCAGGTGCTCCTATGCAGAAAAATGTCGCCCTATGTGTCCCACATTATAGAAGCTTTGTCATGCCTGGCTCCTTATAGAGAGAGTGTAGGATTTAAGAATGGTTCTCGGACACGGTAGCGATTTTTTTGCGTCTCCTGTTCCGCTTTTTGGAGAACGTGTTTTTTTTTCTTTTGGTATTGTATACAGATCTGTTTTATGTATTTATTAATGTAAGTGTGAGTGGCTGATGATGAATATAAAGTTACCATCACTCCTCCTGGAAAGTGAATATTTCCAATTGGTAGCGGAATATTTATAAAAGTACCTAAGTAAGTAAGTAAAGTAAAATTGATGAATATCGACTCCTCTACCGATTAATTAGAATGATTGCAATGCACATAGCTGTGAATGTATTTATTTGTGCGATTGTATTAGAGAAGTTTTTTTTTCTTTTAACAATGGTATTTCAACTTCGAGGTTATTTGAACCCTCGGGGTGCCGGTGTTAAAAAAATAACGTATGTCGGGTCGAATGCAAGGCCGTTGGATTCGGTCCCGGGACCTTTTCCTTACAGTGATGAACGCTAAGTCACCGTTGTGGCCACCGACGCCACCATTTTTATTGGCTAGATTATATTTTGCACAGGGGACTGAAATGACCTAGCTGTCGAAAGTCTCGTTCACCCCCGTTGGTTGGGAAGCGATCTCCTGAGCATCTGACTTAAGGGAGATATTAGCGACCCAGCCGCATAAAGGGGTAGGTGAACTACCCTGACGTATCGACCCTAGGGTCACCACATCAGGGAGTGACAACAATTCGGGGTGAAAGTCCAAACAAGTACGCAAGTAAAAAACGAACAATATGTAAAATTAAAAAACATTTAGGCATGCATTTTTTAAAAGAATTTTTTATTTTAGGCATACTAGTTGCACTATGTCCAAAAAGAAAGATATATCAAGGTAATAAAAGAGATAATAAACCTTTAATTTTCAAATATAATTTGAAAATTATATAGCCTTAATTAATAATTACCTTTAGAAATCTTTAGTTCTCTGAAACTCTTCTTACTTTTTTTGCTCACTTTTTAAAACTTTTCTATCACTTTAGTGTTTATTTCATTAAATATGTAAATTAAGGTAAAACATGTAATTATACGTTAAATCTTTCAAATATTTACAAATAAGAAAATAAATTGCGGTTTATTTGCTTCTAAATAGCATGAAACATAACAAAAGTTCTAACCCTGGAGATAGAAAAAATTGCCCCCTGGTGAATCCAGACCAAAAATGTCTAATCTTCGATTCCAATAAAAATTTGTATTTAAGAGCTTAAAAAGGGGCTAACAACACTTATCTTACCAATATCAGTGAGCTAGCAATTTCAAAAATCAATCATTCCCCGGAAGCAAAAAAAAATGCTTAACACTGGTAGTCGTTTTTTTTTTTTTTTAATTGGAATTTTAAATTTTTTAAATGATTCGACTTATTTCTCTTATAAAGAAAATAAAAGAAGAGCCTATTGGTATGGTATGGTATGGTATGGTGGAAAAGGATACTAGGAAGTGAGGTTTGTATTCCCCAGGCACTGCAGCCTTCTGGCTTATTGTACCTTCCTAGTTCCTTAGTTCAGTCAATAGACTCAATCCTTCTTCTTAGAAGTATCAGGTCATTGACTGTTGCTGCTGCAATTTGATTCCATAAGTCTTTTCCGTACGTTAGGTTAAACCTCAATTGAGCTGTTGCTTTGCATTTGAAGATGATATGAGTGGCTGTTTCCTCCTCCTCATTACATAATCTGCAAATGGGATCATCGCTGTGTATACCCATGTTGTGTAGATGTTTTCTCAGATACCAGTGACCGGTTAGTAGTCCTACCACTCCTCTGAGTTTGGCCCTCTCCAATTGCAGCAGTGTTTTGCCAGTCTCGGTGAGGGTTGTTTCATCATAACACCTATGTCTAGCACCGCTAGAGTTTATCCACTTCTCCTTTTGTTTTGCTTGGATCCATTCTGCGATGGAGGATTCTATATTTGTTTTTGTTATCCCAAGGGCCTATTAGAGTACGTTTTCTTAATAAAAATTTAATAATTTTTTTTAATTGGCGGGTTTAAATTTGTTGTAGGCCTAAGGGTTCATTTAATAAATATACATTTCAGGCACACAAAGAAGATTTAATTTTTATTTTTATATTTTAAAAATTTATCTCTGATGTCAAAATGGTCAAATTGCTCAAATACTTGGTCCAGGTAGGGCATTGGACGGAAGATTATGTTACAAATCTCTGTCCTCAAGACCTGGTAGTCCATTTGAGTGTTGGCCGGCAAACTCTGATATTTTATTAAATTTGTTTTATAAATTTTTCCATTGGAATCACAGGGTGTTTAAATTCTGCCACCCCCTAAACAACTTGTGGGTTAGATTACATAATTTTAGACACCAGATATATACATGTATTAGATTTAAAGGGCTTAAAAGAACCTATATAACTCTCTTAAATGGATGGTATTTAACTATATAAAAGATGATTATAGAATGTCAAATAATTGTGAATTCATATATACTTAAATATAACTTTTCTAACTGTTCTAATTGGCTTAGATCATTGTATGTAATCTTCATATAATGAAGTGAAATAAATGTTTAAAATTGTGTAAGCACAAAAACAATATTTTTTATGCAACAGTGAAGACGAATGGTGATAGTTGATGCTGTATGTATTTTAACTGGGTTTTTAGTATTTGTCAAGTTCAACTTTATTGTCACTGAAATCTTATGTCATAACTAAAATAATTAGAATGTATTAATGCTTAATGTCATCAATATTCATTTTTGTTGAAGTTAAAACGTAAAGTTTAACTATATTTTTGTCTATTAATTTTTCCAAATGGTATTATCTTAAAAGAATGTAATTTGGATGCCTCAGTTCTGTGAGCCAGAATCATTTGTGCAGTCAGAAAAGATTTCGAAGTGATAGTGTAGGCAATTCAGATGAAAAAAAAATGTGATTATCATTTAGCTATTATTTTAATAGTGTAAGGTTTAATTAGTATATAATAAATGGAGAATTTAAAAGTAGGGGACAATTAATTTTTAGTTATAATATTTTGAGATGCAAAAGTGATAATTGTTGGTGATTATACTTTTTTTGTCTGATTTGATAGGCAAAGGCATATAATTTAGTTTTGTACTTGATTTATTGAAATGCTCGATTGATTTTTCATTTTGACAATGGATTTAAGAGCTCAGCTGTTACATTGGGATCAAACATTTGTGAACTTTTTTTTTTTTTTTTTTTTAATAATTTAAAGGCTGAAACCTTATTGGTCATTAAGCCTTGAGTCTGTGCAAGTTAACGGCGCAGCCCGGCCCCCTCAGAGCGAGGCCCCCGCAGACCCCGGCGCAGTGGCAGCCCCAGGCCTAGAAAGAACGGAACCCCACGGATCTCTCGCAACTGATGCTTTTAGTCTTAATATTGCGCGCAGGACTTTATCGAGGAGGGGTCGGTGTCTAGTCACCATCGACACCTCCTCTAAGCTCGCTGGAGATTCCTTGACCTCAGAGTCCGGGGAGGCACCCCTCAATCCAGCCCAAGACCGACCAGCACCCGAGGCCCCGCACGGGCGTCGCCAGAAGTCAGCCGCACCACACCGCCAACATGGGGAACCAGCAAAGGAAACAAGAGTTGAGGGGATGGGATATCAGATTTTATCAATTAGTTGGATGTCTGTTAAGAAGTTAAAAATTTTGTTTATTGATGTTGAGTTGTTGCTTAGTATGGATTGGAGGTCTTTGGGAATCTGATGGAGGGATCTTTTAGAAGTGTATAAAGGACAATCTATTAGGATGTGGGATATTGTGATGGTAGTTTTACAGAGCGGACATATAGGTTTAGGAGTTCTTTCAAGTAGGAATCTATGGGTGAGTCGGGAGTGGCCAATTCGAAGCCGGGTTAGGAGGGTTTCTTCTTTTCGGGAGGGTCTGGAAGAGGATTCCCATTTCTTTACATCTTTCTTTATTGCGAGGAGCTTGTTTCCTGTGCAGGCACCCCATTCACACTTCCATGCCCCCCAGATGAGCCGCCTAAAGTGACAGCAGAGGTCACTGAAGGGGACCCCTCCGTGAGGAATACCACTCAAGGCTGCCTTTCTCGCCATACGGTCTGCCTTCTCATTTTCAGTTATTCCAGCGTGGCCTGGGATCCATTTGAATAATACTTCCACACCTATGTCTTTATATTGTTTTAACTTTGCAAGAATATTGTAGATGTCTGGGTTTAGGGAGAATGTGTTTTTTAGTGTGGTGAGTGCTGAAAGAGAGTCAGAACAGATAATTAGGGTGGTACGGGGCACATTAATGATATTAATTGCTTTGAGTATGGCTAGGAGTTCAGCAGTATAACTAGAGCAATGGTGATGTAGGCGGAAACGATATACTTGTGACTCACAGACAACAGCAGATCCTGTTCCATCCTCAGACCTGGATCCGTCAGTGAAAACAAAAACTGCTTCTGAATGTGTAGATTTGAACATTAGAAATTCATTCTTAAATATATACAGTGGGGTACGATCCTTATTGTAAGATGAGAGTGAGTAGCAAATGGAAGGAGTGGGGAGGGTCCACGGGGGGATGGGGGATGTATGCGATTTTTGGACGTGAGGGACCTCAATTTTGTAATCTGTTAGGAGTATGTGGATTCTTAGTGGGAAGGAACAACGTGGGATGTGCCAGTCAGGAAAGTTTGGAAGAGGGCGCCCATTTGTAAAAGAGGAATGGAGAGGGTGATGGGGGGTGGATAGGATTTTGGCAAAATAGAAGAGGTCAGACATACGGCGTCTATGTTTTAGTGGGAGTTCACCTGAGTCAACGTGTATGCTGTTTACAGGGCTAGTACGAAAGGCACCAATAGCCATTCTCAGGCCTTGGTTTTGAATTGGATTGACGATTTCAAGTGTTTTTTCACTTGTTGACCCATATGCGATCGATCCGTACTCAATCTTAGATTGGATAAGAGTTTTGTATAGCCTCAACAAGCTATTTCTGTCTGCTCCCCAACGGGTGGAAGTTAATAGACGGAAGAGATTCAGTGATGTTTGACATGATTGCTTTATATTTTTAAGATGAAGTTTCCAATTTAAATGCTTATCAAAAATCAAACCAAAGGTAGTGAACAGAGTCTGTGTACCGTATAACTGCATTATGTATTTTAAGATTGGGGAGAAAAGAGGGTTGTCTTTTGGAGAAAAGTACAGCGACCATTTTAGCTTCAGAGGCTTTGAAACCGTTATTACCGAGCCAACTACTTATTGAGGACAGAGTAGATTGAATTTGTTGTTGAAGTATGGTTATATTTTTGTGTTTGCAGTATATTACAAGATCGTCGGCATATAAAAGAGCTTGCACAGGTGGATCAATTGAAGTAAGGATTTGATTAAAACATATACTGAAAATCATAGCACTTAGGACACATCCCTGAGGCACACCGTTTTCTTGGGAGAATTCATCAGACATGGCGCTACCACAACGAACCTGAAAACTTCTATTACCCAGAAAGTTGGATATAAAGGTCAGAATGTGACCAGAGACACCGAGATGGATTAAAGAGTCGAGAATTAGTCGTCGCCAAGTGCGGTCAAATGCATTCTCGATATCAAGAAAAACAGCAAGAACTTTTTCTTTGTTGCGGAAGGCCTCCATTATATATGTATCCAAGATAACAAGGTTGTCAATGGTGCTTCGATTTCTTCGAAATCCACTCTGACAAGTTGGTAACAGCAAGTGAGATTCGAGATACCAGTTAAGTCTTTGGGCTAGTATTTTTTCAAGAAGTTTACTCAGAGAGCATGTAAGAGCAATATGTCGATAGCTTGAGGCTAAGAGAGGGGGTTTGTTTTTCTTTAGGATTGGTATGTTTACTGCTTTGCCCCCGATTTTTGGAAATTTATCTTTTAGAAAAATCTCATTGAAAATGTTAAGTATAACTTTTTGATTATTTGTTGAAAGGTTTTGTATCATTCCTACACTGATGTTATCAGGTCCAGGGGCAGTGTCTTTTCTCGAGGACAGAGCAAGAGAGAATTCAGAGAGGGTGAAAGGGAAGTTCAAAGGATCGTTGTCATCAAGGTTTGCAGGAAGTAGAGGGGTAGATTCTTTTGATGATTTTGTATTCTGAAATTTTGGGTCGAAGTTAGAGGTTAGTGTAGAGTCGTGAAGCGACTTTGCAAGGAGGTTTGAAATTTCTTTGGGGTTAGTTATAAAATTATTGCCTGACTGGAGGACGGAAACAGGAGGGGAGTAACCATGTCCCATGATTCTTTTAACAGTGGACCAGAATTCTTTGATGGGTGTGTGCCGATTTACCTTTGTGAGAAAATTAGCCCACGATTGTTTTTTGCTAGTTGTGATTATGCGATTGGCTTGTTTTTTGGCAGAGGAATAGATTTCAAAGTTGGTTGTGGAAGGATTCCGGAGAAATTTTCTCAAGGTTCTTTTACGTTCATATACAGCTTGAGCACATTCAGCAGTCCACCATGGTACTGGTTGTTTAAGGGAGTGGTTGTGTTTGGATTTAGGGGTGGAAATTTCTGCAGCTTTTAGGATCCTACTGTTCAAATTCTCAATTAAGTCATCAATATTTGTTTCTTCTGGTACCAGGTCTTCAAGTTGGACATTGTTTTGAAATTTTTCCCAGTCAGCTTTATGGAGTTGCCAGTAGCAAGGTCTAGGGTAAAAATTAGTTTTTAGAGAGGATTTGATAAGGATGGGGAAATGATCACTGCCATGGGAGTCAGTGAGAGCATACCAACTGAGGAAAGGTTGAAGGGTGGGGCTGATGATGGTGAGGTCAATATTTGAAAATTTGCCTGAGCGTGCACAAAAATGTGTGGGGGAGTTGGTATTTAGAATGTTAAGGTTATTCCGGTCAATAAAGGTTTCAAGGTTACGCCCATTGCGATTGGTGTGGTCTCCATACCAAAGGAAATTGTGTGCGTTGAAATCTCCAAGCAAATATACTGGTGAGGGGAGTTGGTGTAAGAGATTTTCCATTTCATCAATTGTAAGCTTATGGTGTGGGGGGATGTAGATGGAGCATATAGTGAAGGGTTTTGGGGATAGAATTCTAGCTGCAACGACTTGAAGGGGGTGGACAAAGACAAGGTTTGTTGGACAAGGGAGTTTTTAATTAAAAGGCAAACACCACCACAGGCAATTTGACCTGAGGTACAATCTTTTCGAGCTATTTGATAGTTACGTATTGTAAAATTATCACTGACTTTTAGGTGAGTTTCTTGAATACTAGCAACATATGGGTCGAATTTATTGATTAAGAGTTGTAGGTCGTTACGGTGAAAATTTATACCATTTATATTCCATTGAATAAAGTTCATAGTGGTTAATTATAATTAGAGAAGGGGGATTTTGATATACAGGGTTAAACTTAGTTAACTTAGTTACGGAAAGCGTTTGTTTGTTTCAGTTTTAGGTGTTTTGACTTTGGCTTTGGGAGAGGTACTGGAGGAGTTTGAGCCTTGTGAAAAAGGGCGTTTGGAGCTTATTTTGTCTAAGTTTAGAGATGATTTGGATTTATTTGTGAGTGTGGGCATTGTTTTTGTGATGTTTTTATTACTGTTGGAGACAGGAAGAGTTGTATTTTGGGAGGGGAAACAAGTAAATGGTGTATTTGAACTGGAGGGATAGATATCATGAGTTCATTTTGTGGGGGAGTAGGTTGAATTTGTGATGGTGGGAATGTGAGGCACTTTCCTGCAAGGAAATGAACAAGTTTTGTAAGCTTGGCTATCTCTTCTGTAAGGGACTCAATTTTATGATTTTGTGAGGTGAGGGTTGAGGAATGGGTAGGTGAGGGCAGAGAGGTTAAAGGATTGGTGGAAGATGGAGGAGTGCTAGTGTGATGGGGTGACACTGGTGGATTTGGTATGGAGGCTGAGGCTACTTGAGAATAAAGTGGCATATTTAATCTTTCCTGTGGAGAAATACGCTGTTTGTACAGAGTTTCAGCTTGTTTGAAAGACACTTTTTCGCCTTTTCTTATACTTTCTATTTTTTTTTCAGCAATATATACCGGGCACTGTCTAGTGAAGGCAGGATGAGAACCAGAGCAGTTTATGCAATGTGGTGGGTTTGGGCAACTAGATGTTTCGTGACTCATTTCACCACAGTTTTTCGTCTTGCAGTATTTGCTAATGTGTCGATATCTATAGCAGGAGTAGCATTGCATTGGATTAGGTGTGAAGGGGCGTACTTTGATTTGTAGAAAATCGAGATTTACTTTTTCTGGAATATCAGGTCTTTGAAAGGTGGGAAATAAAATTGGGTTGGGGGCAGAGTGTCCATTCACGCTTTTCTTCAGTCTTTCGACTTTTACCACGCCTTGGGATTCTAGTTCAGTTTGAATCTCTGTCTCAGAACAGTTTACCAGTTCAGGAACGAACACGCCACCTTTTGAGAAATTTAGAGATCGATGGAGAGTAAAAATTATGTTCGAATTTTCATATGTTTTGATGGTTTGTAGGTTTAGGTAATCATTTTCATTGTTAATATCAAGGAGGATAGATCCATTTCGGAGAAATTTCATGGAGACTTTTGGAGCATAACTCTTTAAATCTACAGACTTTAAAAGGACTGAAATTATTAAAGGAACATCCTCGTTCCGACTCCAGTGACATAACTAGAAATTTCCTGCACCATTTTCCTGTTATTTTTAATTTAGAAGTAGGGTCAGGTGGTTTAGCGGTGAGTGATAAATCCATTTCAGGCATGGGCAGCTTTATGAAGTAAAATTTAGCTTTAGAGTATATAAAATATAATGAACAAAAGGGATACTACGAAAGGAGAAGGAAGAAAAAGAGAAAGAAAGATAAAAAATAAAATAGAAACGGGTACTCCCTGACAGAAAAATAGATGTAGATTAGATAGTTGAGTTAATCCTTTGTGGAAGAGAAAACAATATGATGTTGACTGTTCGAAGGTTTAGACACAACTCTGTGAATGTTTATGATTGTTTTTTTGTTGATAACAGTTTGCAATATTTGAATATGTAGACAATTACTTTCTAGCTATTTTATGGTGCTGGTGGTAGTTCAGATAAAGAAAATTGTCATAATTTCCGTAATTTCATAAGAATATCCTTTAATTGAGAAGGTTAGAAGAATTTTCTTGTTAAGGTTATATAAATTTAGCAAATTTTGCTTTATTGATCGAGAAATCTTTTGTGAAAAGAAAATATTGCTGAATACAATTAGGTTTAATGACAACAGTTTATGATTTTTGTTTGATGAAAACAGTTTGCAATATTTGAGCTTGAAGACAATTACTCTCTGCCTATTTTGATAACTACGTTTGATAAATGTTGGTCCCTATACTCTTTTTGTGTGGTTTGATTTAGATTGTGCTGGGAACACTGAACATAAATGTAAAATAAACAAATTTTGTATTAGTAAAAGTAGTGTATGTGATGGTGTAAGTGACTGTGGTGCTGGTGATAATTCAGATGAAGAAAATTGTCATAATGTCCGTAAGTAAGAGGTTTTTTTAATATAGTGCCTACTCTCTATGGGTAGAAACTATCTATTTTAAATGATTAAACAATATATTCATTCCACCTTTATCATCTCTAATTGATTAGGACATTTTTACACTATGGATAAATGAATTTGACAATTTTAGTTTTAATATCTAGACATCTTTTGTGGACCCCAATAGGTTATGAGAATGCAATTGTTTTGATAATGTTGATATTAATTTGCTTAGTTAGTTTTTATGTATATTTTTGTATATTCATAACAATAATAATAATAATAATAAACCTTACTCCTGCAGTCCTGGAATCAGAGGCGGGCTGGTAGCTGAGCCCTGAACTAAATAACTATAAATAAAAATCTAATGGTTGGATTAGTTCAATAAATCACCTATATTGCAATAAACCTACAACGCTTATTTATTACATTGGTATATTTTAATTTTTTCAAATGTTATTTATTTTAGAAGAGTGTAATTTGGATACTCATTTTAAATGTGCCAAGAATCATGTCTGCATTCCTAAAAGTTTTCATTGTGATCATGATTTTGACTGTGGTGTCGGTGATAATTCAGATGAAGAAAGTTGTGATCACCTTTTCGGTATTATTCTAATGGTGTATGTTTTAATTAGTATATAATAAATGCTGATGATTTTTTTTTTGTGATAGATCATGAAGACTGTCATGGTATGCATATGTGCAATATTTCTAAAAACTGTATTTCTCTTGCATCATTGTGTAATGGAGAGTTTGATTGTGGAGATCATGATCACTCAGATGAAGAAAATTGTCATCACAATTTGGTAAGATATGTTTTATTGAAGGGTGTTTAAAAACTGTTATTACAAAATCAATGCAATATCATGGTGTTATTATGCGTTTATTTTCTTGGATTGGCTGAATCATTAGTGCAGTTTCACACTAAAGATGAAGTGAACATATGTTGCTAGTACGAGAAAACGTATATTTGCAAAGGTTTATTTATTTTATATATATAGTTTTTAAAAACATTTGTCATATTTATACTTGTTTCCTATAGAATTGATCATACTGAGTCGATTGGTTCTATAATTCTAGGTAGAAATAAGAAATGTATTACTATTGACAAGATAAAAACAACTTTCCTTTAAAAAAAAAAAAAAAAAAAATATTAGTTGATAATTTGCTTCGCTTCAGTGTGAAATCAGTGCATTACTCATCTGGCCCAGCCCATGTCTATTGTGCTCATTGTTTTTTATAAGTCACTGGCCAGATTCAGGTTTTTAATCAACCTCCTAGCCTTGCCCAGTGGCTTCTTAGTGTAGGATCTTGCTTTTGGCTTTTCCTCTCCTAGCTGAAAGAATCAGCATGTACATATACATAACTTTCACATAAACGTAAACTGTGTTCTGCGGTCTCTATTTCTTCCTGGCAGTATCTGCACAGGGTTTCTTCTGTCTGTATTCCTATCCAGTGAATGTGCCTTCCTACATAGCACATGAAGTGCTCAAATCCTTGTTTTCATACGCCGCTTTTTAAAAATACATGTAATTGTCTTTATTATTATTTACTTGTTTATATTAATTTTTTATCTAGTGATTTTCATTCAATGCTTCCTAGAGCTAAGTGCCATTTTCATTGTATTTTATTTATGACCTAAATTATTTTTTTGTATTTCAAATGTAACATAATTTTTCATGTACTGTCTAATTAAAATATATATTTAGTTTCTAAATTTACAATTTGATTTAATTTGCTTTCTTCTATGTTTTATATCTTTGCTTTAGTCACATCCTGTTACGTGCAAACCAGATGAACTTCCATGTGCAGACAAAGTAAATTGTATTCCTGCTAAACACTTTTGTGACGAAGTAATGGATTGTCTAGATTTTAGTGATGAAAATAATTGTAGTGGGAAAGTAAGTTAAGAAAGCTCACAGATAAAAGTGTAAAATAACACTAAATCAAAATTGTTTCAGTGTTCAGAGTTCCAATGTAAATCTGGTGAATGTATTGAATTCGATTTGAAATGTGATGGGACTGTTGACTGTATGGATGAAAGTGATGAAGATTATTGCCGTAAGATTACATATTTTAGCATAATCATTTTTTAAAAATTTTTTTTTTAGTTTGAGGGCTGTCAAACTACATTGGTCACCAGCCCCTCTCTTTCTTAGCTTTGTTTACTTATCTTTCTCACATTTTAAACCTATTAATTTCTTTTATTGATTCTCCAGCCAAGTTATATTGTTCTATGATATAACGGTAACCAACTCCCTCCTTTCTTTAACTTATTGCTACTCTCTCTGTGCCTCAGGGCCTCATCAATTGTGGAGAAATTAAATAGCACATATAACAAACACATACACACATAAAAGAGAAACAAGAAAAAACTTGACACATCACACTACCCCAGAGTACTACTACCCCGATATTGGGGATATGGCCCTCCATTCATGCTAATAAATTACATTCATGTACCAGACTTCCTTCACACTACTCCCCCAGTACTTTATATTCCTTGGAGTAATTGGGGATCAACTCTGTGCCATTCACGTTAATAAATTACTTGCATTTTTGTTTTCTATTCATTCTGGAAAATAAATGGACTGTTGCTCTCTGAGATTTCAGTCATTGTTGTTTGTGTGTGTATATATATTGTGGAGAAAATAAATAGCACACATAACAAACACACATAAAAGAGAAACAAGAAAAATTTATATATTTATACCCAAATCATTCATAGAAAAACAGATCTTTTTTTTCTATTCTTTACTTTAAACATTTATGTGAAATAACTACCCTTCACACAATATTATAATTATAGTTATAATTACATTCTTGCAATCTTTGATTGTGTAACTATTTAAATACAATTTTAAGCCAGTTATTCTCCAATCCTACCATTGCCATGTAAGGAACATCCCTTTCCGGAAGTCTGGAGTATCCCCAAGGAAGTATCTTTGGCCTGATCTTTTTCAAAATACGCACTGCTGACATTCTTACTTCCCCATACACAGTCATAATCATGTTTTCCAATGAAATGGTTCTCTTCTCTTCTCACTCGAATCCATCAGTTGTAAGCTCCTATCTGCAGAGTCACCTCATCCTATTGGAAGACTGGTACTGCGAATGGAGATCAAAGTGAACAAAAGCATACTCATACTGACTGCTGACTTAGTATGATACCTGGGAGTGGAATCCACACACTTGCGTGAAATAGCAAGACATGAATCGCTGTTACAAACTCTTGCAGAGATTACTCGTCCTCACCTAAACCTTAACTACAAACTTACCCTTTACAAAACTCTCATTCATCTGCTATATATCTATGGAGTGGAAGTTTGGGGCTCAACCAAACTTCCAATTAATCCTGTACTTGGTCTCTCCAATTCAAAATCCCAAGAATAATACTTAATGCTCCATATTCACTCTCTAGTGAAACAGTTCACTCCATATTCACCCATGACCTTGTAAGAACACAGTATCAGAAATTTTAGGTTATTCTATGAATTGCTAAATTTACTTATTGTAACTAACAATAACAATAATATAATAATTTCAGCACCATGGAGCAGACATGTTTCCAATTGTTTGCTTGAACACCACTTGTTTCTTTGTAAAGATAAATCAAGATGTTTACCACAAAGTAAAGTGTGTGATTCCAAATTTGATTGTCTTGATGGTTCCGATGAAAAACAACTTTGTTCTAATGGTAATACCTAAGAACTACTTTATGTACTGAACTAATTTTGACATTGTGGCTACTATTACTTTGAATTTTGTACTGAATTTTAATTTAAACTTTCAGATTCATGTCACAATTATAACTGTTCTCACGATGTATTTAACACCCCACTTGGCTGTAAATGTGTGTGTCCCATAGGAATGAAATACAGTGGTGACAAATGCATAGGTTAAGAAAATTGGTTTTAATTATCTTTTTTAGCATTAAAATTTTTGCACTAAGTGATAAGTGCCAAGTCATATAGAAAATTTTTCTTTTCAGATATTGACGAATGTGAAAATTATGCACAGTGCGACCAAATATGCCATAATACAGAAGGCTCATTTCAGTGCCTCTGCCATGAAGGATATTCAAATAAACATGGTGATATATGCATTGCAGAAGGTAAATTACATGAAATGAAACATCTACACAACCGTATATTTTGTTGTTGAATTTTATTGTGTGAAAAATAGGGATGGAAGTAGAACAAAGTGGGATGAGTTGAATAATGTTCAATGCTGTTGATGCTGGGTATTGGTCTATGAGTCTGTGAACTCATGTTGAACCAGCACTGGGTCACTTAAAGGGTTTGTCTTCACTTGCAGGTTTGTTGAACTACTCAAACGCGTTTTGGCATTGTGCCATCTTCAGTGAGAAACTCATTTGAGTAGTTCAACAAACTCGCGAGCAAAGATGGACCCACTATGTGATGTCAGTTTCAGCATATACTTTAGATTAAGCATTAGTTGAAACTAAACATGCACACAATAAAACTAAAATATATAATTTTAATCTGGTTGAGTAAAAGATTTGTTTGATAATGTACAATTAATTTGAATTTTCTGATAAAAAACATATTTGCATTACAGATGATACTCATCCTTTAATGGTCTATTCAAATGAGAATTCAATTCAGGCCTATTATCTTAGAAATGAGCATTTTTCTGAAATGGTAGAATTTGATGGGAAAAGTGCAGCTGTTGCGTATGATGGACATTCTTTGTACTGGAGTTCTATGAAAAGTAATGGCCATTCATCTATAATACGTTCGAACGAATTTGGCCTTGAAAAAGAAGTTGTGGTAACATCAGGTAAAATTTGTTCAGATAATCGATGTTATTTTGTGTCAATATATCTGTTAATTCTAGTCTATAAACCTATAAATTTACATTATAACAATTTGATTTTAGGATTGTTAATGATCGAAGATTTATCTGTTGATTGGATTACTAGAAATATATATTTCTCCGATTCTGGTAAAAAACATATTGGTGTTTGTTCTAACGACGGTATCAATTGTTTACCTATAATTAGCAACGTAACCAACGTTTTTTCTTTGGTGTTGCATTCTAATAAAGGGTATGTAATATTTGCAAACAACTAATTAAAATAACTAATTATTAATTAAACTCGATTGAGAATAGGTTTTGCGAGATTGACACATGGACACTTACTTTTGGGCCAAAGCCCATGTATGTGACCGGCATGTAGGGAAAGATTGATCGAGCGATCCACCTAGTTGAAGAGTGCAATTCCTTGTTTCCATATAGAGAGTGTATAATAATGCTACCTGATATGAGAATTATGCTTATGATTTTTGGAGGAAAGGGTCATTTTATTATGTATAATATTGGTAGTTTTGTGTCCCAAGAGTGTGTTGCGAGTGAATGTATTTATTGGCATGAATGTGTAGTGTGCAGGGTCGATAGTGGAATACTGAGTACCCCAAGGACACTCAGTTAGGTTTAGATATATAATACGTGTAAAGGGTGATAGAGGAATATCGATCAGTGATATCACTACCCTGATGGTAAATGGTATGTAAATAGAAAAGTATTTAAAAGCGAGTGAGCGTGTGAATGGATTTAGGAACTGCATACATGGGGTTCTGAATTGACATAGTTGTTGACAACACCTGGAACTCACCCTCGGAGGCTGGATGAACCAGACCGAGGTCTGTCCCCAGTGTAAGTTATTCTCGAGGCCTGCCAGTAATTTATTATAAATTACAAACGTGTGGTGTTTAGTGATCGTTAGTCAATGATTATTCGGAGATCGTGAGATGCAGTCTGGTGTGACAAAAAAATTGAATTTATACAATGCTAGAAAATTTTAGATTAAAAAGAGAAAAAAAAGATATACAAGAATGACACATCTACAGGGAAAATAAACACTTTGAGTGAGTACAAATACTTTGATTGAATCTAAAATTTTCTAGCGTTGTATAAACTCATTTTTTTATATAAAATTTTCTAGCATTGTATAAATTCATTTTTTTTGTTTAAATCTAAAATTTTGTAGCATTGTATAAATTCAATTTTTTTCTCATCTCCTACATGTATTTGTAAAATTTAAGCAATTTTATAATTCCCAGGACCTCAATAGAGATCAAAATGTTGGCACGATAAAGAATATGTTTTTCTAAAACCTACGTCATACCAGACCGCATCTCACGAACTCCGAATAATCATAAATTACAAAAGCTGGAATTGCCAGTGGACTGCGAGAAGTGATAGACTCAACTCTGGGCATACGAATGCAGATTTGGGCTTATATAAATCAGTAATCAGTAATAATTAACTTTAAAAAAAAGTAAGCTTTTATTATTAATATTCCTGTCAATTTACAATATAGCAAATTTGGCACAATCAACTGTCTTCATCATTAGGGAGTGTACTTTTATGTTTACATATTTTATAAAAATATAATCATTGGCATATCACAACTCGTTATTTACATTTTGTGACATTTGGATGCAATTAAAAACATGTTAATGTTACATATTTTCACATATTTAGTACTAAATTAATTTGTTTATACATTTTCTTCATATTTATTGCATGCTTTACTAAATTATGGAATCTTCAACAATTCTAATTTGCGATTTGAATGAAAGTATGGCATTACAATACAAAAGTAAAATCATCCATTTTTTGTTTCTACGTCTTTGACATCTTAAAAGAGAACCATAAAGAAACTTCAGACCAAAAATGAATTTAAACCAAAATGAAATTTTAAGTTTCAAATCCTCTCCAATAACATCAGCAAATATGGAGCGCTCCTTTAGCAGATACAAATCCATTTTGAGACCTGATCATCGCTGTTTCAATTTCGAAAATTTAAAATATCTTGTCATTCCCGATAATTTTAAAAAATTTGATTTGTTTTTATTTTAAAATTGTTTAAATCAGACTAACTTTATTATTATTTTTTAAATCTTTTCCTGTTTTATATTTTGCATTACATATTGTATCAAAAATAATGAGATATTTAAGTACATATTTTCACTTTTTTAATACATAAAAATCCGCTCCCTTTTCATCATCTTCATTTATGAGGTTAATGAAAGAATATTCTGACAAAAGAATGGATTTTCCACTTTTGCATTGATTGAGAGCTTTTTAGTGTAAAGTAATTTTAAACTTAAAAATTAATTGTGAAATAATTGCAGGATGTTATTTTTTTCATCTTTGGATGTACATTTACCATGTATCGTAAAGGCAGGAATGGATGGAAATAATAAAGAAAATATTGTAGCAAAAGACATCTGGCCAAATGCCCTTGCTTTGGACATTCCAAACAATAGGTTGTATTGGTCTGACGCTAAATTAACTGCCATTGAAAGCATAAACCTTGATGGATCCAACAGAATTGTAAATATACATAATAATGTACATTCATTACATTTTTTTATGAATACTAAAGCACGATTTTCGCCCTTTAGAGACTATCTTTATCTAAAACTATTGGTTCGATATTTTCTTTGGACGTCTTTGAAAATAGACTTTACTGGACTGATGTAAAAACAAATGAGTTGATATCATGCAATAAATTTAATGGAAGAGGTTATAGAATAATTAAGAGGACACATGAGAAAATGTTTGGTATACACATTTACCATCCGGTGTTGTTCAAACAAATAGTAAGTTTGAAAGCTTTGGTTTATTACTAATGTCACTGTTTCAGTTGAAATTAATTTTTGTGTCTTGGAAATGAAATATTAAATTATGAACCCATAAGCGCATGTGCACATGTGGGTGTAATAGTAGTGATAAATTGTTTATTACTTATTACTTTAAAAGTTAAAGGGTTGACAAAAATGTTGATTTATAAATAAACAGCAGACTCTTGCTATCCATGCTTTCACTCACCTGCGCTTGCCACCCTAGTTAAATGTCTGCACATATTGTTTTTTTGTGTGGAACAAACATCGTACATTGTATTTTTTATTGAAAAAAATCTAAAATATGTGTACTTAAGTTCATATTGACGATAGGCACATGAAATATAGAAAGTGTCTGATTGATATGCAGGTAGAAGAAAATGCTTTGAAGCCTGATATTCGAGGTGTTTCCTATTATCCACAGTTCTTGTTATATGCGATGATGCTTGGTATATATCCCCCGTGGATAATGAGATTCTACTGTATTTTTGATGTTTGTCCAGTCATATAATTACACATTTTTGCCTTTTGTGCTAGTCTTTTCTACCAGTTATGTATTTGTTACATTATATTTATATACATTTTTATATAATACAGTTTGGAATCTTACATTTTTCCATATTTTTTAAATACTAGCATAATTACATAATAGCATGAATAATAAAATTTATTTCAGAAAAACCCGTGTAAATATGCTTCCTGCAGCCATTTGTGTCTTCTTTCACTTCATAATTCAAGTGATATAACATACACTTGTGCTTGCCCTACGGATATGTTTTTAACAGAAAACAAGCATACATGCAAATCTTTTAACAAAAAGGAACAACTAATTGTTGCATCTAATGCTGCTATAAACATAATAAATTACCATTCATTTGGTAGAATTGAATTCGATCATATCACTCATACTGTGGTTACATCTCTTGGTGCCGTTTCCTATGATTCTCATTCAGGTATTATTAAAAAAATAACAAACTGCTAAGTTTTTTTTAAATGTTTCTAGCATGCAGCTTATTTTTTCTTCTTATTTGCTTATAAAGTGTAATTTATAAATATATTTCCACATAATCTTAGACATGCACAATTTAATTTATACCATTTATATTTACTAATGATATTTCTGTTTGTTTGTACATATAAATTATGCTGAGAGAAATATGTTTATTGTGTTTTATCTTCTGATTAATTCATTTTTAAGTTGGGTTTTGAATCTATTCTCTTCTAAGACTTTTTATTTGCATGAATTAATGTTTTGAGTACTAAAAATATTTAAATTTTAGGTGACATCATTCTTAGTGATTTAAATGAAGGATCAATTATTGCATTCAACCCTATCACAATGCAAGTTAAACAGCTTCATCACTCCAAAAATGCCAAGATTGTCAGCATTGATTATGACCCGCTCGGAAATAATTTGTATTGGGTGGATGCGTTTACAAAATCAATTCAACTGCTCAATATGCAAACACTCCTTAATGTTAAATTGATTCAGGATTTAGGGAATGACGTTCTGCTAGATTTAGTTTTGGATTTGAATGACAGGTACCACACTTTTTTCTTTTTTCTTACATATCTATAGTTACAGCTCAGTAGCCCCTTCAAAAGCAATTTACCTTCTTCTTATATGAGACACATCTAACATATAGCATCTTCCTTAATAGACGTCTCCTCTCACACACAATGAAGGCCCTAATTTAATCCATACAGAGAGAGAGAGAGAGAGAGAGAGAGAGAGAGAGAGAGAGAGAGAGAGAGAGAGAGAGAGAGAGAGAGAGAGAGAGAGAGAGAGAGAGAGAGAGAGAGAGAGAGAGAGAGAGAGAGAGAGAGAGAGAGAGAGAGAGAGAGAGAGAGAGAGAGAGAGAGAGAGAGNGAGAGAGAGAGAGAGAGAGAGTGAGAGTGAGAGAGTAACAAAAACCTACTATAAACCTAACCTAACTAGTTTGACTGGACCTTGGGTACACTATATTCTGCCACAGATCCGTCCATCCATACTTAACCACTCATGAAAATAAATGCATTCTTACAGATAAGCCTTTCAAACAGTATTTACAATTAAAAATGGGGAGGCACTGGGATATTTGAATGTTTCAAATCTATGCATTACACTAATTAACCTAACTAGTTTGACAGGTTTGCGAGGTACTCTATGTCCTGCCACAGGCCATTCTGTTCACACTTAACCATGCATGCAAATAAATACACTCATACAAAGAAAAGATATAAAAGCCACATGTAACGGGTTATACATAACCATATGCTTGTGATTATTGATTTTAGATGTTCAAGAATTTTATCTTTAAGATTACTGTTGGGTTTTAATATTGTCAATATATCGTTAGACACGCCACACCAAATCTATTCAGTGCTAATTGTTCACACTCTTCTAAAATATATTTCACTGTCATAGTTGCACTGCATAGGGGGCACCTTCTGGGACTGAGCCACTTCTTTCAATGGGTGAGGACCTCCTTTGCTAAAAACTAATTAAACTTGCGGAATCAGGTGTCCCCAGGATTTTAAAAGGTGCGGAGAGCTGTTTGTTGCTCTCCCTCAAAGGGTCACCACTGTTCTGCAGCCCAAAGGTGCCCAAAATAATGGTAGCACCCTGAAACTGAAATATCAGCGTCTCCTCAGTTTGAGTGGAGATCTCCAGAAATGTTTGTGCGACAACCTTCGCAAAGCTTTTATTTCCTGGGATTCTCGGGAATATTCTTGCTTCTACAGGCATCTTTTTTTCTAATCTATTTTTTTATATTCCTCTCTCTTCTGGTGAATAGGACATACCACTGTGCCTTGCCTGGTAGGGCCCCAATTACCTAACTATTTTTCTTTCAGTTTTTCACTTTATTCTTCATATTCTTCTTTAATTGACACATATTGGTGGATCTCGACACGGTTGCCTCTCATATACTAAATAGTCACATGAATTTATACACCCAAAGAACAGACATTTAAAGTATATGGGTGAATAGGGAATCATTGAGAAATTGCTTTTACTTCTTTCAGTAGTGTATGTTTCAGTTTTTTGTTTTATTCGTTGTACTCATCTTTAATTTCCTCTTTAGGACACCAGCAGATCTTACGCCTAGATGACTCCCTGGGATGTGTTCAGCTTTTTTAGGTAGGTTGTATTGACTGGGATAATTGCAAGGTTTATAGTTTTCTTAAGCAACTCGGCGTGTAAAGCATCATCAATTTCAATCATTAGAGTGCTTGCTACTGTCTTTTTAACATTCACTACCTTTTGTTGTTGTAGTGATATGTCAAAATAATTTTACAGGTGATTCATTCTTAAAGTTTCCTTCTTTTTCACTCATTACCCAGTACTTTGCAAATTGCCTTTGCTGTACAATTATTTCTTCAGCGCTCATTGCTTCTTTATTCACTCTAATTCTTTTTCTCTTGGCTGCTGAATCACAAGTAGCACAATCCGAACGGATGAAATTCCTGCATCAGTCCTTCTTATGATTGAAGAATTGAAGAAATGAAGAAGATTGAAGTGCCATTTGGCCCACCTACTCCATTGGTAGTAGTATATGGATGACTCCTGTCCACAGATTCACCGGCATTGTAGCCTTCCAGAAATACTTTCTTATACTTCCTGTAGCAAGCAAATTTTTAGGATATGGGGTAGTATCCTCTCATAAAAAATGAAATGACAGCATCAGTGGGTTGGATCGGCAGAGAAGCTCCCATGTATCAAGAACACCACTGATAGATGTGCCCTTGCTAGATCTGAATTGTAGTAGAGGGATCAAACTCACCTGACTAATAGGCCAAACTAGGTAGACATACAAACACTATATATCCATCACGTAGAGAAAGATCGCATGATGTGCTTAAATAATTGAATTGTATAATTTCTTGGCTCCAAATAGAGAGTTAGTAGGAATGTCATCTGATATGATAATTTTGTTTAAGCGATTTTAAAACTGTTTTATTTTATATAGTACTGATCGATATCTCAATATGTACTTCCTCCTTTTATGTTTATTGAGAATGAATGTACTTAGTAATGTGAATGTATAGTATGAGAGGACCAATGGTGGAATATTGAATCGACCCTCAATTAGGTTAGTTATATAATATGCATCCTATGTAAATAGGAAAGAATATATTTAAGAATGAGGGCGACTATGAGTGTATCTAGCTTAAAAGACTGTATATGTTGAGGGTTGTAATGATCTAGCCTTTCATAGCCCCTGAAGCCTAATTTCGGACCCTGGTCTGCCAAGACGAAAGTAGGTGATTCTCGCTTCATCATAATATAATTCTGTATATATGTGCATATTCACATATAGGCAAAATTGAGCTTATATACATCAATCAATCAATCAATTTAATACTTATTTATTAATTTGGTATTAATTGGACATTTTTTGTAGATATTTATTTGTTGCTCTTATGTATGGTAATCACATTCACATAGACAGATTTTCTATGGATGGAGACAAAAAAACGAGAATACATTTAGCTGAAAAGAATTTTGTTGGACCACGAATAGCATTAGCTTTCGATCATCAGCTAGATAAACTACTCTGGTCAGATTATGGAAATGGTGCTATATACTCAATTGACAAAACTGGTAATGGTTTTGAACAAATATTATCTTTATTACATTAAATGGTAAATTATATTATATAAAATTTAAATTAATTTAAATATAATCTTTCTATTTATTTTTGAAAGTGGCGTTTCACTTTATTTAATCAAAATAGTCAATAAACAGTATTGTTTACACATAAAATACTGCTACATATTTAAAAATAGTATAAAACTATAAATTAATTGTTAGTAAACAATACTATATATATATACACACACACATTAATCTGTATGTGATTTAGGTTCTAATAGAGAAAAACTCATAGCACCCGAGACAGCATTGAGTGATATTGCTGTAATGGAGGACACCTTGTTTTGGGTTAATGTTAAGTCAAATAAGTTACATTGGGCGAACCATCATGATGATTTATTAGGCAGTGACATATCTCTTAGTAAGGATATTTTTTATGTGATCATTAGGGACCGGATTTATATGTGAAATAAAATAATAAATTTAAACAACCAACGTTTTTAAAATTTCATAAATAAAAATGCATGGCCAAAAGTTTTTCTTTCTCTTTACCCTCGCAATTCCACCAATATTTTCCAAATTTTGTAAGACATTTGTCTTATAGTGAGACGCACTGGGTTTCCAGCTGCATAATCGTTCCAAAAATGAAATATTGGATGGAATGAAGGCTGAATTTTGCGGGGTTTTATGTATTTCCATAATTTCCTTTGCCTTTTCTATGGCTACAGCATTTTCCTCTAATTTTTGAAAAATTTTCACCATAGTATACTGTGGCTTCTATCTTCGTTCCAAGAGATTGTGGTGGAAGTGATAAATCTGGAATCCTTTAAAACCCTCTTCTACTCGGCACTTTAAAGAAATCCTTTTTTATGTTTGATATCAAAGAATCTGCATCTGAAAATTCACGTTTCTCAAATTTTTTTGTTCACTTCTTGAAATCACTAATTCTCTAAAACTTTCTTACATTTTTTGGCCATTTTAAAAAGATTTAAATAATTTTGTTGTTTATTTTATTAAATATCAGCTAAAATATATAAATTAAGGTAAATTATGTAATTATATATAATTAAATTCACTAATTTCGTGGTCCGCTTGACCAATTAATATATTACAATTAATTTTTACCTCAACTAAAAACCTTAATTAATTGTATTATATGTAATACCTATCAAATATTTACAAATATGTAAAAATAAAATATGGTTTATTTGCTTCTAAATAGCATGAAACATGAAATAAAAGTTTCAAAAATGGTGTAGAGGTTCAGAAAAAAATATGTCGATATGTATAAATCCAGTCCCTAGTGATCATAAATTTTACAATTTTAATGTATTTTAGAAAACTGTTTTCAGACTAATAATATATTTTATATTTTTAGGATCAATGAATAATAATACCGAGTTGAAAATAGCTAAAATTAGTATGCCACATACAAGTTTAAATAACGAATGTCATTCTGTTGATGCGCAATGCAGCCATATTTGCATTCCTCTGATAAATAGAAAGGTTCAGGACTTTATATTTTACAATTTAATTTTATTTATTTTTTAAAATTACTATTGTAAATATACATTTTAAAAAATTGTTTGACTAAGGATAATGGATAGTATTTTTTGACTTAGGACAGTGGAAACATGGTACTTTTATAAATTGTTACCACAACAGTAACAAGTTTTTTAAAATTTACGTTTGTGTATAGGAAACAGTTTCTTTTGATACTTTAAAATTTTACATTTTTTTTTTTTAATAATTTGTTCATCCAAAACAAAAATCTCTTACACTGTAATAATCTTATTTGGGGCGTCGGTGGCCACAGTGGTTTAGGTATTGACATGGCGCTGTAAGGTAAATGTTCCTTTGAAACCACCCCAAGGGTTGATATGACCGATGTGACCTCTACTGTTGCGAACCATCACTAAAAAAAATTATAATTTTATTGACAATTAGCTATTTTCACAATACCTTTTAAAAAAATATTTAAAACATACCTTTATGTATCATCGCTTGTGTTTGATTTGTATACTCTGTTTAGCAATGTGTTTGCCCAGATGAATTGGATTTGGATGAGAACGGTTTGCATTGTATAAAACCTAAACTGTGTGGAGACAATGAATTTAAGTGTTCAAATGGAAAATGTTTACCAATGGAAGTAAAATGCAATAGAAAAAATGATTGTCCTGAGGGAGAAGATGAACAACATTGTGAAAACCATACTGTTACGTGTTTGATGAATACGTTTCATTGTTTGAACGGAAAGCAGTGCATTGATATTCATAAACATTGTGACGATACACCTGATTGTAGCGATGGTTCAGATGAATTTGACTGCAGGCCCACAGGTTGTCAACAAGGTGTGTGTTACATTTATATTAAATTCGAAATTAAAAATGAACTTATGGATATTACTATCCCACTAGGTGAATTCCAGTGTTCATCAGGGGGGTGTATACATGCTGCTTTACAGTGTGATGGTGTCATAGACTGCAGTGATGAAAGTGATGAAAGCAATTGCCGAGATTTTAGTTGTACCAATGCAAATGAATTTAAATGTGGAAATGGCGCTTGTATTCCCAAATCATGGGAATGTGATGGAGAAGTCAACTGTGTAGACCACAGCGATGAGCATCAGAATTGCGGTAAGAAAATCGTTTTTAACTAATCACTAATACATTTTTGATTAATTAAACTTAATGTTGAAATAAAATTTGCATTTTTTCACTTGGATTGTTTACGATTGTAATCTATTGTAGCCAAACATTTGGAGTGCTCACATGACCACTTCAAATGTGACAACGGTCACTGTGTGCATAATGATCTGAAATGCAATGGAGAAGATGACTGTGATGATATGTCTGATGAAAGGACGTGTTCTACACATGTCATTAATGTAAAACATGAAAAAAAATGCACCGATGCTGAATTTGCTTGTGAATCAGACCTTTCAGTTTGTCTTCCACAAACGGCAAAGTATTCTATTGGAAATAATTATAATAATTTTGTCCTGATAAAACCTGTCATATTTTCAGGTGCAATGGAACTGCTGAATGCCCAAGAGGTGAAGATGAGAATTCCTGTGGTGATTGCATAGATAAATTTAAGTGTCAAAGAAGTAATAATTGCATTCCAAAAGACTGGGTGTGTGATGGCGTAAATGACTGCGCTGATTATTCTGATGAAATGAATTGTCAAGAAACCCATGTTAAAATTACCTCAAGTAATTATATTCATTTATTTATTAGATTTTATCAAAATAAAATTGAGAAGGTTTAGAAGTGAAAAAAATTAAAGATGCGATGATGTTCTAAAATGATTTTTGAATAACCAAAACAAAGCTTTTTCATTTAAAGTTTAATTACATGGCAAAGTACTTTTACCACTCAGTTACTAGAAAAGGTTGAAAAATTATATCCAAAAGAGCCAATGATATTTTTTCAAGGATGGTTGAGGAGAGGTTAGGTAAAGAAGCCGAACAATAGCTTCATTTTGTCTTCAGGTCCTCAAATATTTATAATTTTAATAGCAATGTCAACAATTATATCAATTCACATAATAAAATCTAAACTTTTCAACAAAAAAAAAAAAATCTTTTTGTATTATAAATCCAATTTTTTCTAACCCTTTGAAACTATGAGTAACTATTTGCCCATGCTTATATTTACAGAGAAGTGTGATCATTTTCAATGTTCCACAACTAGTGAATGCCTTGCTTGGGATCAAGTTTGCGATAATGTTACCGATTGTGCGGATAAATCTGATGAAGGACCCTCTTGTGGTAAATATTGTATCATTTTTCCCATATTAATACACAAAATATTATTACAATTAATTAAGGTTTTTAGTTGAGATGAAAAAAGTCAATGGCACGAGCGGGATTCGAACCCACGATCTTCGGCTTAATACGCCGCTGCTCTACCACTTGAGCTATCGTGACCTCGACCCACTCGGACACCCACTTCCTATCTCAACCCCACCTTATGAGGATAGGATTGCGATAGGAAGTTGATGTCCGAGTGGATCGAGGTCACGATAGCTCGTGGTAGAGCTGCGGCGTATCTAGCTGAAGATCGTGGGTTCGAATCCCGCTCGTACCATTGACTTTTTTCATCTCAACTAAAAACCTTAATTAATTGTAATGTATTAATTGTCAAGCGGGCCACGAAATTAGTGAATAAAATATTATGTATACATGTATAATTACAACAATTTATTTATTTTAATGAGGGTATTTCAATTAAGAGATATATGATCCCTGTGGGTGCCGGTATTTAGAAAAAAAAAAGAAAAAAAAGCCCATTCGTAAGTATGTCGGATTCGAATGCAATGCCACTGGATTCGAACCCAGGACACTTACCTTAGAGTGATGAGTGCCGTGTCAACGCCCAAACCATTACAGCCCTCGACCCACTTTTTTATTTTTAAAATATGTGTTCACATATTTCTTGTTAAGCCATAAAGATTTTTTGTTGTAATTATATTATGTGAACATTAATAAGAGAGAAAACACTTTCAATTTATATTTTGTAAAATAATTGTGAGATTCCTCCAGAATTGTCTGTGTGGTATTGAACCTCTAATTTGGTCGCTATGGATTATTAGGATCTGCTTATTGTCGTGTGTTTGTCTGTTGACAAATTTCATCGCGATAACATGTTGAAACATGACTGACAGACAAACCCAGTGAGGACGAGCAGATCAAAATGATCTGTAACAACTAAATTTCGTAGAATATATAGCAATCAACCAGTTTTGTAGTAATGCAAAATAATTATTTTTACAAAAAAAAGTCATCTTATTGCTTAAGACAATGTATTTTATGAGAGATCATAAACTTGAAAAACTTTTCCTTTTTTGTCTGTTAAAGATACGAGTTGTATTAACTCCAGATGCAGCCATAAATGTCAGAAAATGCCAAATGGCCACAAATGTTTTTGTCCTTCTGGATTCAGACTAGATGGAAATGGCATTAATTGTGTGGACATCAATGAATGCGTTTCGTTAAACGCTTGTTCTCAGTACTGCAACAACACAGTTGGTTCATTTAAATGTTACTGTGAATCATCACAGTACAAATTAAGAAGCGACAAAATAAGCTGCAAAGCACTTGGTATTATTATTTATTATTATTACTACTACAATAATGTTACATTAAACTTGTATAAATACATTATGAACATACTAAAAGTTAATAAATTATCTATGTTTACCAAAGTATATTTCAGAAAAATGAGTGTCATGAAAATTAATGTACCAATTAAATTTTTACATCAGTACATCTTTTTTTCTTACAATTGACATATTTAATGTTTAGGCCCAGAAATGGCATTTGCATTTACATCAAATAAAGAGATCCGTTGTCGCACCTCTAATAATATTGATTTAGTAAAATTGGATTTTGAAATAAAGGACATTACTGGATTTGATTTAGATATGAGATCACGTGTGGCATATTTATCTTCTGGTAAGATATATTTTAAATCTACTTCTGATTATAAAAGCATTTGCTTGTAAATAAATTTAATTTTTTTTGTTCTAGAATATAGCAATACTTTAATAAAAGTGAACCTTGAGAACAGAAAGATGTATCAAGTGAAAAACGTACTCAAACCAACAAAAGTTTCTTATGATTGGTCAACAGGAAATGTGTATTTTGTGAATAATAAAAATTCGATTCATGCATGCAATTTTGCAAAGGAAACTTGCGCAAAGATATACTCTGCCAAATCAGATGTGACAATTGATGCGCTTAGAATTGATTCAAAAGACAGGTACTGTTTTTTACCCCCCCCCCCCAAAAAAAAAAAAAAAAAAAAAAAAAAAACAAGCTATAAGTTTAATTGTATGGGTATAACACAAACTAAATATATATAAATGCAGGTCAATATTTTGGAGTGAATCTCACTCATTGATGGTATTAGATGCTAAGAGTGCACTTAAAAAATCAGATCTTGCTGGTAAGGATGTAAAAGTACTAACTGACCAAGGGATCAAGAAAGTTGGAGATATCGTCTTAGATAGTATCAATCATGTCATGTACTGGACCGATTCCATCGGGAAGAAAGTCGAAAAGATGTCCTTTGAAGGGAAAAACCGGCGAATCATCTTTGATAATATTGAGGTAATAATATTCAATTCATAAAAAATTACAATGTTTTAATTGTTTTTATATTTTTAACCGAACAGGCTGAACCTTTGCATTTGAATGTTTTCGAAGATCACATTTTTTGGTTAAATGGAAAATGTTCAGAGATGCATAAAAGAATGCCATCACCAATCCACCAAGAATATACCTATATAACAAAATGTGGTTTGTTTGGCCGAGTTTACCGAGAATGCGAAACTATTAAATTATTGCCGTCTAACAACAAAATTCAACATTTTCGAATTCTTCACTCTGCACTTCAGATGTTGACAGGTTACTGGTTGTGTAATTTTGTGTTCAATATTGTGCCCCATATGAATATTGATTTTTCAGTAATTATTGTTTAAAAGAGTTAAATAAGATGATTTATTCGTCTGACTAACCTTTTGTACACTTATCTTACACAACTAACAACTTAATTCTCTACATAATTTCCCGTTGAATCTTTTCAACATATGCCTTCATTCTTACCAAAATTCACTTAAAAATAAATAAATTATTGCGGCTGTAACATATTTATAGTTAATTATTGTATGGTCCAGTTTTATAAGGATCGCCATGATCAGATATGCTGAACCGTCGTTGGGTCCACCTTTACTCGTGGGCTTGAGTAGTTCAACAAACCCGCGAGTGAAGACGGACCTAATTAATGACCCAATGCAGTTCAGCATGTGTACACTGAGTTGCACACCAACACCCAGATATTATCAGATATTTAATATCTGATTTTTTTATGCAATTATTAAATTTGTGATAGTTTTAAAACATTTATTCTATCTGGATCAAGCATCTTAAAACTTCTTATGTTTATATCAAGAACAAATATGTAACTTTAATTTTTTGTTAAAGTGAAAATTGTTAATATTGGGGATATTGCGGATAGGGTGTTAGGTTATCCTATTATTGTATTTACCTCATTACATGCTCTGGATTCAAATCAGGTAACCAGAAAACTTTGTGTGGTTTTTCATTTGTTATTCAACTCAGTTGACATTTCTATTTACGTAGGAGTAGATATAATAAAGACAAAGTGTATTGAATGTTTACTGTAAATTATAAATTTTTTTCATGCCTTCAAAATCCATAATTCGTGCTTATTGTATGAATTTAAGCTCGGTACTAAGGCGGCCGAGGCAGCTCATAAAATTTGCACTGAGTTTGATGAAACAATAAGTAAGCATACTGCTCAAAAATGATCCAGAAGAAGTCCAGTGTTCAAAATACACGATTAAACCATTCGCTCTAGCTTACATCGATTTGGGAAGACGTGAATGCTAAGAAATGGGTTCCTCATAAATTACCCAATAGTAACAAATTTCAGCATATAAACATTGCTTTTATTTCTTTCAAGGCACAAAGTAGAGACTTTTTTGACCAAATTGCCACATTTGGCAAAAAATGGATCGTGTACAATACAGGAGATCGTACCATTGGCTGCCATCAAATGACTTGTCCCATTGACACAAAAACCAATTATTCACCAACAAAAGGTGATGCTTTGTGCTTGGTGGAGTGCCACAGGCATTGTGCAGTATGAACTCCTGCTCTTGGCCAAACCATCACTGCAGAAATCTACTCAAACCAACTGCAGTATCTTTTGGCCTGGCCCAGAAACAATCAAAACAGAAAAAGTATAATTTTTCATCAGGACAACTAAAGACCTCATACAGTCAAAACGACAAAGTAGGTGGTAAGGAAGTTTAGTTTAGAAAGTCCTACCACACCCATGGTACTCTCCGGACCTGGCCCCATCTGACATTCACCTTTTCTTAGCAATGGGCAACCATTTGCACAATTGAGAGTTTGATAATCACCTACAGCTGGAAAATGAGCTGAATTTAATTTTAATTCCCAGGACCCAAACTTTTTAATTTTAATCGTGACAGTTTTAAACCCCCATGAATTCTTCTGATTACTCGGTATTTAAATTCTTCCTGAAGGTTTAGAAAAATAATATATTCTTATGTTCCAAAACTTTATAAAGAAAAAAACATGTATGGACAAAGTTTTCATTTGTTTATTTTAGATAAAGATTGTGAACACCTTAGCTGTTCATACATGTGTGTTCAGAGAAAAAAAATTCCGTCTTGCATCTGTTCTGATGGATCTCTAGTAAAGCCAGGTCAAAATTGTTCTGCTTCACACACAGTAAGAGAGTGTTTGTGAATTACAATCAAATGGATTTATTATATGAAATAACGTTTTTAGGATACAATTTTTGAAGAACTGTTATCGGACAACCACAAAAATAATTATAATTTGTTAAAAAATCCTTCTACATCGTACAAATGGCTATGGTGGATGTTGTTCATGGTACCTCTTTGGGGTTTAATAAGCTGGTTAATCTATTTCTACATTGTTACATTTGTAAAGAGTTACTCAAGTGGAAATAAAACTATTCCTGGGTTTGTATATATTCATAATTTATAAAATTAATTTTAAAAAAATTATATAACACAATATGGAGAAATTATGTTCATAAAAACTAATGGAGACTATACGCATATATAAAACAATAACAATTATACCATTAGATTAAAAAAGTTAATTTAAAACTTGATGGTGATAAGTTAATCAATTCAAATCTCGATTACTGAAAANATATATATTTAGTTTGTTATTATTATGATACAAGGTTGTGGCTATTTAATTAGCAAATATACTGTTTATTGTTTTAGTGTTGTGCACTTTCACAATCCCTCTTTTGGACTGAACGAAGAATCTGAAGAGGCAAGATCTACTAATCCTCTTATCCCAGGAAATCATTGTTACGAGAATCCCATTAACAAGGTACTATATCAAAATTGTAATTTTGTATAGTGTACTAAATCATGAAAAAATCTTGTAAGATGTAACATGAATGTTGTAAGTTTTTTAGACCGTACTATACTGCATGTAACCATTCTAAATTATCCTCATAATTAGATGCAATAAAATAAGTAAAACTATTATCATAATCAGATTCAGATAATAATTAGATGCTTTCTTGACTAGTGAATATACAGGGTGAGTTTAATTTCTGATCCCCCTCCCAAAAAAATTAAAATTTAAAAAAAATTTCGGAAAAATCCTGAGACAAGTACACTTTAATTTTGTGACTAGTTTCTCATAAACCAAACAATTTCGATTTAACTCTCCAGGATAACTGGATATGAATAGGTACATACTATTTACAATGGCAGGGTTCTCATCAATGAACATTTTTCAAAAGGTTTTTTTTACACTAAATTCAATGGTGCAAATGATTTTTAATTTGGAACTAATATTCTCAAGTTATGTGTGTTTTTAATGTGTGGCTGAATCGCACTTTAATGACCTACATCCAAAGCGTCCTGTAAGTCAATGTAATTAAATTGTTGTGAAATTTATCTTTCTGTACCGCAAGCAAGTAATTTATTATTAATTAAAATGATTTTAAAAAACTGGTGATTGGTTGAAGAAGTTGAAGATTTAGTTTGTACAAAAAACAAAGATCAGAAAAGTTTGTTGTGAATAACTTGAGAACTGCTGTTCCAAACTAAAAACCGTTTGCACTATTGAATTTAGCATCACAAATCTTGCCATTTGAAATAGTTTAGTTTTTATATTTATCTAGTTTTCTTGGAGATTTTCACAAAAACACCCTAATAAAAAAATATAGGGTGAACAGAAGTTAAACTTGTCCTGTATTAAAACGTACACAATAATTATAACAAAAACATTTGTTTAAATATTTTCATGCAAACAGTTATTATATGATTATTATGTACATGAATGTTTTATTTATTTATTTTTTGATTAGGAAAATTCCTGGAACATCAAGCTCATTTGTAATAATGAGATGAAAAATTTGCAAGGGAAAATAGCATGGCCCTCATTGAACAAAGAGGCAAAGAAGAATGAAACTGGAAAAATGGCTGATGACAGCCTAATCAATATGAATGTTTAGAGATTATATTTTATTTTGTTATTTATTATAAAAGTTTAAATGTGATATTTAGAAAATTGGAAATGAGAAGAAAATAAAATGTTTTCACTTGTCATATCAAGCTAGTGCTGAACAAACTTTAAACAATACTAATTTACATCAATATGAGTTGTAAGCATATTACATGTTATTTATTGCTACACTACATAAAAATGTAAATGAAATAGTTATGTTCTCAGCAACTATAACAATGTGATAAAAACAGTTTTTTTGAAAATGCAATTTTAAATTGTGATATTTTTATTTTGTTTTTAAACTTTTATAGATTGTTACTTCAATTTTTGTTGTGCTAATAAATGCTAAATACTAATAAGACACACAAATAATGTATCCTTCTAGTTAACTTATCTCCAATGTATTCTATTATTTAAGATTATGCTTATTTACTAATTAAGTAGCAATTGTTGAAACAACGTTGAATAAGTATATTATTATTATTATTTGCTCTTAACATTTTAATTTTTAAATTGGCAATGCTTAACCATCTCGATGGATAAAATGATTACTATTTATATTATTGTTGAAATTGGAAATTAAATTAGAAATATAAATGTAGAATATTTTAAACATGTTCATTTGTTTTATTTTTGAAAACTTATCACTTCTGTTCTGTCAATAGCGATAGAAGATACAAAAGATGTTGTTTTGTTTTTATCAAATTTTTCAATGGCAATTTAGATGCAAATGTGGCAAATACTATGAGGAAATGTTATTATTTTTAGAAAAGAATCAAGATGATCTACAAATTCAAATTTCATCATAACCTACAATTAACAAAGAAATTATTAAAGTATTCAATAATACTGTAAGCGGACAACGGCGCGGCGGCCGAATTATCTTTCAATATTCGCTTGCTTTTCTCTAAACGACAAGAGATTAGTCGGCGTAAGTGCGTCGCTACTTATTCTTGTGTAGGGGAAGGTAAGGTTCCAGAATTCAATAAACCAGAGAGTATATTCAGCAACATTTATTGTACACAATTCCTTCTTAACGGTACCCAAACCACAGAATCTAATTAATCTACAAGTCCGCCACAACTCTAAATCTGGGATGAGTCTATCAACAAAGGGACTTACCCCAAACGATGCTCGCCATGATCAGTGTCCACAGCATCTCTTCTCTCGACCTCTGACTTGGCTTGATTGGTCGCACCGGCTGGCCCTTGCTGGCTCTGGCTGGCTGAGTCCTCTTGTTGAATCCCAGACGGAGTGTGACTGCTTCTCTCCCGGTCCTTGGTCTTGACTGCCTGGGGTGAGTCTCGGCTGGGTCTTTGACTGCCTAGGGTGAGTCTTGGATTTTGACTCAGGCAAGTCTTCCGAGGTGACTCCTGAGAGAGTCCCTGGTATTGACTGCCTGGGGTGAGTGTATCTTGACTGACTTTTGACTTTCCAGTCATTGGTTTTATACTGGGTCTCTCCCGGAGTAGGGGTGGAAAGGAAACTCAAAAGTCGGGGGAGTTCTCACGCCGCAGGTGGGCCGGCAAAGACAGTGGTCAGTACAGGGTTGACGCATCCCCAATTTACGATGTCCCCCATGGCTACGGATTTCCGACCGTACTTACCTAACTGGTGGTCGCCCCTTCAGAGTACAACCTTTGTCCCTTTTCATTGTTTACCCTATTTTGTTCTTATTTTAACAATTTAAACTTATCGCTAAGACGGGGACCGGCTTACAATACTATCAAAGTCATCAATCAGAATAACAAAGAAATCAAATCAAATTAAATTAAATTGAAACATAATTTAAATCTACATAGAACTTAATCTTAAGCAAAGTAACTAAAAGCCACAAACTCTTCCAAAAAACGTGCATTTATAAATATCTTAAACAATATTTTCTATAACATGATCTTGGCATGGTAGTAGACATGAAGAATTCATTAACGATTTGGAAACTTAATTTTTGCATCCAATAATTATTTCCACATGTGAATTTCTATTCCAATGAACTAAAATCTCCCGTTATTATGGGAAGGAAATTCCATTAGAAATATAATTTAAAAATATGATAAACTTTGAGCAAATTATGAGTGTGGATTGTAAATTATTCGATAACAAAATTTTTTTTATCACCCATGCCCCAGAAAGACGAATGTGAACCAAGCCCGGCAGGAGGGAGAACAAAATTTTATATGTGCTTAAACTGCATTTGGTATAAAAGATTGGTCTTTATATATTTAAGTGTTAGTTTTATCAACCTCTTTTCTACTCACGAATACTCTGTATCACAATATGACCTTGATGAAAAAGCCAATTCAATTGTTACTGCCAAGTTTTCAACCTATTTTAGGTCATCATCAGGGCAAAACCATCTTAAATATAATAAAATAATTAATTAAATAAAATTAGAATAAAAAAATTAAGTTTTTCACAGATGATTTCAAATTTCTTAACGAATCCTCTGGAATACAAGGTGTGGTCCCATCTTGAGCTTATGGCTTGCCACAGGAAACTCGCCAATTTAGAGAGCCTCAAGTCCGCTCTGCTAAAAGCAGTTGAGAAATTTCCTCAAAACGTGTTGCGTACTGCCATAGATGATTGGCCCCGAAGACTAAAAGCTTGTGTGAAGGCAAAAGGTGGTCATTTCGAGTAATATTATTTTATTTCAATCTTAAAAAATATTGGATTTTTTAAAATAAATTTCTTTTTCAAATTATCAAGTTTCTCTATTCCCTAATGGCCCTTTTTCTTGTAACAGAACTTATGGCAGGACTATGTAAGAATTAAATTATATATATTTAAGTAGCGGTAGAAGAAAAAACCAAAAAGATGCATCAGTTTCCAAATATGCAAATTATTATTGTAGCAATGCATTAGAAAACACGATTATTATTTATGGAATGTATTGGAAAAATCAAGTATGACAATAATAGTACACTTATTATCACCAATGTCTAGGCGAATATCTGATATTTCGGGAAGGGCTATCTCACAACCGTGAAAAGGGGATATAAGGGCATAGAAGTCAATAAATAAAGACATTTGTTTAAATAAAATATTCTCAAGAGATTTAGTGGTGTAAGAATACTAATAGGGCAGTGGCCACTAGCAAGTTGAGGTGTGAGATAAGTTTAAAATGTGGGCTATGTGTTTTAAAGTAACAGGAAGGAAAAAATGATGAGTTTAATTGGAATAAGATCAGAACGTGTATCATTAGATTTAATTGGAAGGATAGCTTCAAAAACATTTTCATGAGTAATATTTGAAAAACTAAAGGACAACTTTTTGGTGAACTAGATGAATAGAAATGGAGTTTTAGTTTGGAGGAAGAGGACATGTAAGCAAAAAACACGTTTAATTCATTAACGTCAGGGCATAAACGAGCACTGTCTTCTTTGTAAGAATTCTTTGTAATTTGTAATATTTATTGTATGTTTCAGTACACCTCAATGCCAAGTGTGTGGTTCCGTAGAAGATCTTCAGCACATCATAATGAGATGCAAAAGATACAAAGCAGAAAGAAGTAGCATCTTAGGGGAAGATATAAACTACGAAATTCTGCTTTCCTCATACACCAAAACAACATACAATAAACTGTATAAATTCTTGTGCAGTGCAAAAATAAAAATATAACAAGAGAAAATAAGTGTTATAAATAAAGTTAACCTTGTAATAATTATTTTGTTCAAAAATGGTTGTATATGTTAATTTACAAAAAAAGTTTCTGTAACTTTCAAAATTTTGCCATCAGTGTCATCCTCATAACATAAATCAAGGATATGCAGCCACTGAATGAATCGTAGGATCAAATCCCAATTCGACTAGTTCTTGTTGTGAAGTGAATTAAGTTTTTATATTTTGTTATTTATTTATTTATTTATTTTTTAATTTAATTTTTTTTTTTAAAGAAAACATCAGCTGATTTAATGTCATCAAAAATATATCATGCGTAACATACCTTCAAATTAAAACTATCACAAAACATTGTATTTATTGTAGAATTAGCATAATAACTTGCTTTGTTTTATGTCATTCTTATGATTAAGTACTGAACTATGCTGTAAACATGTGCGAAGTTTGCAAAGTCTGTTTTTTCTTCTTCATTTGTTTATAAAAATGTATTATTTATATGCAATTTCATAAGACTTAATTGAGCTAACATATATGAAGAATCTTGCAGTATTAAAATGATTATTTAATTGAAAGGATAGCTTCAAAAACATTTTCATGAGTAATATTTGAACAGTAAATTTTTTTAAAATTAAATTTATTTATTAAAACTGGTCTTATTAGATCAACCATTAATTTTATAATAATATTATAGAATAAATAAATGTTTACATTCTTATAAACCCATTGGTACAATAAGAGTTACATTTCACTATTCACTGTTCATTTTTAACTACACAACTACACTTCATATGGCTTTGTTCTTTTTAATCTTCTGACCATGTTTTGGTTATGTAAGAGTTTGGTTGCTTCCACATTCTCGTGCTGGCTGAGGCGAGCCTGGTGTTTGGCAGCAAATCTTTATATTTCCGCCGTGACTTCAGGGATCTTAAAATCCCTATGTAAGTCCTTATTCCTTATGTACCAAGGTGCATTGACCATGTTACGTAAGATTTTATTTTGGAGTGTTTGTATACTGTATAATATTGCTGTGTTTGGTACAACCCCATAGTTGAATACCATATGTCCACATAGGCTTTATGACTTGTTTATATAATAATATTTTATTTTGTATAGCTAGATTTGAGCCACATCCTATCAACCAGTATAGTTGTCTATACCATAAACTTATTTCTGTCCTTTTTTTTCGTCACGTGTTCTTTCCATCTCAGCTTGGCATCTACGGTAATTACTTATTTATTTATTTATTTATTTATGGATCGAAATCCACTATAAAAAAGACATTTTACAATAACAAAAAATACAAATAATATATGTACAAATACAAATAATATATATAAAAGAATTAGGACATATATACATGGCAATAATATAAATGGTAAATATAAATGATAATATAAAAATACAATTAAAGAGTAATAACTGAACAACAAAAATGAAAGACATAATTACTAACCAAATCAGGCAAAGGAAACAAAATCAAGCTGAAAGACAATTGAAACTACAATATTTAGGTACATATTTAATGAAAATAATGCTCTTTGTAAATATATAATGAGACTAGAGTGTGAGATTTAGTTGAACCAGTAAATGAAATAAATTGTAATAAATTTTGTGCGGTACGAAATACTCAACTAAGGTTGTAGGATATGGTTTTTCACATATTGCACAGAACTATTGAAGAAGTCAATGGTATTGCAGATGTTGTTACTCTTGATCATCATTCTGTGTAGAGGAGAAGAGAGCATGTAGTTAGAGCTTTGGAATTCAATATAAAATAATTTATAGGTTTTAAGAGAGTGCGAAGGGACATGTAGCTGTAGTTGAGAGAGGAGAGAAGGTCTATCAATGAGATTGTTTAATAATTTAAATACAAAAACAATATCAAAGTAATCCCTTCTTAGTGCCAGTTCGAAAAGTTTAAATTCAGAGTGGATTCCAGGGTAGGCAGAATTCGGAAGAAGATTGAGTTTGTAGGAAAGTTTTTTTAAAAAGTTGTTTTGAACAATTTTTGATAATTTAGATAGAATGGGTTCTAAACAGGTGTAGCATATTCTAGTATGGGTTGTACAAAAGCTTTATAAAGATGGACAAAACATAGAGGATTTTTAAATTCATAGGTGTTCCGGATGATGAAACCTAGCATCTTCATAGATCTATTTTTTATTGAAGAAATATGTTCTTTAAACTTGAGCTTTTGATCAAAAAGTACCCAAGATCCTTTATGACCTCAACTCGTGTTAAAAGAGCATCATGGAGATTATAGTGATAAATACAAGGTTGTTTCTTATGAGAGAATGTAATTGTGTAGCATATGGAAACATTAAGAGCAAGTTTGTTATTAGAGCACCAGGTTAGCACATTATTGATAGAATTTTGTAATTGTAAGCAATCAGAAGGAGAAGTAATTTTGGAATAGATTTTCAGATCATCAGCAAATAATAAAAATTGAGCATAAGGGAGAGCAAGATGGATATCATTAATAAATAAGAGAAACAAAACTGGTCCAAGAAGAGACCCTTGCGGGACTCCCGAGGAAGCCGCAAAGGGACATGATTTAAATGATTTTATTTTGATTATTTGTTTTCTGTCGGAGAGAAAGCTGGATAACCAATTCAAGATAGTTCCGGTTCATTCCCAGGTATTTAGCTGAATTGCTGTATGGTATAGTAATCGATTCCTCAAATAAAAACGCTTATATATATTTTATTTTATTTTTTCCCATTTTATGTACAATTTTATTTAAAACTCATGTAAATTTTTATTCCTTTGTTTTCTTGGTTTTGTTTTATACATCATATTTTATATATTTAATCATTTTTATATATTGAATTTTTCTCCGTATAATAAATATATTATTATTTTTATGATATTAATTAAGATGGTCAATTATGACTGTTAAATACATGTATGGATTTTTATTATAGTTACAACTGTTGGAACTGGGGACCGCGGTAGCCGAGTGGTTAGCATGAGAGACTCTCACGCCGCGGTCGTGGGTTCGATTCCCACCGTCGCCTCTGGCCCTTTTTTCCCGATAACCCCCAATTTGAATACACAAGAATTCGTACTATGGCTAATATGCAAGATCATAAGGCCAATAAAAAATAAAAATAAAAACTGTTGGAACTCCATTACGTGACGTGTGACTGCCTGCCTGGATCGATTGAGACATCAAGGCAAGTTTTGATATTTACCTCCAAGTTTGTTTTTGCCCTTTCAAACATACAGAGTACACACACTGATTTGTATTTTCAAACTTTCCGGTTTAAATCCGAATTTGACATTTGCCTGACTTTATCCGTTGAAAAAATATTATAAGCCATGAGTACTATATATATACAGGAACCGCCGACGTATGGCAAGGTAACAAAATCCTATTATACTGTCAAAGAGCTTGAAATTTTGATTGTTTTTATTCGAATAAATTAGAATAACAACATGTACAATTGTTGAATTGCTAATTTATAAACTGAATTTTGTTTCGATCAAAGTGTAATATGGAAAAGTCGAACTATTGTATTATTCATTAGGAGACCTATAATAAAACAAATACTTAAGCTTAAACAAGCACGATTAATTTAAAAAACGTCTGGACTTATATTGTTGATTATTATTGTTTATTGTGTATTGCAGGGGTGTGGCCATTTTCATGGTCGCTCTCACAATAGCGTTTACATGGCGGAATTGTGTGCGATTTGGCGCCTGAGGTGATTCGAGGCAATGGCTTAGTTTACCTGGTCTTCACCGACTACCTCAGTGCGGATACTTCTGTCCATGACAGGTTCTCCATCAACCCTGTTGGGGTGCTCTTGCTGGAGAAATACCATGAACTGGAGCATCTGTCAAAACGGTGGTTGTCTGTGTACCTGGACACATAGGTCAGGGGTAACGAAAAGGCGGCTAAGGGACGTTCAACCTCAAGATAACCACCGCGATCTGGCCCCGACGCTACAAATGCAATAATTTTTTTTTTTTAAATGGCAGTTGGGGACCGGATCGGAAGAGAAGCTCTCGTGTATCAAGATTGATGTCGGTAGCTGGTCTTCAGAAGACCTGACTCATAGAAAAAGGGTCATCCTCACCCGATTAAGGATAGGCAATGAGAGGTTGACTCACGGATACTTACTTTTGGGCCAAAGCTCGTGTATGTGTCTGGCATGTTGCTCAATGTGTCCACTTAATTAAGGGTGAACTCCTTAGCTCCATATAGGAATGTCAGAATACCACCCGATATGAGAACTGAGCATGGCAGCGAGTATCTGGGTCCCCTGTTTTGATTTTTGGAGGAAACATGATTGTTATACTGTATATAATACTGATATTTTTTGTGTGTCCCTAGTGTGTTGAGAGTGAATGTATTTATTAGTGTGAAGTGTAATGTGAGAGGGCCATACGCAGAATATTGAGTACCCCATCGACCCTCAATTACGTAAGTTGTCTAACTGCGTGAATGAAATGTAAATAGGAAAGAATGCATTTAAGAATGAGTGAGAGTGTGAACGGGTTTGATTTAGGAACTGTTTGCATTGGGTGCTGAAATTACCTAGTTTTTGACAGCACCTAGAGCCCAACCTCAGTGACTTGGCGGTTAATTTACATATTTTATAATAATATTCCTCCTTCCAAGATAATTCTGATGTCCGTGGCCAAAGCGACTACCCAGCCATATCTCTTGTCATCAACTTGTTAATTTTCTTAAACATAGGTCGCCAGTTTTCACATTGTCTTCATGGACTACCACACCCTTGGAGTTCTAAAGATAAGCTCGGAAAAATGACAAGTTCTGGGTACCTGGGTAACAAATCTGTGGCCCACTGTCCAGACTTTATTATCTTGATTCGACTCTGAGGATAAATATGCGATAAAAAATATGTTCACCAAAAGATGGTCAGTGGACTAGATCGTCCAAGATCATCCTTGCATGCCCAAAGTGGCCTGCTGGGAATCTAAATCGTAGAAGAAGGATCTGACCGGCTCAGAATTGGATACGTTGCTGACACACAGACATTTACTCTCTGTACAAAGCCTGCATGTCTATCATGCAGAGAAAGGTTGCTCAATGTGTCTACTTAATTGCAGGGTTTCATTTATTGGCTACATGTAGGGAGGGAATAGGAATGCCACCCAATATGAGCATTGTGCTCGAGTACGGCAGCATTTGGGTCCGCCGTTAAGATTTTTGGAAAAAACGGGACCTATGAAATTTTAATGTAACTAGACAACCTGGCATAACATCAGATTCTAATTAATAGAAGGAATTTGTAGTTTTTTGAGCAATTTCAGGATTTTTTTTTTACTAAAGAACTTGAGTGCTGTTTCAATCATATTATATACTCGGAATCCCCAAATCGGAGCCTCATAACATAAAACTGAACATCATGTAATTTTCAGTTTGACAGCAATGGTAAGACAACAAATAGAAAAATGATTTTATAAAAAACTTAAAGGCCAAATTTAGTTTCTATTTTCTCCTTGATATGATGTTCTAAAGTTAGCGTAATCCCAAAATATTTGTATTCATTTACTACTACATATTTGTTTTTTAAAACATTTTTTCTTGCCTACGTATATTTCATAAAATGGATGTTTTCTAGGTCCTTCTTAAGACTACAGTGGGTGATATAGATATTGAACTATGGTCAAAAGAAGCTCCCTTGGCATGCAGGAATTTTGTTCAGCTCTGCATGGAAAATTATTACAACAACACTACATTTCATCGTGTAATCAAAGGCTTCATAGCACAAGGTGGAGACCCAACAGGCACCGGAAATGGGGGTGAATCGATATACGGTGAACCATTCAAAGTAATTTTTTTTTTCAAATTTACAACTTTATATTATTCTTTTTCATTGACTCGATTCTCTATGTAATTATTTGTAGGATGAATTTCATACTAGGCTGAGATTTAATAAAAGAGGTCTGGTCGCAATGGCTAATGCAGGAAAAAATGACAACGGTTCACAATTTTTCTTTACCCTCGGAGCTACTCCGGAATTGCAGAATAAACACACAATTTTCGGAAAAGTGGGCGGAGATACAATTTACAACATGATTAAGTTAGAAGAAGGAGAAATTGTAGATGTCAGTAATTTCTACGTGTGGTAAAATTAGTTTTAAGGAATAAATTGATCACATGTTCTCACCTGTCGTCTAATCTATAGGAAGACCGCCCGGTATACCCACAAAAAATTAATTCAACAGAAATACTTTTGAACCCATTTACAGATATAGTCCCAAGGGAAAGGGAACTACCGAAGATAGCTGAAAAACCACAAAAGAAAAAAGAAATCCAAGGGGTAAAGTAAGCAGTTTTTTTCCAGTACTTTGTCTTTTTGCATAAGTATTCACTATTTTTTTTTTTTTTTAAGTAAAAAAATGGTTATTTTGTTGGTAGTTTTTTTGCCTTGTAATTTTTATTTTTTAATGAAAATACATCAAGAATACCGATTTTAGTAACTTGAATTTGCAACTGCTTTTGTTTGATAATTTGAAGCTGAAAAAGTTTGTTCCTGAAAATTTGTAACAATATTGCTAATACTGTGAATAACATTAACAAATAGTTTGTTCTGCATAACTATTTTATCAATTAATGGTTGTATCAACCAATCCTAGTTGTCATAAAATACATTTTTTAAACCATAAACTAATAATCACTATTCTAAATGATTTTGTAACCCAATTTTCAGGGATTTTAAATTGCTTTCGTTTGGAGATGAAGCAGAAGAAGATGAAGAAACTTTGCTGGAGGCAAATAAAGAGTATTCTAATAAATCTAAAGCTGTGCCTGGCTTGGTGGAAGAACCATTACCCGTTGAACCAGAAATAACTGAGCCAAAACTGTAATAGTAATGACTGCCATTTAGGCTCTTGTACAATTGTAATGTTTAACTTTTTTCAGCACTGGGTTAGAATATGTCAGGCAAAAATTGTCTAAAAAATCAGGAGATACAAAACAGGAAGAGAAAACTGTTGTGCAAGATAGTCCTACAGATAAGAGCATAATAAAGGATAAAGCTGAGACTGATACTAAGGACGAAGAGACACCTGATAATACAGGAAAAACTTCGCCAGACTCATCTGAAAGCAAACCATCAGTTAAAAAGGATATAAAGAAAGCTCACAAAAGAGATAAAAGCTCAGAATCAAACACAGATGATGAAATGGTAAAAAGGCCCGAAAAGAAAAAAGTCAAAAGCGTTGAAACAAGGTATAACACATTTTCTGAATAGTATTCACGAATTACTTTTCCTTCTCGCTAGTTTTTATCTGTGCATAGTTTCTCAAGAATCTAGAGAAAAAATATGTTTAATATGTATATTTAATTTTAGTGTGGAGGTAAAAGCAAATAGCAAAAAACATACGACAAATGAGGAGTATTTGGCCTTAACAAATATGTATGCACATCTGAAACGAACAAAATCAAGTATGTTATCATGTGCATTGTATTATTGGGTTGTCCGGAAAATAATGCAGGATTTTAAGTTTTCATTAAAAAAAATCTATATAAAATATTCTGTTTACGTTTACAGGATTACTCATTTGTATGAATGTCAACACTTATTAATCCTCTTCCAAATGATATTGTTTGTTTACCTCTGTAGCATTCCGCTACTTGGAAATAATTCAGTCATCCTTATAATGTCAAAGCGAGAATTTCGTACGATTTTCTTTTACGAGTTTAAACTCGGCCGAAGCGGAGCCCAAACGGCTAGAAACATTAACCAAGTCTGGGGCGAGGGTTGTGTTAATGAGTGCACTGTGCAAAGGTGGTTTAAAAAATTTCGGGAGGGAGATTTCAGCCTTGAAGATGAAGAAGGTCGTGGAAGGCCTTCCTCTCTTAATGATGATGTTCTGCGATCAGTGGTGGAAGAAAACCCCAAAACAACTGTTCGAGAACTTGCAGAGCAACTCAAAGTCAGTAAAACGACCGTCGCTGACCACCTCAAGGCGATTGGAAAAGTGAAAAAACTCGAAAATTGGGTTCCACACTCATTAAACGATCGCCAAAAAAATCAGCGCTTTGATGTTTGTGCATCACTTCTTTGTCGAAACACAAATGACCCATTTCTGGCCAGAATTGTTACATGTGACGAAAAGTGGATTCTCTACGATAACACTAGACGTTCTGGACAGTGGCTCGACAAAGGAGAAGCTCCAATACATTTTCCAAAGCCCCCAACTCATCAAAAAAAGGTAATGGTTACGGTATGGTGGGCTTCATTTGGTTTAATACACTACAGCTTCTTAAATCCTGGCGAAACCATCAATGCTGAATCATACTGTAACCAAATTAATACCATGCATCAGAAATTGGCAGTAATGAAGCCCTCTTTGGTCAATCGGAAAGGGCCCATTTTGTTGCATGACAACGCTCGACCACATGTGTCACGTGTAACGTCACAAAAATTATTGGAGCTTGGCTATGAAACTTTGCCTCACCCACCCTACTCTCCGGACCTCTCGCCTACTGACTACCATTTTTTTAGACACCTGGACCACTACTTACAACACATAATATTCAAAAATCAAACGGAACTGGAAAATGCATTTATTGACTTTATCAATTCTAAAAATTCTGAATTCTACTCAGACGGAATTAATAAGTTACCAACACGTTGGGATTTGATTAAAGAACATTGCTTTAAAGTAACTAGTTTCTTTTTTTTTGTTTAATACCAAAATCCTGCATTATTTTCCGGACAACCCAATATCTCAATTGGTTCTAAATGTTTATTTATTTATTTAGATAAAAAAACTACAGAAGATTTGACATTACAAAAATTTAGAGATTTTCAGAACAAAATCCGTTCTTTAAAAAATTCTGATTCCTCTGATAAGACGAATGAATGGTATAGTATTTATTTTGGTATATATAAACATCCTCACTGATGTATGCGTTTAACACATTCAATGCAGGTTCGAATTTCAATTTTCATCCTCCAGGCAGCAAATTTTAACCCTTTCTTTACTAGTCGTATTAAAGGGCGCAGTATACTACACCCCAAATATTACTAGTCATATGATTTATTTATTTTGAAAAAATTTGTTTTTCCAGAGGCCTTGGTGATCTTTCATTTTTAAGGAACTTCTGAGTCTCTATTATCATTCCTAGTTGGCCCTTACGTGTTCTGCTTTCAATTTATTGAATATTCTGCTCAGGATTCGGTATCATTCACTCTGATAAATACATTCTCACTAACTAAATCCTTACATACTAAATGTACAATTAAAAATTTGTGAACAGTCAGGGTTTCTCTCATATACAACCACTCTATCTACAAAAAAAAGTATATTTATTAGAGTGAATGTTTGAGTAAATGGGTGCGTTTGTGGCAGAATGTAGAGCAACTAACAGACCCATTAAACTAGGTTAGTTTTTTATCATTCTGCGATCGCTATGTAGTATGCCTTATGATCTGCCTGCAGACCAGTTGCAATGAATGTGTTAAGGGAGTTAGCAGATCAGTTAGGATTGTATAGCATTTATGTATGCCACCAAAACTTTCAGTGTGATTGTTTTCAGGGTTACGCATGAATTAATTGCTTCAGAAAGTAGAGAAATATTAGCAAAGGATGCAAATACGATGTCAGATGATTGGTATGATATTACGGATCCTCGAAATGCAATTAATAAAAGAAAACGTAAGGAGTAGGTCTGGGCTGGTCTAAAACCTTTTGTTAATTTATAATATGTGAAATTGAACCATCCTTTTTAGTCACTTTGGGCGCTATGTACAATTTATTAATAAATGCTAAGTATTTCAAAAATATTCTAACAACTTTTGTTTTTGATTTGTTATTTATCTTGACCAAAAAAATATTTTGTATTATTCTGTACAACAAAGACTGTATGAACAAACTAAACTATTAGCTGTCAAGCAGATATACAAGAAAAAGAAGAAATTTCTATTTGATTATATATTGAAATACTGAACGAAGTAAGCCATAGCTAAACTGAGTAAGCTTTAAATGCTCATTTGTACTTTAGAACAGTTTGAAAGCTGTTCTCTTTTGTTGTTGATTACCCAGTCATTAATTGTTATATTTTAGAATCAATGGAAATAATGGTCTCTTTAAAAAGATGTTCTTTCATGGCTAAAGTTCTGAGAAACAATGTGGAAAAACAAGCAAATGTAGTAAAACAAATAATAGGTGACAAGGCAAATAAAAATGTTAAACTGTCTAGAGGTATGCACTAGGTATAAAAGTAAAAGTATTAGTAACAATAGAGTAAGGGGCGTTGGTGGCCGCAATGGTTTAGGTGTTAACACGGCGCTCATCACTGTAAGGTCCCGGGTTCGAATCCAGCGGACCTGCATTCGAGCCCGACATACTTACAAATGGGCTTTTTTTCAAAAACACTGGCACCCCGATATAACCTCTGCTGTTGCAAACCCTCGTAAAAAAAATAAACAAAAAGGAGGCAGGGGCATACATGCACAGGGTCGGAAATGTTGCAAAGAAGATTTGTTATCTATAAAGGGACAATGTTGGTGAGAAAGTATTAGAGCTTGAAAGAGAGTTGGGTGGATGCATAGATGGCAAGATGGGTATTTAATCTAAAGGCAGAGACGCTAAACATAAATGCTAATTTGTATGATGAAGATCAAGGGAGGAGGTCCTAGTGAGCAATATGCAACAAAGGTGAGCATACCTTTCATTTTATATGCAGTTGCCCAATTCTCACAGATGTGTTTGGAAAAAAAAAACCTTTTTTTCTAAGGATGAATGATCCGGATTTGTGAGATGGTGGTTATGACTGATTATGCCTGTCTAAATTCTGCACGACTTCCTGGAGATATAGAAAATGTTTAGGAATTTAATTTTTGAAAATGAAAAAAGAAAAACTTTTTATTTGGTTACTTTGGTTGCTCCCAGAACTTTGGATGATGGTTTCAACAACCAGGTCATATTAAGTTAACTTATTAATATTACTGTATAAAATGAATGCATGATTTATTTACAATAAACTTTTGTTTGTCTTGACTAGTGGACTTCAGTTTTGCCAAAAGAAGAAAGAACAAATTTTATTTTGATCAAAAAATCCTAATTGGGAGAAAGTGACCCAAACTGACATTGCTCTAGAATCAGCCAATTTTCAAGGATATGAATCACTGAGTATGACACACCATTGTGGTATGTTTCATATTTTTAATTGCAACAGGAAGTAGATATAATAATAATAACCTTAATTTCAAAATTACATCATACATAATTATGAGAATATATTCAAGGTTTAGGAAGTCAATTTCCTTTACAAAGTTGCAATCTGTAACCATTTTAACTAGAACAACAGCTCTTATCAAGTTTTCAGTTTGAGGAAAAATTATGAAAAACTCTCAATCTTGTTCTTTTTTGGAAGTAGATGCTGAATGAGACAAGATGCTAATGTAGTTGATCTATTATACACAGAAACATTGTTATATAGGTCTACTGTGGAAGTCCTATATTGCTTTTTCTGCAACATCTTTTTTTTTTTTTTAGTGCTTTTCCCACAAAACTAAGCACTTTCCTCCAATGCTTCATGGATTTCCCTTCGTATGAAAATTGCCTTACCGAAACGGCTATTCGGTAATGAGCTAGTGCCTCATAAAGCTATGTGCCAATGACTCTGGTTTCTCTTGACAAATTTGGCGTGTTTTCATTACTGATTTGCCCATCTTCTTCTTCTTTAAATGATATTAGCCGGGGGCCAAGTCTATAATTTTCTTGCCTTATACCTGGTACTTTTCCCAAGCCTTTTTTCCACCTTTAACTTTAGCATACTATACAGTGAGACTTGTGGCGGTTCTGGTCACATGGTTGAGAGGTTTGCCCTTTGGCTAGACATTCTTTTTTTAACTTCATGCTATATTTTTGACATTTTGACTTTACTATTCTTCTCATAGCTCCTAGGCCTTACATAGAAGATAAATTCCCATGCAATTCGTTCTTTACAATGTAGATGTAATGTTCAGGGTGAGCAATGTACTGTGCACTTTGAGAGCTATTTATAACCTTTTTCTGTATTTATATCAGACCAGAGAGTACTAGTTCATCAAGAAACTTGATTTAGGCCCAGTTTCAGTGGTTGAATTTCTTCTTTGGTTACAGTGTACATCCCAAAACATTTCCTCCTGCGGGCAAATGTGATGCCACAGTTTGATAGTAGGTGTGTTGGTGTCTCTTCTGCTTCTTTGCAGAATCTGCACGTTCCGTGTTCTTATACCAGCCTTTGTCAGATGTCTATTCAGTCTACAAGTCTACAGTGTCTGGTTCCATTCATCCTTTATGTTGTTTTTGTCTGGATTGTTTATGTCCAATGAGTGAATTCCACTGTTTCTTCATTTTCATTTGCCTTTTCGTCTAAGGTTGATAGTGTGAATTCCTATAAGGCTCAGGACCTCCGAGCGGTATGGCAGCCCCTTTCCTTGTAAGGGTGTCTGCTCTCTCATTGCCCTCTACTCCCACATGTCCTGGGACCTAGCAGAAGGTGGCTTTTTTGTGTACCTAATCTACTTAGTTTAATTTTGTAATTCAGCACCATCTTAACTAATCATGGTGCTTTGATGGATGTTTGGCTTTCTGATATGATAACTATTTTCTTGTTTTCATTCCCTTTGTCCAAATTGAACTGGGTACATCTCTCAATTGCATGGACACAGCTGGAAGATACGGGTGTATTTTCCTACGGGAAAATTGGTTCCCGGTTCCTGGACCAAATACTCCTATATTATGTTAGTAGCAGCCATATTTTTAACCAACCTCCCTCAAGGTTAATTTGCACCTTATAGCTTAATCGTTCATACTAATTCTAATTTATAAATAAAATCCCAGTTTTGTTTAATTGTGAGTCCTTCCAAATACCCTCTACTTAATCCTCCGCTCTTATCTAACAGAGCGGTTCATTCGAGTCCGACTAGGATCAGATTACTCCTAATACTGCTCTCTGGCTGTAGGAATACCACAGGGCTTAGACCAATCCTCTATATCCTTTTTATACTGCACATGTTCGCCCTAAACCTACCACCCTTATTGCATATTTTGCCAATGTTACAGCTGTACTATCCTCTAACCCTGATCCTGCAGTTGCTTCAGAATATCTGCAGAGACATATCACATGTACAGCAGATTGGTGTAGACAATAGAAAATGAAGATAAAAGCCAGTGCATCCATGTCGCATTTACACTTTGAAGCAAATATCCTCTCACAATATATTACAACATTCCTGTGTATGCTACCTTGAGTTCCACCTAGACTCATTCTAACATGAAATCAGCACATACGACACAAACAACAAGTCGTAAAAGATACAGCAGTCTACTCTACAAATTTATAGAACAACAATCCAAGCTATCGATGAGAAACAAACGTACAATTTACAAAACCCTACTGCTACCGATTGGGACATACGGAATAGAATTGTGGGGAACAGCTACACCTTCCAATATCCAACGTCTCCAAACCTTTCAATCTAAAGTCTTCATATTAATTATAATTGCTCCGGATTATGCCTCCATACTACCCTCCACAATGCCCTTAAAATCTTATTTATTCAAAATATAATCCCCAAAAATTTACCAAGTTCCACAGTAATATCTCCCATCACCGCAATAGTCTCGACCAAGCCTTGTCCATCAGAACCCATCCCTACAATCCCATAAGGCATCATAAGACCTCCTTTCTGAGGAGAAGGCAGTGAAGTTTATTTAGTGAGGTGAAGTGGGTGAAGAATATATATTACAGCGTTAGAGGTGTGTAAAACATAAAAAATAGAAATGAAAAATTCCAAATGAATGAGTCAGGCGATAAAATGCTTGGCCTTATTGATTAAAATAGTAATTATAAAATATGTCAAAAAATAGTCTAAATATTGTGTTTGTACTTGTTTTTTTTTTCTCAGCAGAAGACAACGCCTAGGTTGCCATCATCCCTCCTAGTACTGGCAGGATCGAATGCGCGGGTATTAATTTTTTCCCCTATTAATGCGAATATATTCATTGTTGTACGTTAATTATTCTTCTTGAGAGATAAATAACTTACGTGATTAGTCACCTTGGAGAAACACAAATAGATTAGCGAGCTTGGAGAACGAAACTTGGAGGGGGTTTTAGTGAAGTAGGCATGGGTGTCGGGATAGCATCGGCCGGGATCTCTTTGGGCCTCTTCATCGGAGTGGCCGCCTCCTTCGTCTATATCATCCTTGCTGGAATAAAATGGGCCAGGTGAGTTGCACCTTCTTTCTTTGCCGACTCTTCAGTCAATTTAACCACTTTTGACAGTCCTTCTTCCTTCCGTTTGCCGGCAACGGTAATTTTTATTACCCGTGATAATGTAATCGCCTCATCATTCCTTCATCACCCCGTTTGTTGTAAGTACTAAAAACCACAGGAGAGGATTTTTTTTTAAGCCAAATTCAATCATGAAAGCTTTTGCGCTTGCCAATATCAGATTCCGATGCAAGTATCGCAGTTATGAACTTCCTTCGTGAGCTTATTTGTTACATTTTCACGATTACTGCATAAGTGAATAACTTTGATCACTTTTTTTTTTCAAAAAGACAAATTAAACGAGAATATTTTGCAAGTTTGGAAAATTCTTTAAATTTACTAAACCTGGGATGATAGGAATTGTTTAAATCTAAAATTATTGTTAGGATTTTTTTTTTAAAGATATGCAGTTATGGATATTGGTTGGGAATTAACTTGTCTTGGCATGTTTTGGCACGACCTTATGGAATATTTCACCTGCCATTAGCTCTCTCAGAAAACCGCCATTTTCTCAAGACAGGCTCGATCGGTGATTTACAAAGGATATTGTTTATAATAGCCATTAGAAAAATACGTAACGACTTAAAAGAAATGAAAGTATATTTAAATTTTATATTGCGGTGCTTGTCATGTGGAAGTTTAACACGTTTTTTCTAGAATACAACATCGATATATCATGAAATTAGAATATACATTTTAAAATTTCAATGTCAATCAGTTCCAAGTTGAACAAAAATAAACGAGGATCTTTTTTGCAAGTTTGGAAAAAATTTTAAGTTTACTAAACCTGAGATGATAGGAATTTTTTTAAATCTAAAATTTGTTGTTGGAATTTTTTTTTTAAAAAAGATATGCAGTTATATTATGAATATTGGATTGGATTTAACTTGTCTTGACATCTTTTGGCACAGGAAGACCTTATGTAATTTTTTACTTGTCATTGGCGCCTTCAGAAAAGCGCCATTTTCTCAAGACAGGCTCGATCGGTGATTTACAAAGGATTTTGTTTTAATAGCCATTAGAAAAATACGTAACGACTTAAAAGAAGTGAAAGTATATTAGATTATACATTTTAAAATCTTAAATTTCAATGTCAATCGGTTCGAAGTTGGACAAAAATAAACGAAGATCTTTTGGCAAATTTGGAAAATCTGTAAATTTACTAAACCTGGGATGAATATGGATATTGGATGGGATTTAACCTGTCTTGACATCTTTTGGCACGGGGTAGACTTTATGGAATATTTCACTTGTCATTAGCTCTCTCAGAGAACCGCCATTTTCTCAGGCCAGGAAGACCTTATGAATATTTCACTTGCCTTCAGTTCTATCAGACAACGGCCATTCTTAAAAGATATGCTAAAATTGCTAGGGCAATGTTTACTGACCATTTCGATTATAATAGCCATTAAAAAAGGGGTATTGGCTTGTAAAATAAGTATGTGTTTTTTTTCAATAATTCTATTTTATCCATTTTGTGTCGTTTTGAAAAAATGTTTATTTAGTAATTATTTTTACGTTCAGAAAAGGAATTAGTTAAAGAGTTTTTATTCGTCTGTTTCCTTCGAGATATCGCATTTTTACAAGGAATTTGCAATTTAAAAACATTTTCGTCATAAAGGAACCGGATGAGGCGTTTTCTGTACAATCCCAAAATTCAACGTTACTCTCATGCTCTTAAGCTCAATTAGTACTCAACTCATTAGAGACGTACAGCTCGGTCTTTCAAGCCGAAATAGCCATCAATGCCTGCGTCCTAGAAAATCTTAAAAGTGGTTAAACTGAAAAAACATTCACGATAAGATCGATAACCAAGCAGTTGTTAAAGCATTGTCATGTAAAAAATATTCGGTGACTGCATCCAAAATCTGCAAAACCTGGGGAAACATAACAGTCTGATGATGTCTTGGGTAACGAAAAAGTAAAAATAAAGACGTACTGGCCAAAGGAGGATCTGAAAGGCCTACAGGCCCTGAACCTATTTTTGGGATAGCAAAAACAATCTCAGACTCCTCCATCACACAATGGCTTCAAAAAAGGCAAAAGGAAAAGTGAATAAACTCTAGAGATGCTAGACACAGAAGCTTATGTCAAAATAACCCTCACCAAGACTGGTGAACTCACTGCTACAGTTAGAGAGGACAAAATTTAGAGAAGTGGTATGGCTATACGCCAGTGAGATCTGAGAAAACATCTGCATAGAATGAGTGTATTCAATAGTGACTCCATTTGCAGATTAAACAGCCATTCACCAAATGAAGAAATAACATGGGATACAAAGTAAACCCAGTGAAAGGAATTGTAGCAACGACAGTCAATGACCTAGTACTTCTTTTTTTTAAAGTATTAAGTCAATTGCACTGAACTACTGTAAGTCAGAAGGCTGCCGTACTGCTTGGGAAACAAAGCCCCACACCTCCTAGTATCCACCACCACCACCATCATCATCATATGAACTATTTCATATCGAATCAATTCGCATTTATACATAAAATATTTCAATTTTGATCAGCTCTGGTTAAATGTATAAAAACCGCCATTTTCTCAAGGCACGCTAGAAATGGCAAAATCCGTGTTTTCGATTGTTTTTGTTAAAAATAAAAGAAAAAGAATGTTGTACTGTTCTAAATTTAAACTATTTTAACACATACTTGTTTGTTCTAATTTTTATAATTTCTATGTTTATTGTCGATAATAAACCAGTAGAGAAAAGGGAATAGCATTAAATCTTAATATCTTTCCGCACCGCTCATTACCATGGGATAGAGACGTTCTCCTGTTTCGTCATAATTGTTGATTCTTATGCTCTATAAATGACTTTATGGAAGGTCTCCTAGTCCAAACTGTTTCCTAAGGGATTTTGGCAAAAACAAACGTTTCACCTCGCACGACAAAAGGTCACGAGAAAAAAGGAATTCAAACAACGAAAACCCAAGTCCTGAAAATAGAAATTGTTTCCCAATCGCTTCAACTTTCAATTAGCGCAATAAGCTTGGATTAATTTGTTTTGGCTCTGCAAGTGCTATAAGTCGGATTAAAACGGTGAAGGTTTTTTTTATTCACCTAAGTACATGAATTAAGTGCTTTGTTTTAAGTCCGATGCAACTTTCAGGAACTTGCAAGGAAAATCAAAAACCCTAACTTCAACACTTTCTATTGCCTCAAAGTCACAATAAACTCTTATTGTAAAAACTTAAATTGTTATAAAAGTCTTTCATTTTTATTCGTTAGTGAGAGAAAAAATAACCTTGTGGGTGGCACGATGCGACATCACAAATTTGGATTGTTCGCATCGTATTAATGAAAATCAACCCATGAATTTGTATGAACGAATCTTAAATAGGGTGATGAGCACGTTGTGTTATTTGAGATGAAAATTTAGCCGTATATAACACAGTTCGTCACTTTTACTTATCTCATTATAACTGATATCAACATTTATTGAACTTTTGAATTAAAAAATTAATAATAGTTTCAAAGTCCTGATGAAGTGGATACATTGTTTAAAAAGTTGACAAAGAAAATGAGTGTTTTTCTTTCTCTCAAACTGGCCTTATCTCTTATCTATCGTATCTTTTAATTTTTTTAAATTATTATTTTTTGTAGAGTTTATTATATCCTTGGATCCGGTGCTCCATTTGGAAGTAATTTTGATTCGAATCCAGGGCCGTGAATTTCGGACTCATAACTTAACAGTATCCAGAATCCTTTTATCACATGTTATTTTTAATTTATTTAGGTAAATATTTCTAATTTTCTATATTAACAACATTTGAGCAAACGCAAACCGGTCATACCCATATCAGCACTGCTCCTGGAGAACACGTCTTGAGAAACCACTGGGTCAGCGTCGCTTAAGGGGGGGGGGATAGCTGACAGGGATCGGGGGCTTAAGGTTGGACGGCAAATTATTGAAGTTTGAGGTTAGTAGGGAAAGAATTCTTCTAAAGACTTCTGGACTGCTTGCATGTGTTGGATATTAAGGGTAAGGTTAAGATTATAAGGAGTTGACCTGTTTAAGACCTTACGCACCTCGACCAATATTGGTCTATTGTGCAATCTCCAGAGCTTTTCGGTAAGGATTTTTTTCAGATCCAAAAGTTTTTTAAGGATTCCTCTCCCAAGAATATAAATCTCAGGTTGTATAGACTTTGCCACCGAAGAGGATATGTTTCGATGTTTCGTTTTCTTCCTGCCAATAGCTGCTCGGATTTGATAAATATTCCATAGGAGTCTGCAGTCCTACTATCATTCCAGTCCTAAGATGTCCTTGGTTTAGTTTTTCCGTCGTTAGTTTCTATGATGGTTCTTTAATGGAATTTTTTCGTGCCTCTGTCCTAAAATACTGTCTAATTACATCGAAGAATTATTCTTGACCCTGAAGTGATCTCATGGTCAGTCTGATGGTAAGTGTCAGATGATGGTATCCATGGTAAGTCTCATGTATCTATGTTTTTGGCAATTTGGTACGAGGTATGTGGTGTCACAAAAGGGTTCAAGGCCAATTGGTGTCCTGAATGAAATTTCCTTAGCTTTCGATATTTCTGCTTCTTCCTGGTAATAGCCGCTACGAGTCTATGCCTATGCCTCCGTAGTCTCCAGTGTCCAGTCTGCAATCCTACTATCATTCTAGTCCTAAACTCGTCCTAGGTTTAGTAGCTCTGCCGTTTGTTGATCCAGATGGTATTTTGCTGAACTTTTTCTCATGTCGCTGTCCAGGAATTTTAGTTGGTTAAAACGTAGGTTTAAATTTTATCAACATATCAACGAATTATCAAAAGTTTGTTCGAATTGAATTTAGGTTGCCCCCAATTTTTACTAACCATGCCGAGTCATAATAAAAATTGTCTTAACATTCCAGCGTCTAATTATTTTTATCTCCTTTCTCAATTCATATCACAATTTGAGAAACGCATTTCTTTTCTGAATTACATAAATTGGCTGACACACGTCCAGAGATTCGTATACGTCGGATATGTCAACAACCCGCATACGGTCACCAGGATAAAAGAGTTAAGGACAAACGGATAACTGTCTTTTTCAAAACAGATAGTATAGATCTGGCAACAAAATAAAAAAAACTCTAATCCAGCTTTGACCGATAGTACAAGAAACGATCGGCACATAAAAGGTAAAATTAGGACATGCCCAGTAAAGACATTTTCTCTCTATTGTATCACTGAGAAGTCTTCTAGTTAATTAAGTCTAGTTAATTGAAAAGGAACATTAAATTATAATTTCACATCCTCGAGTGCTTTTCGAGAACCATATTCGGACGTCTGGGTATAAGCAGGGAGAGGCATGAAGCTGACTCCTTTATTCGAATTTTGTCTGCGAACGGTGCAGTTCTATTGCTGTAGCTTGCTTTTTTTCGCTGGGTCAAAGCGTGGCATTTCGATTTGAAAACTACTCCAAGCCTATCGAACTGTAATCGGTGTCAATAGCCCCAGCCTTCTGAAACAAGTCCAACAAGCGCGAATTACAAAAACTCGTTTGTAGATCCTTCAAATCCAGGACTTACAAAAATAACTCTTGATGTTTTTTCTCTTCAACTGTTCGACTTGGCCCTCTGACATGGCAGGATTTAAACTCGACCGATTTTATGAAAACGGAAGATGGCATTTGTGCATAAATTGAGATAATCTGCGGGAGGTAGTTTTGCCCTAATAGCCATAAGCAATCACTGAAGTACGATTTGGTAGAGGTTCATCTGGGCCTACCCAGGCGCTGAAACGTCTAAATCAAAATTCTGTCGTTACCATACCCCCTTCGTCCTATTAAGGTACCTCTTTCTCCCTTAGTTCTTCAAGTAAGTCTTACTACGTTTTTTCTCTTACATTCTGAGTAAATGAGTATTTGTCTGAACATTGAGTACTCATAACCCATGGGCATGTATATTTTAAGCCGAAGTCCATGCAATTGAGAGATGTACTCACTTCAGTCTGCACCAAAAATTAAAAAAAAGCATCATAATTCGTAGTTAATAGTCATATGATGTCATACAAGCAAGCTACCATCGGAGCAGTAAACTCAAATATCGTAAGTGCTGAATTACAAAAACAAGGACTGCCACTTCGCCTATAGGTTAAGGTTAAAAAGAGTAGTGTATGTACGCGACCAGTATTGGTTTATTGTGCAATGTCCATAATTATCTAAAACAATTCGAGTTTAAGGCTTTTTTCATGAAATCCTAAAGCTATATCGACTCCCTGTGTATGGCTAGTCTTCCTCTAGCCTGCGCCTTTGTATCAACAGAGGACATGTTCCGCTGTCTTTTTTCCTGGTAATATCTGCAAAGGCTTGTTTTTGCTGCGGCGAGTCTATACCGTGCAATGTTCAGTCAGCAGTCCGACTATCATCCTATTCACACGCCCTAGTTCTGCGATGGTCTTTTAATGGACTTTTCTCATGCCTTTGTCCTGAAATACAGTCCAATTGCACCAAGGACTCATTCTCATCCCAAAGTTCTGCCTTAGTCTTGTAGATCCTTCTTTGACCAATTAGTCTACTTGTGCATTACCCAGAAGTGTATCAGATCTAATAGAGACATTTTTGGTCATTGTAGCCTCTTATTAATAAAGAATTATTTATTATATTGTAGTTTTTCTTTGTATAAATGTTTCCAAAGGTGTATAGTTGTTTTTATAAGGCAGTCGATGGAGACGGTTACGGATGGATTAGGCCAGGCTAAGTAGGATTAGGTTCAGGTTAGATATGGTTAGTAAAGTTAGGTTAGGTTCAAAATTCAACCTACCAAGTTCAACTGTTATTCTAGACCTAGGACGATCAAATTTTAGTAGTTCTGCTGTTAGTTTCTGCGATGGTACTTATTGAAATTTCCCGAATTTTGTCGAATGTCTTTGTCCAAGAACACATTCCCAACCGAGAACTTATTCTTAATCCATTGCCTGTACGTTTTGGGCAATTTGGTGTGCTGTAAACTGTTCAGGGCCGATAGCTTCATCGAGCCTCCCTTGCTGATAGGGCACGAATCATTTTGTGGTGTAGGAATCCAAACTTCTAACCAGGCTCTTAGAAAAAAAGACATAATAAAATCGAGTTAACAGTGGGAATCTAAGCACACAAGCTACAGGAAAACAATCTTCGGCTCTTTGCAGGTTTCTTGTCTGATGGATTGTTTTTGGCAAACTGGTACCCGCAAAATGGATCAAATCGAAACAAAAACCCCGCATTTTTTAAATTTCCTTGTGTTCCATTTAACGTAAGTGTAACATAATCATAAAAATACCATATTATTTTGTGGATGGAAAAGGATGTTGTTTGTTCGGACGTGCGGTGAGGGAAGGAAGTCGTAGGATGGGCACTCTCAGTTCCGGTACATCCTCTCAACAAATTATTCGTGAACCGCTACTGTTACGAGTTACAATCCGTCTGTCATATGGCTCATCGAACTTGCTTTCCCTCGGCTACGCCATGTATCTGCAACCACGGGTGAAACAGTTGTGAGTGTAACATTCTCGGACAAGAAGTGCAAGCCACCAGCTGTACACATCGTGTTAAAGGTGATTTACATTAATTTTAAAAAATTTCAAGCAAAGTCCTCCTTGTATGAGTAAAGAAAAAGTCCGTGTTTCTTCTAAATACTCTGAAGAAAATAAGTTGGATAATTTGGATCACCTTGTATACAAATATTCCACCCTGTAGTTAGGGTACGAGAATTATCCTGTGGATTTGTTATATTTGGCCTGTAGAATTATCCAATCTACTGAAAATTGTAAACAAAATAAGTTCTTTTATATTCGATATATATATTAAAATAAATAGTATTGGTCAGTAACCTTTGGGTTCTTTCATCGTAGTTTAAATTGGGAGATTAGATAATTTTTAAATGCTATACTGAATATGGCGAGAACGGCAGACCAGGGCGATAGCGTCAAGCTGCAAGTTCACCACCTCGCAGACCTGAACGTCGATATTTTGGTTTTGGTTGATGCCACATACTTTGACGGTCCAATTCTTAGAAAAGACTTTTCTCACATGCTCATTTCGATGGCAATGGCATTTTCCTGTATCGAGTTATGAAATCGTTTGTTTTGCAAATCGGTGCCAGGCCGGATGTTGTTTTATTGAATACTTCCATTCGCAAAAATCCGGGGTTTCTATGTTTAAAACCTTGATATTGTGACGGTTGCAAGTAAGGATGTACGTAATGTTCTTTCGGGATAATAACATTGTGAAAATAAACTCGGCGTGATCATCCAATACTGTCCAATCACACGTTTTCTTATAACTTCTAACGTAATAAGTCGAAAAACTGCTATGATAAAATTACCAATGTGTCTCCTCCTTTCCGTTGATTTTTGGGTATAATCTTCTTCGTTCTTCTGTATGTTTTGTACAGAGAGTATGGTGTTAATCATCATATACCACATTTGTAGGCGTTAGGCGACGTTTTTCCGCCAATTTAGTAGAGATATGACATTGCATATTCCATGATTTGATCGGAGCCGAGTTATTGCCATTCATATTTTTTTGGTTAACCTCACAAAACCAGGGTGGTAGCAACCAGCGGAAAGAGGTTTTTATATGCAATTCCCTTGGATTATCGCGGTATGCATACTGCCAATCGAGTTACTGTTGCTTATTGAGAACCGCACATATTGGCGCATAGTTTATTTTGGTCACATCCTGTTGACGAAGAAGCTCCTTTTAGTGATTTTAACTTTGCAGAGTTTGTTTTAGGATGCGGGGTGTCACATTGTCGGATGGTTTTTTTTGCTAGTTCTCTTTTGTACTTTGCCAAATTAGTAACATGTCAAAACTTTGCATATTAGCTAAGCGGTTTTCATGAGTTCCTGACCATTATTTTGAGCAAAAATCGAAAATTCAACACGTTTCTCCTAAGTACATCTATCGGGCATTCTTATGGCTCCAATACTGATTCTAAGTCATTCATTTTGTATAATTTCTAGTCTATTGACTTTATAAACACTTTTGTATATAATCATCTCATAGCTGCTCGGTATACATTAATCTGATACTGCTATCTGTTCCATACTTTTATATGTCACGCACTTAAAGTATTGAAAAATTGTTCACATTTTTTGACAGTTGTTTTTATAGGTGTTTTCCATTTTAGTCGTTTTTGTTTCATTAAGCCATAGTCATGGTCACATGTTAGTTCGCAATAATAAACTTCTCCGGTTCCGGCTTTGGGACCGAACCCCACCTTCGGAGGATGCGGCGGATGCATCGGACCCGGGAATCTTGGGGCTTCTCTCTCCATTGAGGTGTCGTTAATTAGTTTTTAGACATTGTGATTTATTTGTTTAAGTCTCGAATTTGTACATATACATTTATATTGCAAGATTCTAGTATCCTTTGATTATTAAAAGGGTAAGTTAAATACTTTTCGACCACCTCAGAGTCATTTCCGATTATAGTCGTAAGCGTGGCGATTCATTATTCAAGGTTTTCATTCTCGAAACATTTTTCGTACTGTTTCTTCTTCTTTAGATGAATTTTAGTGAAATATTCATTACCTATTTGATATTTGGCCCAAACAGTTTGTTGTAATCCCTTTCGAGAGTCTTTTATATCTTGCCTCCCATATATCCATGATATAATTTTTTATATTACCGAACGTTTCATAATAAGAGATTTTGAATGATGTTGATTTACCCTGGTTAATTGCCCGTTTCGCTAATGCACCTTATCGTTATGTTTTATTACAGCATGAGCTCTTTTCCATATGTAATGTATTTCTTTCTGTTTCTAGTTAAGGTGGAATAATTTTGATAATATGTCATAAATAATATGATTATCGGTGTCTTTTAATCCGTTTTGTTCTAGTTTTAAAATTGAGCTTTCGCTGTCCGTTGTAAAGACATTTTGTCTTAAGTAGATCTGATATATAAACTGCTCAAAAATGAATAGGGGTGCTGCCAATTTTGTCGTATTTATCTTCCTTACCATTTTTATTATAAATTGCATTAAAATTGATTAGAAATTACTATGTTTTTTACTGAAGGAAAATTTAATTACGGGATTTTAAGAAATAACAAAATAAAAGGTTTTAATTCCATAATTTTGTTTACTGAACACAATCATTTTTTTAAACAATTACAATATAATGTCCTCTGTGCACCTCGTAGCCATGCTGTTAACAAGGTTGTCACAAATTTGTTAAGGAATTTCACTCCATAGATGCAACGCTGAACTCAGTTGTTGCAGGTCAACTGGCTGAGGATGGTGCTCAAATAGCCTTCTCTGTCACGCATCCCACATGTGTTCAATGGGATTGAGGTCTGGAGACATGGGGGAAGGGGCAGATTGAAAATTCCCAGGATTTATAAAGATTGACGAACAACTCTGCTTCTATGAGGTCTGGCATTGCCATCCAAAAACAGAAATGCCCTGCCTGATCTCTGGCTCGAGGGACGTATTCCTCGATAGTTTGTTGGACATAACGGACTGCGGTGAGGTTGCCTTCAACAATATGGAGTCCAGTTCGTCCTCCTGTGTAAATCCCAGCCCAGATCATAACACCGCCTCCTCCAAACTGCACTGAAGGGAGCAGGAACCTGGGCATTATTCTCGGTATACTCTCCGGTGCCTGCTATCACTATACAGACAGAAACGCGACTTATCGATAAACATAACAACATTTCAATTGGTGTTCTCGCCTAGGAGCTCGTTGCACCATATCTTCCTGAGTTGCTTCAAGTCGTCTCAAAGGGGCATATGATGTAAGGCCAACTTCCTATAAACAACAATTACGAATCGTTGGTGTGATAAAGGCCTTGCCAAAACATCTTATACTTCATTTAGAATCTGCCGGGCACTATAGAAAGGGTTCCGTCTTGTAGCAATGACAATATTTCTGTCCTCCCTTAGGGTCGTAATGCGCTGAGATCCACTAGCAGGCCTTCTGTTGGCACTTCCAGTCTCTCGGAATCGGGCCTAAAGACCTCGATGGCTCATTCTCACAATAATATTGCCAACTTCCGGTTCAAGATGATGTCTTTCCATGGTTAAACATGATCCAACTGAATTAAAATGGAGAAAATATGAGAAAATGAAAGAGAAAATATTCCTATTCATTTTTGAGCAGTTTAGTTCGGCGGAGTATATCCGTTCCGTCTGGGAGTTTAATTAAACATTCATACTTTCGATCAGGGTAATAAAAGGCACATCCAGTTCCGACTAATGATTTAGATATATCTATAAAATAGTATGAAATCCGGTTGTCTTTCAGTTCAGATAAAAACAATCTGTTGTCTGTACTTTGATCCGTGTCCCTAAAGTCTTTAAAAATCGCTATGTTTATTTCATTGAACACTTTGAATTTGAATCGTACTAAGGTGTTCTGAACGTGCAATGGTATGGGCGAGATGTAGTGTACTTGTCACAATTGTAGAAAATGTTTTTCTATCCCAGTTTTTATATTTAAGGTTCTAATGCCTAAATGACTAACCTTGTACGTCAAGTTGTCCAGGCCTACAAGTTTTTCCACCATTTGATCTGATATGTATTATCTCCTTAGGGCCAAGTAGTTCGAATGACTCGTTCAATACAATATCTATTGGTGTTGTTTGGTATCTTAAGCAGAGACGAATACTTTTATATTGCAGTTTATCAAAGAGTTTTAGATTACTAGGTGTTGCTTATCCATAGTGGATGCACACATACTCAAGTGCAGCACGTATTGTTGCACGAAAAAATAGTAGGGAAGGGATCAGATCCTCCCCAGTTGTTATTGGAAACCATTTTGAGAACATTAATGCATTTTTCTCCTCTTTTGCTACATGTTCTATGTGCTTTTTCCAGGATAGGGTTTTATCCCCCAAAAAACTTTTTTTATTTTTTTTTATTTGGTAGGAATTGTTTGCAAGGCTTATTCTCTACGGGTATTTCCCTTTTCCTATTAAATGAGCGTACTACCGTTTTTCCTGGACATAGTTCTATTGTAGATCGTGTTGAAATAGCCACTGTTTTATGACTGTCATTCCTTTTAGGGCCTCAAGTAGTTTACTTATAACATTACCGGTTGCTTAAATCGTAATGTCGTCAGCAAACATGGTGTATTTAACGTCGTTCTGTAATTCTTTGCTTATGATCGAAAATTGAAAACAGAATGGGACTCAAGACCCCACCCTGTGGTAAACCAGTGAACGCCTTCCTAGGTCCCAAAACTTTATCGTCGATTTTAAGTTAAACTCACTAATTTCGTGGTCCGCTTGACCAATTAAATCATTACAATTAATTAAGGTTTTTAGTTGAGATGAAAAAAGTTAATGGCACGAGAGGGATTCGAACCCACGACCTTCGGCTAGATACGCCGCTGCTCTACCACCTGAGCTATCGTGACCTCGATCCACTCGGACATCAACATTCATTCCATTCATCTCAACTAAATACCTTAATTAATTGTAATGATTTAATTGGTCAAGCGGACCACGAAATTAGTGAATTTAATGAATTAAAATGAAGTACACTTCACTAAAGCTCTCCGTCGCCATTTCAATTGTCGTCGAGAATCCAAACCGATTACACGACATTTGAAAAATGGCAAAAGGAGGGAAAAATCATAAGGTGGGGTTGAGATGAGGAGTTGATGTCCGAGTGGATCGAGGTCACGATAGCGCAGGTGGTAGAGCAGCGGCGTATCTAGCCGAAGGTCGTGGGTTCGAATCCCTCTCGTGCCATTAACTTTTTTTCATCTCAACTAAAAACCTTAATTAATTGTAATGATTTAAGTTAAACATTTCTATCCGATATCAATTTCATTATGTTATCAGAGAACTTATTTGGAATTCCTATAAAGTCCATTTTTCCTTCAACATTGATAAATATTATCGTAAGCTCTTGCCTAGTCGAGGAAGATGGCTATTGTAGATTCGTTGGTAAAAAAAAACCTATTTGTATGGCGGAAATTAAGTTAATTCAACTGTGCATTGCGGATTTTCTCTTGCGAAATCGGTATTGATTTGGTGGTCGATTTTCGTTTTCCAACCACCATTCCAACCTATTTTCAATTAATCGTTGAAAGGTTTTTAACAAGCAAAATGAAAGTAATATTCCGCCATATGATGAACTTACGTTAGGAATTTTCTTTGGTTTTGTTAATGGTTTATTGGTTTGGGAAGGAGCTTCAGAAAAGCTGCTACTATAAACAACATAGTGGGAACTTATCGCAGTATCTCCCAAATTATACGGTTTTTCTGAGATTATTTGTTGTATTACTTTCAGAACTGATTTGCACAACAAATAGACTGCACATCACTTGTCGGACGGTAAGAGTTACTTGGTAACACCCCCCTAGTATATTTTTGGGGGTTGGAATCATGGGACTACACAATCTTTTGCCGACATTGCCTTCATCTTGGGGAGAATCGTACGGCCTTTTTTGTATAAACCCAAAGGGATAAGCGGTAGTGCCGGGAAATTTGTTTTGTTTGTAATTACGGATGAGGAAGTAACTTGAGAAAATGATTTCTGACTCAGTCTGTTTGCGTCATTGTGTTATACATTTTCATGAGCCATTACAGTTTTTATGCACTTTTGTTTGTTAAATATGGGACATTCCCCTTGTGAAAAAACTGAGCGTGGGCCTTGGCAGTGCAGACATTTAATAGAAGTCTCATCTCTGTTCTATTACTTTTTTCGTTCGGTTCAGAACAAATCGCACACCTTAAGTAACTTTTACAATGTTCTTTAACGTGCTTAAGCACATCATAACTTTTTTAATGAACGATTTTACTTGGCAACGGACGAAGTGTATGTATTCAGGAATATTTTGACCTCGAAAGGACATCAAATCTATGATCCCACTCGGTACTAAATTTGTGCCTGTTGGTTTAGTTGGTATCAATTTTTCTTTTAAAACGTTTAATTTCAATTGTTTTTAGTGTGTTGTCCCTCGACTCTATGACTTCTTTTATATCGTCGTCCGAAGTTACATTGTCAACCCCTCGGATTACTTGTCTTGCAAACAAAAACTTTGGAATGTACGCTTAATTTTTTTTATCCGAACAGATTAAAATGTTTGCTCCAGAATAGGAATTGAGGATGATTCTAATTCTATTTCCTCCGACCTTATCTATATTAGTTATAGTATTTCTGATTTTCGGGTGTTTTTCGAAGATCATTTTACTCATCGGATGAAAACGGCACAATCCGTTCCCTTGATTAATATTTGACGTTTTCCATGTAGCTTTGGGGCGTCGGTGGCCGCAACGGTTTAGGCGTTGGCAGGACGCTCACCACTGTAAGGTACAGGACCCGGGTTCGAATCCAGCGGCCCTACATTCGAACACGACACACTTAAAAATGAGCTTTTTTTCAAAAACAACGGCACCCCGAGGGTTCATATAACCTCGTAGTTGAAATACCCTAAGGACATTTGTCATCTACTAAATCGGTTTTGTTGTTCAAACGTTTCCCTATTCAGTTGTGTATTTAAAAAGAGGTGTTTAGTAGAGTTTCATTTTCCACGTATAATAATACGGCAATTTTCTTTTTTGTGATTTGGATTGGCCATGTTATTATGAGACATTTCAACTTCATTTATTTTACCCGGGGGGAACGCCCCCCACTCTCACAAGACATTGTTTCGTCAAATTAACTACTAAAAAAATAAATAAAAGTACCTTTCTGCTTGAAGAAAGTCACAATATTCTTACAGAAGGAAAAAACCTTGTTTAGAGAGTTGTAAACAAGAAATATCTGAGTAAAAAATCGCAATCACAACTGGATAGGTGTTGACTCTTCGAAGATCCGATAGTAACTATCATATAGACGTTTGTCTATTGTTAGCCCTAAAAAGGAAACTTCCGACACTGCTGGGATAATATACTCCTCCAAGTCCAAAAAATTATTCATATTAACGTTTTCGTTGTCAGGTGAATGCACGTATTTTTGAATTAGAAGAGGTAAAGCCATTTTGCATGGGCCATTTGTTTTTTAGATTGGCTGCTGTTACTGAGCCTCAATGCGTACTTCTACTTGGCTGCTGTTGCTCTAACTCGATGCTTTTATTAAATTTGCTGTACAGAATATACAAACGTCTTCTGCGAATGGCTCTATGTGCTCGTCATCTGCGTGTACGCTTTTAATATCATGTAGAACCATCATTAATCATAAATGTTAATTTTATATATTATCCCTTCCAGTTTATTCAGATTCTGGTCTTTCAAATCCAACTTATCTTAAATAAGTCAAGTTTAAAGATTCAAGCTGTTTATAACGTGATGTGATAGTGATAGAGATGGGTACTACGAAGTGGGGGTTTGTGCTCTCCAGGCACTGCAGTATTGCTTATTGTTACTGCTGCTACTATTACTTGCTTATTGTTGCTTACCTGCTTGTTCCCAAGTTCATTGCATCTGCCCGTTCCTTCTTCTCAGACGTATTAGGTCATTGACTGTCTCTGCTGCGATTTCATTCCTTGGGTTTTCTTTGTATCCCAGATTATGTCTCCATTGTGCGGTTGCTTCACGTTCGAAGATATGGGTGCCTGTTTCTTCCTCCTAATCGCATAATCTGCAGAGGGTATCATCGTTGAATATGTGTAGCTGTTTTCTCAGACGCCAACCAGACGGTTAATAGTCCTATCAGCCTTCTGAGTTTAGCCCTCTCCAATTGCAGCAGTGAGTTTGCCAGTCTTGGTGAGGGTTGTTTTAGCTAATGTTTAGTGTTGTTTAATTGAGTATAAGTTGACTCTGTCTAGCGCCCCTAGACCTTTTGTCATTTTTGGATCCATGCTGTGATGGATGGTGCACTTTTTGTTATCCCAAGTAGTTCAAGTTCAGGGTCTATATACAGGGTGAATTGCTACTCGTGCTACAAACTTCTCCAGTAGATTCTTCACCCTAAAATGAACAAAAAAGTTCATATTGTCCATGGTCCGATTCTCAACCATTTCAGAGTAATTTCGCTTTTTATCGATTTTGAAAGATATCACGTCCTGGCGTCGGAAAATCGTGATATCTTTTAATCTAAACATTTCTCTTAAAATCTATAAGCACCGTTGAAATCCCCGTTAATTTTTAGAGAGAATCAAAATCATAATTCCATTGAAATTTTTTAATTTAATTTAATGCCCATTTAGTATGTAATGCTTAAGAAGTTTACAAACAGCTAGAAGGTCAAGGAAGAAAGACCCAAACGTTTTGCCACCTTCATCTTCTTATTGAAAAATTAACGGGGATTTCAACGGTGCTTATAGATTTTAAGAGAAATGTTTAGATTAAAAGATATCACGATTTTCCGACGCCAGGACGTGATATCTTTCAAAATCGATAAAAAGCGAAATTACTCTGAAATGGTTGAGAATCGGACCATGGTCAATATGAACTTTTTTGTTCATTTTAGGGTCAAGAATCTACTGGTGAAGTTTGTAGCACGAGTAGCAAGTCACTCTCAAACATTAGCAATCCTTGAACCACCATTTTTTCTCTTTTTGTCATCAACATCTTGGTCTCACAACCACTAAATAAGAAAATGACGAGTGCGTTGGAAGCGTTATTAAATCAGGTAGTTTTCCTCAAATTTGCTGCCTTCTGAGACTAAAATTAGAAACTCTGGATTACTTTATACACTTTCCGATTTACACAATTTTCCACTCTTTTTGTAGTTCTGGCTGAAATAAAACACAAAAAATTAGCCCAAACATTTTGCCACCGTCATCTTCTTATTGAAAAATTAACGGGAATTTCAACGGTGCTATTAGATTTTCAGAGAAATGTTTAGATTAAAAGATATCACGATTTTCCGACGCCAGGACGTGATATCTTTCAAAATCGATAAAAAGCGAAATTACTCTGAAATGGTTGAGAATCGGACCATGGACAGTATGAACTTTTTTGTTCATTTTAGGGTGAAGAATCTACTGGAGAAGTTTGTAGCACGAGTAGCAATTCACCCTGTATTGTCGTGATTCAAACTGCTGAAGGAAAAAATCAGCATTTGAAGATAGTTAACACTTATAAACAATATCATTTTTTAAAAAAAGATTGTGGAACTAATTAATATGTATTTAAGGTATTGGTTGAGATAAAAAAGTCAGTGTCACAAGCGGGATTTGTACCCACGACCTTCGGCTAAATACGCCGCTGCTCTACCACTTGAGCTATCGTGGGTTCGAATCCCGCTTGTGACACTGACTTTTTTATCTCAACCAATACCTTAAATACAGGTTAATTAATTGAAAGATATTATTTGGTCAAGCGGACCACGAAAACTAGTGAGTTTTTGGAACGTTAATTTTCCTTCAGACCTTGAAACTTAATGCTAGTGACCTCAATTAAAAATTGCCAACGATAGGAGAAATCGTAAAAGTTGTGACCTTTCTTTTTAAATAATTCATTCTCTAAATATTTCTGTTGTTAGTGTTGTTAGCCATTTAAGAACTTAATGTAACAATTATACTAAATTATTTTCCGGTTAATTCAGAGGTGTGCAAGGAATAGTTTACCAAGTTGGACGAAGGATTTACTCAGAGATAATCTTAGATCCACCCTTAATCTGTCCCTTAGGGCGGTGTATTTTCTATTGAGAAATTAAATTGGACAAATTTAACTCACAACCGAATTCTTAGGCCCATTTCTTTGTAATTGAACAATCGAACAGAATTTTGCTCAGCTAAAGAACTTCAACCCCTGCTGTCGTTGTTAAAGAGCAAAATATTTGCTGTAATAGTTCACGAATATGTGTGAAAATGAAAACGCGTTCAATGCTGAAAATTATATTACTTCAAAGACAAATTATTTAAGGCCAAATTCCGACAAATGCGACGTGAGTGTTGTCGGTGCATACATTGATTGAAAATCCGTAAGAAATACAAACGATCAAATGTATTTCTGTCGATGAACAAGATATTATTTGTTTGTTTAAAAACCGGCTGCATTTGTTTTCTTTCGCCTTGTCTCCTTAACAAGATGACTCGTTCGAAAGATATGAATGCATGTTTTTCGTTGCAAAAATAATCAAACAAGCCATTGTTTTAATTTATTGTAGCATTTTCCTCGATTTTTGTTACTGTTTGATTTGTTAGTTGTGTTGGCGAACATAAAGTTATATTTTTATATTTTTTATTTTGCATGTAACTTTTTTAAATTTACATTGTACTTCCTAACACGCACGTACAACCGAAATCCCTCTCATTTCTCCTTCATTCTCTCCCGCTTTTACTATTGATGGTATTTTTCAAAGGATAACCGATAAGAACTTAATCCGAAAAGGGATAATGTAAGAGATTCCATCTTACAAACACAAAAAGTCTTATTATTGATCCTCACCCTTTTTCTTCATTGGCCTCTTTCTCTCTCTCATCATTTGTTCTTTTAGCTTTCCTAATACCAAGTACTTTTGTCCGGGATTTCATTTTTCTTTCTTAAGTAATTTTTCTAGCCTTAGTACACTCTCCACTGTGTCTAGTTGAGTTTCCAGTCCCATGGTTTGGTTAGTTGCCCATCCTGTTTATTTCCTGCCATACCCTCATATGCCGAAACCACATTGTTGTGTTTTCCTAGGACAAATTTTCCCAGAGTGGTTTAGTCCTGAAAGCATAGGCATTTAGTGCTGCCTGATAGTCCAAAAGGGTGTAAATCTGTGTATGTGACCAAAGGCGTATAACCAATACTGAGTTATACGCCAGACCAATTTCTTAGTATTTGCTGCATAAATAACTGCTCAGGCCAATGGTTAGTACGGCCTTTGTCTGATGTGATATGCAGGGTTGGATTGCATGGACCTCAGCTTGAAGATAGTTAGGACTAGTCCAAGGGTTTTTCCCCATTTTTAAGCCGCCATATTACAAATGTGACCAGAAGCGTATATCCAATTCTGGGGATTATGCCTTAGTTTTGGCTGCATAATCTCTGAACAATGGTTAGTAGTGCCTTGGTCTGATGATGCCTATGACTTCCCACCTGAGCTTTTGGTCAAGGGTTATACCTAGTTTAGTCCCTTTTCTTATGAAGGGTGTGATAAATGCTTTAAGACATTTTCTTTTTTTCTCTCTCTCTCTCTCTCTCTCTCTCTCTCACTCGCTCTCTTTGATATATATTTACCACTGCAACCAAGGAGGCGTATACATGATGTAATATTAAAGCTTAACAGCATATAGAATAAGCTGATGAACTGGCCAAAAGCGTAAAGATAAAATCTGAGGGCACTGTAGAATCAGATACAAAACGCCCTAAACATTTTTTCAAGGTTTGTTGTATTTTGTGGTAGAATTCCATTATCAAAAGTGAATATCAACAAAGCATTTAGTTCCAACAGTTTATATAAGTTGTTATATAAACAGTTGGAACTAAAGGCTCTGAACATTCTAGAAAGATGATTTAAGAGAATATAGTAAACGTCGTCAACTTTTAAATAACATTTTACAAGAACATCTCTCTCTCTCTCTCTCTCTCTCTCTCTCTCTCTCTCTCCTCTTTCTCTCTGGTATATATATTTTTTATCACTTTCACTCTCTATTTCTTTCTCTCTCTATTTCTTTCTCACTCTATTTCTCCCTTCTCCTTTCCTTCCACGTTCTATTTCTTTTAACCCTCACTCTCTTCTCACCCCCTATCATTCTTTCTTTTCTCGTTTCCTGTCCCTTCTTCCCTCACTCTCACTCTCTCTCTCTCTCTCTTTCTCTCTGATATATTTATCTCTTTCACTCTCTATTTCTCTCTTCTCCTTACCTTCCACTTATATTTCTTTTAACTCTCACTCTCTTCTTTTTCCTTTTCGTTCTTTCTCTTCTCTCTCTCTTTTTTTTCTCGCTGTTGCTCTCTTTCACTCACTCTTCCTTTCTCACTTTCATCCCCTTTCTTTCTCTACCTATGTTTGTACTTTTTTCGATGTGTGTTAACTATGGCAATGTCTGTTCCTTTATGATTAAATGGATTAGAACTTCATCGATTATGATATTTTATGCGAGTACATCTGTCTGTAGTGTCCATATTCCTATGTATTTGTATGTTCATTTGTTGGCGAGCTGAAAATGTTAAATGTGCTTCGTGTCAGCAGAAAGGTACTAAAAAATAAACTTGTCTGGTTCGAAGCTGAAAATTATCATCGTCACAGAATTGCGTAACCGTTCAAAATGTTTCCAGCCGTGTTAGAAAATCACTATTGAGGGCCAAGGACGACAAAACGAAGGTTGTCTCATTAGAAAAATTCATATTAATATGTGTAATAGACATCCGAGTTTTTGTTGAAACAATTATCGGTTTCTCATGGAAGTTTGGTTCAATGTCTTAATTCACATGCTCTTACCAATTAAATATCCAACCTCTGGCGATTTTTATTGTAGCTGACTTTTTACTATGTGGAAAATGTTTACCTTTTTAATTTTAAGTTACCGGAACGGATGGCAATACGCGCAAAACTACACTTGTTTTAATTTTTATAGATTCAAATCGTGGGGAAATTTTTAATTGATGCAAAAAAAAAAAAAGGACGCGTCCTTTTTAAAGGTCGTGAGAGAATCGCCTAAATGAGAAAATTTCTTCGTCCATAAATTAATAGTTAATCTCTGGGAAAGTGGTATTCAATAGACGCCTCCAGTACCACGTCAATTTGCGAGCATAAATAAAGCTGGTTATTTTTCGACCAGAATTGAGTTGAACAGATTAAATCAAAGTTCCACCAAACCGATGTCAGAGCAAACAAATAACTTATTGTTTGATAGTTACCTGTCATCCTGGTCTGCGTATCCTCTCTGATTTTTGCCAGTTCAGACGCGTGACATGGCGAAATCCCGAAACGCGTCTGAACCAACAAAAATCGGCGAGAATAGAATCCTATTGGGATGATAGGAAACAAACGTAGTTTATATATATATACAGGATATATTAGCGGAAAGCCGTGTTCTAGCCTCACCCTGCTTATAACCCTGACCGATTATTGACGATGGTTAAATGCTGACACTCTGCTAGACCACAACAGCGAGGATAAGCAGACCAAAATTATAGGAAACGACCGAACGGAAAAATAATTCTACTGGTCATTGTTTACAACCGACACGGGAAATGGCACGAGATGGTTAAATGTTGAAACTCCCAGACAAGCCAAAACGGCAGAGATAAACAAACCAAAATGTTCGGGAACGAACGTAGTTTAAATCCTACACCGGAAATATTGGCGCAAACCGTGTTCTAGCCTCACCCTGCTTATAACCCTGAGGACTATTGACGATGGTAAGAGCTGAAACTTTCTGACATCCCAAAACAGCGAGGCTAGACAGACCAAAATGGTCGGAATCGAACGTAGTTTATTCATATCCAACACTGTAAATATTAGTGCAGTTTTGTTCCAACCCCTGGCCCTCCATATAACCTTGACGACTACTTACAATGGTTAAACGCTGAAACTATCTGACAGAACAAAACAGCAAGCATAGACAGACCAAAATGATATGAAATGACCGAGCAAAATCCTGAAAATATTTCATGTCCTACATAGAACATATTAGCGTAAAGTTCTATTATACCCTCACCCTGCTTATAACCTGACCGACTAACGCCGATGGTTAAATTCTGAAACTCTGAAAGAACAAAACAGCAATTATATAAAGACCAAAATGATCTGAAACAACCGAGCGAAAAAACTCTCCTGAACTTAGTTTATATTCTACACAGGAAATATTAGCGCAATGACTCGTTCTAACCTGGCCCACTTATAACACTGACGACTATTTACGATCGTGCTGAAACTCTGACAGCCCAAAAGAGCGAGGATAGGTAGACCAAAACGGCCGGATCTAGTGGAAAAACTGACCCGAAGTCCCGAACATAGTTTATTTATTACACAGGACATATTAGCGTAAAGTTCTGTTCTAGTCTCACCCTGCTTATAACCCTAACTGGCTAATGACAATGGTTAAACTCTCTTACAAACCAAAATGCCAGAATAAATGTATTTTACCATGTAAAAAATTGTCGACTAGTTGAATTAGTTCATGAGCTTTCAAGACAAGTCAAACTTTAGGATTTAGACTTAACAAGATAAAACGTGCCTAGGGTGTTTGTCAGTCGAGAAAAAATGATATCTTTTCATCGACATCTTCAAACGCTTTCATAATTCAAGAATTCGACAATACAAAAACAACTCTCAAGACTGAAGAGTCACTTCATTGGCAATTAAACCGTTACGTAATCTAACGTAAAAAAATATTATTCTATTCATTTTTAACGTTTTTTTATTGTTTGTTTTATTTTCAGCGAGAGACTAGACCCCCCTCAAGACAGCCTGGACATTGACCGGTGTGCACGCTGCGGTTGCAAATTCGTAGACGTCGAAGACGGTACATGTTCTATGTGCGACCTAACAATATGTGCACATTGCTCCATTCGCTACAAGCAGACCTGGCTATGCGCCACATGTATAAAACGAAGGTACACGTCAGTTTTCAAAAATGTTATTCCCGATGCCGGACCATCCGGTCAAAACCTGACAAGAGGGTCGACGAGGTTCTCCAAAAAAATGTTTGAAAGTCGAAATTGTACGATTCTATTCTGCTTTTCTACTTGCTCAAATCAACTATTTGAATTATCATTTTACACCCTTTTTTTATGTAGATTGCAATAAAAATATAGTAAAAGCTATCAAAGTTTATCAATAATCAAAAAATTTGTAAAAACCAAATATTTTTCAAGTAAACTAGGTCAAATATTTTTTCGTAAAACTAATATGAAATTGCGATTAACAGAGATCCATAAATATAAATTTGTATTTTAATTTAAATTTGTGGCCCGTAAAATGTTTTCGATTTTTGAGAAGTCGCTATCGGAAATCTGATTGAAACGTCTTTAATTCAAAAATTGCTATAAGGATTGTAACGTTAAACAGACCATTTGAAGGAAGAGGAACGTAGCTTTTTAACGACATATTGACCATTAAAATATTTATAATATTTCAATAAGAATATACACAAAATAGCAAAATTAATTGTCAGGAATCAACCTCGTTTTTTTAAATAGAAATAAAAGTCAAATTTTAATGTTTGATAAGTTTTCAAATGGACCTGAGAATTTCTTTAAAACGAATAATCAACCATGAAAATCGGTCCACTAGGTTTTGAAAAAAAAAATGATGTTAGAGCTTGCACTAGGAATGCCAGCCAGGCAGAAAGGTCGTCAAAATTATCAGTTAAAAAATTAATTTACACCAATTTCCGCGAAAGTGCGTATCTAAGGGTTTTATGACTTCTCAAAAACCGGAAAAATTTTAGGGGTTAAAAAATTGATAAATTTAAATTCAAACAAAAATTCATATTTACAGATCTCTAGAGGAGCTAAAACGAAAAATATTAGTTAGAAATCGTGAGATGCGGTCTGGTGTGATGTAGGTTTCAGAAAAACATTTTCTTTATCGTGCCAACGTTTCGATCTTTATTGAGATCATCTTCAGGGCCTGGGATTTACAAACATTGTTTACATATTACAATTACATTTTGCATGTGGAAAAGTGAATTTATACAATGCAAAATATATTTTTTTATATATTCAATCAAAGTATTTCTACTCACTCAAAGTGTTTGTCTTCTGTGTAATTGTGCCATTCTTGCGTGTCGTGTCGAGAGTGCCAGTGAGATTTTGCTATTTTCCCAACAATTTAGCTTTCCTTTTCCTATTTTATCCCTTTCTGTATAATTCTGAAAGGATAATCTGACCGAACCATTACCAACACATTTTTTTCCCTTCGTTGGCTCTTTTCACCTCAAAGAAGCCGACGCCTTATACAAAAATGTCTTTTCTATACCGACATCCTTCCCCACCCCTTCTAAATCCAACGTATATAAACAAAATAGCAAAAGCTCACTGGCACTCTCGACATGACACGCAAGATTACACAGAAGACAAACACTTTGAGTGAGTAGAAATACTTTGATTGAATATATAAAATATATTTTGCGTTGTATAAATTAACTTTTCCACATCCTAAATGTAATTGTAATATGTAAACAATGTTTGTAAATCCCAGGCCCTGAAGATGATCTCAATAAAGATCGAAACGTTGGCACGATAAAGAAAATGTTTTTCTGAAACCTACATCACACCAGACCGCATCTCACGATTTCTAAATAAATATCGATTAACGGTCACTAATCACCACGCAGAAAAATATTAGTTTCACAAAAAAAATTGATGACCTAGTATACTTGAAAAATACTTGGTTTTTACAATGTTTTTTTGTTATTGATAAACTTTGATAGTTTTTATTATATTTTTATTGCAATCTCTATCAAAAATATCTCCTTTTCCGGTTGAGAGGTTTTTCAATTTTCTGTTTGTTTTAACTATGTGTACAGTTTACAAAATATAAACCTCCCGTCAATGCGTCAAAGCCAATCCGAAGAAAAGCTCATATTTGCTATTTTATCGTCTGCATTTCCGGCTTACTAGGGGACACTAAGTTGGTAGGTCGCGGATTTAGACCAAACATTTTTTTGATGAATATACACTCCAAAATATCCGGTATCTGCCACGTCTTGTGGATAGGACCTGGTTTCGCTCAAAGAATGTTTGAAAGTTGACATTTTCCGTTTTTTAATATTGTTATTTCGCCGTTCTATTTGCTTAAATCAACTATGTGAATATAAAATTTTTTGGCATTTTTTATATAGATTGCAATAAAAATATAATAAAAACTATCAAAGTTTATAAATAACCAAAAAATTTGTAAAAACCAAATATTTTTCAAGTATACTAGGTCATCAATTTTTTTCGTGAAACTAATATTTTTCGTTTTATCTCCTCTAGAGATCTATGAATATAAATTTTTGTTTGAATTTAAATTTATCAATTTTTTGCCCTCTAAAATTTTTCCGTTTTTTGAGATGTTATAAAACCTTTAGATACGCACTTTCGCGGAAATTGGTGTAAATTAATTTTTTAACTGATAATTTTGACGACCTTTCTGCCTGGCTGGCATTCCTAGTTCAAGCTCTAACATCATTTTTTTTTCAAAACCTAGTGGACCGATTTTCATGGTTGATAATTCGTTTTAAAGAAATTCTCAAGTCCATTTTATAACAGATCAAACATTAAAATTTGATTATTATTTCTTTTTTAAAAATTTTTTTAAAAAACGAGTTTAATTTCTGACAAATAATTTTGCTATTTTGTATTTATTCTTATAGAAATATTATATATATTTTAATGGTTAATATGTCGTTAAAAAGCTACGTTCCACTTCTTTCAAATGGTCTGTTTGACGTTCAATCCTTATAGCAATTTTGGAATTATAGCAGTTTCAATCAGATTTTAGGGGTTAAAAATTTAAATTCAAATACAAATTTATATTTCTGGATCTCTCTAGGTGCTTAAACGCAATTTCATATTAGTTTTACGAAAAAACTACTTTTGACCTAGTTTACTTGAAAAATATTTGGTTTTTACAAATTTTTTGGTTATTGATAAACTTTGATAGCTTTTGTTATTAGTTGCGAAGTCGTGTCCGACCCATCGCGACCCCATGTACAATGCTCCTCCAGGCCTTCCTGCCCTCCACCATCTTCCGGAGTCCAGTTAAGCTCACACCGACTGCTTCAGTGACTCCGTCCATCCACCTCATTCTCTGTCGCCCCCTTCTTCTTTTGCCCTCAATCTTACCCAGCATTAGGCTCTTCTCCAGTGAGTCATTACTTCTCATTTGGTGGCCAAAGCATTTAAGTTTCATTTTCAGGATTTGGCCTTCTAGAGAGCAGTCAGGGTTGATCTCCTCCAGGATTGACCGGTTTGATCGCCTTGCAGTCCAAGGGACTCGCAGAAGTCTTCTCCTGCACCAGAGTTCAAAGGCTTCAATTCTTTGGCGTTCAGCCTTTCTAATAGTCTGAACCTTTCACAGCCATACATTGCAACTGGGAAAACCATCGCCTTGACTATACGCACTTTTGTTGGCAGGGTGATGTCTCTGCTTTTGAGTATGCTGTCTAGATTTGTCATAGCTTTCCTCCCCAGGAGCAAGCGTCTTTTAATTTCTTGGCTGCAGTCCCCATCTGCGGTGATCTTGGAGCCCAAGAAAATAAAGTCTGTCACTACTTCCATTTCTTCCCCATCTATTTGCCAGGAATTGAGAGGGCCAGATGCCATGATCTTAGTTTTCTTAATGTTCAGCTTCAAGCCAACTTTTGCACTCTCCTCCTTCACCCGCATCAAGAGGCTCTTTAGTTCCACTAGAGTGGTATCATCTGCATATCTAAGGTTGTTGATATTTCTCCCTGCAATTGATAGCTTTTACTATATTTTTATTGCAATCTATATAAAAAATGTTGTAAAATGAAGATTCACATAGTTGATTTGAGCAAGTAGAACGGCAAAATAGAAATGTTAAAAAACGGACAATTTCAACTTTCAAACATTTTTTTAGCGAAATCAGGTCCTATCCACAAGAACACACAAGAAGGATAAATACCTGTCCGATATTTTGGAGTGTAAAATCACCAAAATAAAGTTTGGTCTAAATCCGCTACCCACCAACTTGGTCGTCCCCTAGTGAGTCGGAACTGCAGACGATAAAATAGGAAATATGAGCTTTTTTCGGATTGGCTTTGATGCATTGACGGGTGATTTATATTTTTTAAACTGTATACATAGTTAAAACGAACGAAAATTGAAAAACCTCTCAACCGGAAAAGGAGAGCTCGATAATCCAAGGTCTCTGTTTTCCACGTTGTCGACTCGAGTATTTTAAATAGATGTAAAACTGGAAAAATATATATTAATCTAAGCACATAAATAATACACCTTATAAATAATAAACACACCCTCGCGATTTATGTGGGGAAAAAGTCGATATTTTACTGGAGTATGACAAAAGTTGCGACACCCAATGGATAGTTGGATGTTATCCCCCCCCTGTATGGCTGGAATTACTTACCTTTATTAAACATAGAACTAACAACCAAGTATCACAACCAGTTTTTAAAGGTAAAAGCTTAACACAACTTAACTTCTTGGGGTGTATACAGAGCGAGGTCCGAGCTGATAGGTTAAGTGATGTTAGATTCTTTAGTCTCGTAGTACCTTACGATGTACATAACATTCAGCGTAGTAAAATATGTAGCAATGGGTCAAAGTCTAGTTGTCTAAGTGCTCGTCTAAACGATTAATACAAAACTGGCTTTGCCTTCACCATCCTCAATGTTCGAACCTACAAAACGCCACATATAGCCCGAATTAAGTGGTATTCGAAGGAGTGAGGCCCGAGCTTAAAGGTTAGATGACGTTGAATCAGCTTTGACTTCTCCATCCTCGATGTCCGGATCTACAAAAAGTGATGCATGAATCTGAAAAGATTGTATCCAAAAGAGCGAGGTTGGAGCTGATAGGTTAGGCGACATTTTTATCCGTTACTCTTGCAGTAACCACATTAAATGTAACATGGCGTTATGGCCTTAAAAAATGAAACAGCTAAAAGTCAAGATCTCTAGGTATCTATTAAAATTTTTTATATAGCCGGGTTTTCCTTCTCCTGTTGAAATTCGGGCCCTTCAAAATTGATCCTCCTCTCCACCAGGAGCAAAGTCAGAGCTGATAGAGTCAAAGTCCAGTTTTCAAAGTGCCTATCCATTAAATAATAACAGTTGCTTAAAGTCTACTTTTCAAGATATTCATCTAAATGGTCCGTACAACTGTTTTTTCATCTTTGGTCCTCAAAGTTCGGCTACAGAAAAAGAAACTATGGACGCGAATGAGTTGATCCAAAGGAGCGAGGAGCGTGGCCGGAGCTGATAGGTTAAGTGATGTTGGGATCCTCTTGTCTCGTAGTACCTTACCATGGACAAAATAACCGTGGCATAAAGTCTTGTTTTCTAGATAGTCAACGAAAAAATCCCTGCAACTGGGTTTTAAATATTGAGCCCTTAAATAAGGCTGGGGAAAAGTTAATAATGAAGGGTACATCCAGGGCGAGGAAGGAGCTGATAGGTTAAATATAAATTTATAGTTATAAAACACGTTACAGTAGTTGCCTATATATTCATAATTGACCGGCACAGACCGTTTTTCATTGTCCAGTCATGGATCTTTCCACTTCAGAAAGTGATCTTCCTCTCCTCAAGGCGTATGGTCGATGCTTATAGGTTAAGTAATGTTGGATCAGCTTTGATTTCTCCATTCTCAATGTTCGGACCTACAAAAAGTGATCCATGGACCAGAAAAAGTTGTGCCTAAGGTGCGAGGTTGAAGCTGAAAGTTAGCCGAAGGTTAGGTGATGTTGGATCCAATGGTCTCGTAGTACCTTACCATGGTCATTAAGTTAACGTAACTTTAAAGTCTTAAAAAATATAACAGTGGAAAGGGTTGTTTGTCTCGTAGTACATTAAATTTATAGTCGTAGAAGATGTAACACGGGAAAAAGTCTAGTTGTCTACGTATCCATCTGAACGATCGACACAAGCTTCAATTATTCAGTCTTATGTTTGGATTAATAGATGATATGAAGGACTATTCTGCCCTTGCGGGTTAATTTGTTTACTTGAAGTCTGTAGAACGTTGAGGGCGTTTACAAAACCACTGAGGGTACATAAACTGAACAAAATAGATTTCCAAATCTTTATCTTCTCCGTATCAGAAATCAAGTCAGATCCATAAAACATGACCTTACCGACAACAAACTTCTTTTGGCACATAAATCCTAAGATCGTGGACGTTCAATCAGAAGTGTTATTTAGGTACGCTCAAATTAAACAGTTCAGTCTTCATTTGTTTTAAACTACAAGAAAAATAGACAAATTTTAATCGGATGCGGAAGAGAAGCGTTTTTCGGCATTACCATTCAAATTCGGTTGTTTTTTATGTTTTATGCCTGAAAAAAATCCGAACCTGACAACTTTAGTAATAAACTTCATTTTCTCAAAATGTAATCTTTGTTTAAAGTTGGCAGCTTTATCGCCTGTCCAGACCGTCGGAGATTATTGTGAGCTTTGTCACAGTTGATTGCGGGATGCAATAGGATTAATGGCTGTGTCCAAGCACGGGAAAGTCACGGCCAATTTTTTCACGAGAAAGCCAAAGATTTATGATTTGATCCCCTGATCTTAGTAGTCCAATAACAATACAGACCATATAGTAAACAATAACAATATTTGTAAACTGACGAGAGAAGCAAATTAAAATGTCATTTTTGACATTATTCATTAGCAGGGATAAATAAATTATTTTGGCAGATCTATTTTTGTAGAAGGATAAATACACAGTAGTGCACAGTGGGAGGAGAAACATTAAATTTACATTTACATAACAAGATAACGTCGACAAGGTTGGAACTAGACGACTAGGCCTAGGATGTCTCTGCGTCTGTCAGTACCGGAAACTTAAGAAATTATTTTAAAAGTCTTAATGCATTGGGTCCTTCTCTTGTGGCTTAAATCAATCAACTTTCTATAACATTATCTAGACTAAAAGACCAACTTAAATTTAGAAAAGTACTTTTCCCGACAAGCTAATTTCGTCACTTTTTTTAAACCTAACAGCAGAAAAATGTACGATATACAATTTTAATAAGGCTTTTGTCTTATCTGAGATAAAATTGTTGGTTTCAAATATAAAATCGCCGCACAACAAACATAAACGGGCGATAAGAACTGGGTCGAGTGGATCGTCGGCGAAAAAATTCACCGTATTTTTCCACCCTTTTCGCTAACAATGAAAAACTCAATGAAAATGCATTTAGTTTTAAGCTATTTGGACGTTTTGTTGAAATTTATTTATGAAGATTAGGTGAAGGACAAGGACGGCGAGGTCGAGAATTATTACCGAGTCGGGGTCGAGATCCCCACGTTGGCCTCGGTGGATCAACTTTATTTTACGCTTATTTCAGCTTTGAATTAACCAGCATTTGAGCCAACCACTGAATGAAGTGGAAAGTAAAGTTTATTTAGAGGGCCGAACCGGCATTGGGTTACTTATAGAGTCCATCTTAACTCGCGCGTTGTTGAAATACTCACACGCGTTTTGGCATCGCGCCATCTTCAGTGAGGATTTTTCAGGATTCCTTACTGAAGATGGTGCAATGCGAAACGCATTTGGGTAGTTAACAAACCCGCGAGTGAAGACGGACCCAATAAGGGGCCCAATGCTGGTTCAGCATGAGTTCTCCGACAAGATCAACACCCAGCATCACCATAGAGGTTCTGGGTAGTACACTTTTAAGATTAGACTAAAATAACATTAGTTGAATGTTTTCACTACAAGATTTTCTCAATCGGGTCTGGGGGTGATGAAGCTGTATTCGGACTGCATTTCTTTGCTGTTGTGCTCTGTCATAAGAGGAGTTCCATATCGTCAATCTGAAACGCCCAAAATATAACATTTCTATAGCTTCCTAAGAGCAAAATTATCTAAATAATTAAATTACAACTTTGACAGCCAAAATTCTCTGAATGCAGTCACGCTAGTAAATACTCAATAAAATTTGCTTCACTTGAGCACATAGTCCATATCAGACACCAACCTATAACTACTAGAAGACAAGGTAATCAAATTTCTTTGATTTGTACCTACATATCACCACCAGCAGACTTAGATATGTCAATCAATGAAAGTTTAGTGGCTGTTGGATCTGGTCCTGAAAAGAACCATTGAAATTAGAAATTTTAAACAGAATCATTGCAAGGATGATAGCAGTAGACCGAGAGAGAGATTCAGGCGTCAATCCGCTGCGTTGATGTTCCTGGAGTGTCAAAGGTTGAGTCGCTGGAGCTGAAGCTAGGTTTCTAGTTTGAATGACATTGACCAACTGCAAGTCTTTCACAAAAAATGAAAGTGAACCATATCCACCTGACGTTGCACCATATTTCTGATATGTTCTAAATGGATAGGTGTTTGATTTCAATACAACCATTTAGAGAATTGAGATAAAATACAGATTCTATATAAGTTACAGTTGGTTGGTGGTAAAGAGAAAACCCAAACGAATCTCAATTGGCTGCTTTTACCAGTAGACAACACAGTTGAGTACAATTTATAGGATTGGAATTTGGAAGGGGTGGCATATGATTTTGCAAATAATGGTGATTATGAGAAACCACTGGTATTGATGCAATTCTAAAAAGAAGCAATGCGTTTAAAATATATGGCTGAGGTTTGTCTCTATAACCTTCTTTCAAAGGACAAAAGGTCACATCCAATCTATTTATTTTTAAATGGTCCCAGCCAATTTTTTTTTTTCAAATGTTAATAACATTTTGAAGGCTAAGTTCATGTCTTGAATACACAACAATAATAGCCAGTTTCTGCCATGTTTTGAATGATTATGAATTATTCTACTCCATGAGCTCGCTTTACACAAACAAAATTAACAAGCAGGAAAACATAATGGGAAAAACGAATTTTATTCAAGTTAGATATGAGACAAAGAGAGTTTTGTGTGTGTTAATTTTAGTTAACATTATCAATAACAACCAGTCATCATCTGAAAATATTTGATTTTCATTTTGGACTCATTATGATAACTTACAGCAATCTAATCAGCAAGGTCTAACAATATAGACCTTCAACACTGTCCTGCAATCTGTTGCAAAAAAAATTGGTACTGTGTTAAAAATACTTTCTTTGTTTGCCTTTGTGTTATAGTTCCATTATACAATAGCAAAGAATATTATCAATTAATGTGATAATTGTGAGAAAAATTCCAAACTCAGTATTTAAACAACATTGATGTGTTTAGAAAATTTTCCAGTTTTCTCCCACAACCTGCCAATTGATCCTTCTTGAAACCATAGATTTGCAAAAAGGTTAAAACTCTTAAATTTAATAAAGAGAAGGGGGTTTAGTATGTTATATGCATGTGTAACGAGAAGATTATCCTTCAAACCTTACAAGCTGTGGGCCACGTAGCTAAATTTGTACACAAAAAATATTCAAGAAAAGACTACAAGATGTATAATATGTAATTCTAATGCGGGTTAAAGTTAAAAGGATTCTAAGCTTTGTGTCGGCCTCTTATATCCTTCAGGCCTTGACTTTCTTCCAAGAGTAGGAATCTTAACCTGTGTACGCCTTTGCACCAAAAGAGTAATGTCCCGCTCTTTCTTTTTCTTTTTGGCTTCTTTCCGCTGCTCTGAGTCTATACGGATGCCTTCAGAGTCTACATCCAATCAGCAATGCTACATTTCTAGCCCTAACATGTCCTAGGTATAGTAGTTGTGTGGTTAGTTTCTGAGATGATCCTTTAATAAACTTTTCCATATGCCTTTCTCCTCGAATACAATCCATTTGAACTGAGGACTTCTTTACCCATTATCTAATGAATCTGTTTTTGTACAATTTGGTATGTCGCAAAAGGGTTCAGGGCCAAGAGGTGACATGAAAGTTTGGCCAATTTATCAGCCTTCTCATTGCCCCTCTGACCTGGAACCAAAAACTTATTATTGTTGTTCCCAACATTTGACAGGCCTTGATGCAATCCCAAACAGGTCTGGACTTTACAACCAATGACATTGCCTTAATGTAAGTGCTTAGACATAAGGGAAATGGGTGCAACAAACTTCCCAATGTGTAGCATTCAAACCATTGGAACAGATCTATTAATCAAACCACATATGCTGAAATTGAAACTTGATCCAAAAGTTTATACTTATTTCAAATTGGAAGACCAATGCCTCTCTTGGTCAGCAGGTAGAAAAATCATCTCTTTACCAGGCATTAAAACAGCACTTCAAAAAATGTGTAAAGCTTGTGCAAATACTCGGTTATTCTGCAAACAAATAGAACACTGGGAGGGGGCTAATAACAACACCCAAAGAAATTGGCAAAATGGCAGCTACAAAAATGCTCTAATTCCTAAAAATGCTTTTCTAGTATGACATATAGAACAGATTAAATCCAAAATAAATCTGGTTGTTACAGTGGTCAAGGAGGTCTTTAAATTACCAAGAACTTCAAAATTAGAATTGTTTAATTGAAAATGGATCTATTAATTTTTATATTTTATAAGCAAAATTTCCGGACAGATCTACGTACTAAAAAAGAACGAGAAAGGGGGAAAGACCCCTCCATTGATAACAGCACCATCTGCTGTTACACTGATGGATCTAGATCGCAAGACGGTACGGCAGTAGTGTTTGGTCCTGGAATACAACAGAAAGCATTAAAAGAAGCAAAAAAACTTTCAGTTCTTATCAGGACATTGCAGACTAAAAGGGAATTTGAAGAAGATTGAGATTGCATGTGCAGATTCTGCTAAGAAGCAGAGAGACACCAACACACCTAGTAACAAACAGTGGTGCCACATTTACCCCCAGGAGGAAGTGTTTTGGGATGTACATAACCGTAGAAGAAATTCACCCACCAAAACTAGGCCTACTAATCAAATTTCTTGAGGAACTAGGACACCTGTGTGCTATACGTACAGAACAGGGGATATTATAGCTCTCAATGGACGCAGTATACTACCGAATTTTACATCTTGTATCTTACAACTAGTCATTTGTGTATTGGGTATTGTTTAATAAGAGGTGGTCAGTTTTTATATTATTATTATTTTTGTATTGCTTAAAAATAAAACAAAGGTTTATGAATATTATGACAATATTGAAATATATTAGTCATTACAGAATTGGTTACTTTTTCAGAGATTCAGAGCTGATTGGTAATAACTGGGTGTTGTCTAAGTATAGGGAGAGGATTGATGGAACATTACCTTCAGCCAAATATGGTAGTAAGTATTTTATTTAACTAAAAGAAGTAAAGATATTTTTTCTTAAAAAGTACAAAATTTACACACACAATTTTTTATTTATTTATTGTTTACCACAATATATTTAATTTTTGTCTATGTTCACTATCTTTATACTGTGTATGGAAACACTTCAATACTTCTAAAATATTGAATGGGTTTTCTTTTTATTCATAGGAAGAGAATGTGATGTACGAGATTTTGTAGAAAAACTTACTGAAAATATTTTAGGAGGTAGGCTTGATGATGTTCGAATCGATTACCTTACAGAAGATCCACAATGTAAGTCTTGTGAATTTATTATTCTTTACTATTCATCTACTTTTTTCAATATTAAGCGTACTTTTTAGATGTGCATTTCATGGACAAATATGAGGATGTACTCTCTCTTACGATTTCCCGGTTAATAACTGCCGTTCAGCTCATTGTAGATGGTATAAACTTTATTGTTGTTCTTTTGCTTATAATTCACTCCTAACTAATATTTCAACTTTAAATGGCTTCAGGTGTTGATGAAGGGAAAAAAGAGAGTCCGAGGAAAATTCACGACCAACTAAAATCTTTAGTAAGTGATATCATAGTTGAGGCCTCTTCTCTCAAGGTATGCCGGTACATTTTGAAATGAGCATGTAGACGGGCAAAATATTGTTTGATGATTAACTTTTCGGACTTCCATGTGGAATTAACTTTAATGATTATACTTCTTAATTTAGGATTGTTACATTCACTAATCTGCATGATGATTTAAGAATATGGTGATTAAATTACAAAATTGAATAAAAAATTAATATATAAACTATTGACTATTAACTATTACTACAATTTGATTATTATTTATTGTGATGTTACATAGGTATTGAAAATGAAATAATTTTAAAAGTCTGTATCATCATGTAATGTATCAACAAATGCATAATTTATTTAATAGTAACTGTAGAATACACAGAGGGCCGGTGATGATCTCAGTGGTTTGTCGGCCCATACACCTCCCACTTTACATATATATAGCAGTTGTAATGAATTACTACTTGTTCTCATAGTGTACAAAAGTAGTCAAGCATTAATTTTTCAACAATAATTGTCAGTTTGTTTGCATTAATTTACTTTTGATGTCAATTTTTCTTTTAAAAATATCAAATGTTGCAAATTACCTATCATCTTTGGTTTCTCCTGTAAGTATTTCATTTCAGCTTCATTCTAGTTTGGAAGGGAAAGGAAGAAATTTCGGTACAAAAACATACGAAGATATCCTTTCGACAGCTATCTTAAATAAGGTATGTTAGATTTGTAATATGGCTTATACAACTAATTTCAATGTTCAGTTGTATTAGAGAAGTTTTTCTATACTTCTTTATTGGGTTTTATACATTAATTCATTATTATTTACAGATTATTCAGAATGTTAACCTAGGTAGATTCCAATCAAGAATGCCACCTTTGTGTAAGTACATTTTTCATTTAGTTTTAATACAAATCCTACCAGTCAGATTAATCATGTCTACAATCAATTAATTCACAATGGTTCGCTATCATGTGAATTTTTAATTTTAGTGTTGCTAATAGCCAACTTGGATAAATGCCATTTGGGGGGTTAGGGTGTTAGACTCGTTTTTGCCACACTAGCGGGCCTGGGTCCGAATCCCGCCAAAACCCATGGCTAGAAATGATAAATGATGGAATGAATGTTGTTCAATCTTTTTAAAAATATAGTTCCTACTCACAGTTAGTTGTTTTCAATGATCTTTATTTCAAGCTTATAGGTCATTATCAGGTTGAAGGAGTTTACATCCAAAAACAAAAAACATTTACATAATTGCATACAAAGAAATTAAATTAAAAAAATAAATAATTAATTAATTTTTAAAAAAATAATCATTAATTTATAATTATTTCTTACAGTATTTATTAATATAATATTTAATTGTGTTATAATTCCCGCTTTTTGCACGTTGATAATTTAGTGGCATTAAAAGCCTGCTTCTCATTGGAACATCGTGTTGGCAGATCAGCGTGTTCACTCTTACAATGCATGTGGTTGTAAACTTGTTCAACCTGATGATGAGCTATAAGCTTGAAATCTGGATCGGCGTTGAATACAACTAACTGTGAGTGGGAACTATCTTTATAAAAAGAAACCCATGGCTTTTTAATTGAAAATTGAAAAGTATTGTAGAGTGATTTGACCCTTCATTCGTGACACCCAAAGGATAGTTAGATGATAAGCCCTCCTGAATGACAGGAATTACCTTACTTTTTTGGCTAAAAGTGAAAAAAAAATTCAACAATTATTCAATTGCCATACTTTACAGCCTCTATTTAATCAAATTTGTCTAACAACACAGCTGTTGTACGAATTAAAATTCACCTGAATCAGTATGTTTTAATTGTATTGACATTATAACTATTTTTTATTATTATTTTTTTATAGCTAGCAAATCTTACAAAACTGGAAGATTTGATGGTGATGTACAAGTGAGTTCTATTTTTTATCTATTTATGTCAGTATTTACCATAGGTTGATTCATTATTATCAATTATTTTATTATATTAACTAATAATTTCATAAACTTTTATTAGTCTAATTGAATTGTTTATGGTTATTCATTTTTGTGAATATTTAGTTAATTTTTTGTTACAGGAAGAGATTTATGACGATTTCCAACAATACAATTCCAATTTGTATGACAATTTAGACGTCAATCTTAGAAAAAATAGTGGAATGTGGCCAGAACAGGATGTAGATATTCTTGATGGTAATATTGTCTTTAATTCCTTACTAGAATTAATAACAGCCTTCTCTGTCATACCTTTACCGAGCTAAGTTCTTAGAACTTTGATCAAGGTATGCTGGTTTTGAGGGTGTGACATGTGCTATGTATTATGAGGGGCCACACTGTAGCGTCACCCAGGATAATTGTCTGTAATTTAGCAATTCGAGATGTCGGTGGCTCCACATACCTAATCTGCACCGATTCCCTCTGTGCGGTTACTGCTGTCCATGACAGGTTCCCGTTAACCCTATCACTGTTCTCTTGTTGGAAATATACCATGAACTGGAGCTTCTCGGCAAAATAGTGGTTTGTCGAGGTACTCATACAGGTCTGAAGAGTAACAAAAAGGCCACCGAGGCGGCTGAGCCCAGGATGTCCTAACCTCTGGACTTAACCACTGCCATCTGGCCCTGTGACACTAACAATGCATTAAAACATGATTAAAATAAATTGGTAGTGTTGGTGTACAAGATCAGCAAAGAAGCTCTCATGTATCAAGAGCACTGTTTATAGGTGGACATCGCAGGATCTAACTTCTAGAAGAAAGGTCATCCTTACCTGATTAAGGGTAGGCCAAGGTTGACACACAGACACTTACTTTTGGGCCAATGATTGTGTATGTGTCCAGCATGCAGGGAAAAATTGCTCAATGTGTTCCACTTAATAGTACCCCGACCCTCAATTAGGTTAGTTGTATAATAGGTGTAGAGGGTGATTGCAAAACATTGAGTACTTCACCACCCTAACTGAGTGAATGGCATGTAAATAGGAAAAAAAATATTTAAGAGAGAGTAAGAGTGTGAACGGTTAACTGATTACGTTGGAGGCTAAAATGACCTAACTGTTTGACTGTTGATAGCCCTTGGAGCCCAACCTTGGAGGCTGGTCGGATCAGACCGAGGTTTGACTCCAGACTGCCAACACCCGTGGGGGGGGGGTTGATTCTGGAGGCCTGTTGGTGATTTATTGTAGATTACAAAAGTTGGAATTGCCATTGGACAGTATGGATTATTTAAATTAGTAATCAATAATAAATAACAAACCCTTATTAATATAATAAATAAATTTATTGAAACACATGCTTGTTCAAAAGCCTCTCCTGAGGGAGGAAATTAAGTTGGCTTATAACACATGAAATTTTCCTATTTAGATAAATTTGTTTCTTCTTTAAATAATTAACAGCTTTTTTTTAATGAAAACTAGTTGGGTTTTTTAAAAGTTGATTAATATTTTCTTTCATACCACCCCATTTCTAGCCAGCACCTCCCAATGAACTCCCACTTCTCAATTTCAACTTGCCATCTTCTGGTGGGTTGTCATCTCTTTTTCTTGCTATACCTTGGGCCACTCTTTGCTTATTCTTGCCCATGTCATGTCGTTCATACATGCTATGTGGCCTGCCTAGCTCCATTTCCTTGGATTGAGGGTAGTGGTATGAACCGCCTTCTCTTCTTACTTGTTTTTTGAGTGTCTTGTTGCTAACCTTGGCTATCCTTTTTTGTTCCCAGGATGTTCCTCGCCTTCTTTGGTGCAATTTCTAGCTATTCATTCATTCGTCCTGTCAATGCCCATGTGCCCATTTTTGAGCACAATAAAGGGCAACTGGACAAATTTGATAGAATCCTTCCTTTTACTGTCTTTCGGAGCGACCAGTACTTTTTTCAGTTCTCCTTATATTTAATTCTTTTAGACTTTTGTCTTCAAAGCTTATGGTCCGTCTGAGTGCATTTCTCTTGTGTATTTAATGCCATCAAATTCAATTTGCTTTTGTATATTTATATAATTTGTCTTTTTTCTTTCTATTCATGGAGATCCCTTTTTCATAGCTTATTTTTGCAAGGTTGCCTAGCAGTTTTACAGATCCTTATCATCGCTTTTCGCTAGTTAACATAATGAAGTAAAAATTCATGAATTCCAATACTAAGCTACAGTTTATCACCATCAACCTTCAATTTTCAATGATTCTCCCTTAATATGTATATCATATTTATATTTGTTTGTTGCATCAAATTTTTTCAGAGCTATTACATTCTGACAAAAAAATAGAAGACATAGAGTTGTGGAAAGAAAATTGGGTGCTTGGAAAAAAGTCTAATGGAAGTTCAGTTGCAATGTTAATTCCATCACCCAATGGAAAAGTGAGACCTCTCATAGGTGACTTAGAGGTAGATCAACTGTCAGATCTCTCTGATATAGAAGATGAACATTTTCTCCTTAAGGGTAAGAATACAACAGTTTTTATTTAAAAATTAATGCGTTATTTTGAAATATTTGTAAATTTTATCCAATATTTTGTTTTATAAAACTTATGAGTATGATTTCATATCCTCTGTGAAATTTATATGTATTCAAAAAGGTTGCTTTACCATATGTACTGCCATACCCACCAACAACACAATCAAAATTCCATTCATAAGTCTAATCGAAATAATCTTCATTTTCTAGACAAATAATTTGTACGAGTAATATGTTTAATGAGGTTGTCATTTAAAGTTAAGGAAATAAAGAACATGAAAAATAATAAATGGTTTTTAAGCTTTTCCGTTATTGTCAAACATTTTGATGAATTGCTATTGACACTGTCCCACTGTCCAGTACTTGGATCTAGATAAGACCGTATCATTTTCATTGTACACTCAAGAGCCCCTTTTCTTCAAAAATTTTGAAGACGCGTCCAGTCACGTATGCAAATTTAAGTGGTTTTTTTTACAGAAAGTAGAAAAAATTCAATGAATACCATGTTAAATGAGAACGCCAACGAAGAACAGAATAAACCAAATGGGGTGATAGATGTACAAGATGGACCGAGGAAAAATAGCTTTTCAACAAATTTAAAATCCGAATTGAACGGGTGCACAGTACAACAGCCAATTGTCGAAGCTAAGAATACTGTTTTCAGCTCAACAGATTCAAACTCAGGTAGTTGGATTTTTACAAAAATTTGTACATAAAATTCACAATAATAAAACATATTTTTTACAGATGATGATACATCAAAAAAAGAAAAAGATAGAGAATTTTCTGAGGTTACGCACCGCAACACCACAAAAGTAAGAAACTAATTAATTAATTTTGGAATGTAGTTTGCCTTGGCTTATCCAATCATTAATCAAAAGTTATGCCATTTTCAAACAGACACATTCAATCAATTCGAAATGCTTTTATATAAAATCTCTTCTTTTTTTAAACACTGTCAAAATTAGTTATTTAATCTTTTTCATACATATGTTATTTTCTGACATCTACAATTAAGGATATCTCATTAGTTTATTATTATTAGCCCAACTTTCTATAAACTAAATTGGCAAACAAATGAATATGCATTTAATTATGAATTTATTGTGCAGTACAATTTGCTAACAATTGTGTCAACAATTGTCACAACTCATAGTCTTTGAGTGAATTGTAACTTCTTGCGATTTAGCTTGCTTCATTGACTTGGATGATGGCTATGTAAATGCAGTAGGCACTTGTTATCCACGGGGATATGCATAAAGCATCACCACAGATAACAAGAATCTCCAATAATAGGAAACACTTCGAATTTCATGTTTTGAAGCATTCTCTTCTAACTGCATATTAATCAGACACTTTCTGTATTGCATATGCCTATCGTTAATGTTACGTACACAGTTTTTATCAATATGAAGAATACAATGTATGGTAATGCTTACAGTTTATTCCATGCAGGAAAACAATACATACATTAATATGTATGCACCTAAGCACAACATTCAAACAAATGAGAATAAATTATTAATGCCTAAAAAATATAAAATTTATAGAACAGATAAATTCCACAGTTAAAACTAGACAGTGATGAATCTGCAACGTTTGCTCTTTCAGCTTTCTCAAAGAACATTGTTAAAGGAGGCTGGTTTGTCTGGTTTTTCAACTGCTAGAAATTTCATTGGAAAGGGTCCATTGCTTGAGTTAGCGATTATGTTACGTTGATGCTTCGTTTCACTAATGGATCATATTCTATGATTTTATCTTTCGACTTTTGAGCTAATTGAAAGATTTTTCCAAATTGTTCTATTGTTCATTCCTGTTTTTATTTTGTTTTACCCTCTTCTTATCCCCTTCGGTTCTTCATTAGCGAGAGCTCATCTTCGGATGAGTGAAAGTACGGATAACAACAGCATGGATAATGAGTGTCTACTGTACTCGACAATACAAAGCCGTACAACAAACACAGTGCATGTATATTGTTTGTTTGTTACAAATATTAATTTTTTCAATATTATTGACCTTTATTATTTATTTAAGCAAATATATAATCAATTTCAATATTTCATTATTTTCTTTAAACTCCTTCCAAGGATTTTTAATTTGGTTTTCCTTTATGGCTTTTCAGAAAGCATACTGTCAGTACACTTATATAACAATTTTTTATTAAAACTCCTGTAATCTGTTGCATGCATTTTTATGATTTCCGTCTTCATATATAAAGCTAGATAAGTACGATAGGCATTTTATGTTCAGGTGCATATTTAGTTCTAATAAAGGGTTGAACATTCATAATGAAACAAGGCACCAACTTAGCAATAAGCATGTATTTGTACTTCGACAGAAAGAAGGCGTGCGTACAATTTATTTTTGTAAAAATTGTGGGAATTTAATAATTATTGACCTTTTTAAATTGACTGTACATACAGAAGGAAGTTTTTAGTTAAGTTAAAGTATAAACAGGTCTTGCAATTTACAAAAGAACATAAACTGGCTACCCAATGATGATTAAATAAAGCTAATTTGATAAGATTTAAAGATTAGTTGCATGTTTCATTATTCAACTTTTTTAGATAAAATATTCTCCAAGGATCATCAATGAAATTGTACTTTCATTTATGTCTTCAATTTGTTTCGCTTTTAGCAGTAAAATATAGCTGAAAGCTAAAATTGGTAATAATTTACAGTTAATTAAGGTTTTTAGTTGAGATAAAAAAGTCAACGGCACGAGCGGGATTCGAACCCACGATCTTCAGCTAGATACGCCGCTGCTCTACCACTTGAGCTATGTGACCTAGATCCATCTCAACTAAAAACCTTAATTAATTTTAATATATCAATTGGTCAAGCGGACCACAAAATTAGTGAATTTAATGATATAAAATTAAGTATACTTCACTAAAGCTCTCCGTGGCAATCTCATTTGTCGCTGAGAATCCAATCCAATTACACGACATTTGAAAAATGGCAAAAAGGAGGGAAAACTCAAAAGGTGGGGTTGAGATGGGAAGTTGGTGTCCGAGTGGATCGAGGTCACGATAGCTCAAGTGGTAGAGCAACGGCGTATCAAGCCGAAGATCGTGGGTTCGAATCCCGCTCGTGCCATTGACTTTTTTATCTCAACTAAAAACCTTAATTAATTGAAATATATTAATTGGTCAAGCAGACCACAAAATTAGTGAATTTAATGAATTGGTAATAAGTATGGTGAATGAAGGTTTAACTGTGGTAAGCTTCATCTTTGGTTTTTCTTTTCTCATTTCTTCCACTCCATTCATGTGAAAGAGACGGTAGGGTGTCCTTAGTCTAATTGTTCCTTTTCTACATCTTCCTTGTCCAATGCATTTGAAATAATATGAAACAACAGCTTTAAAAATAAAATCACTCAGCATCAGTGGCGACAACGGTTAAGGCATTGATACAGCATTAATCACTGTAAGCTAAAGGTCCTGGGTTTGAACCCAGGACCTTTAGCTACATAAATAGTCAGTTACTGTAGCACTGTAGCTCGATCATCTCTGATCATCCTTGTCTATTTTTGCTGTTTAATCTCGGCATTTGTGCCATGGACTGAAGCATGATCAGAGATCAAGCTACAAGATCACCTTGCAGACCTCAAAATTATATCTCATAAATCACAGAAACAATAGTTTAAGAAAAATACTGTTCAATAATATCAAAAGCTTAATATCAATTATTATGTAGATATTGTCCAGACTTTAAGTTTATAAAGAACAGCTATTATTTCATATTCATTATATGATTATGCGCTTTAATTTCTACATGTTTGCTATTAGTACTTACAACTTCCATAAGAGAGGATTTTCAATATCGATTTTATTACAGCAAAGACGATGGTTTCAAAATAAACTTGATGATGAAATAATAAGACACCTATTGTCAGATGCCTGCACCCAGGATGGCAATTACTATTGAGGCCCTCTGCAAGAAAAAACTGATCTGGAAGGATTGAGATCTAGTATTTAATTTAAATATGGCTAGTGTTTATGCTCACTAAAAACAAATAAATAATTGAGGTCTGTACAATAAGTTTCAATAAGTAACCCCCCTCAGTAGTACTGGTCAAAAATTTTTTGTATAGTTTTGATTTGCATAATTATGAAACAAGTTCTCATAACTACCTACTTTAGACCGTAGTAATTATGTATTAATAGTCTAATTATTTGATTATTCTTGTTTTAATAACTGTATTCTTACATGCCGTATGTTTCTGATGGATTATTTTGAAACAAATCTCCTTTCATATAAATTTTTCCAATTCAGTTCTGCAAAAATGTGATAATAGGTTTTAATACACAAAATATTATAAATTACAATAATTAGTTTGTGGGTGTAGTTCTCTTTTAATGTCAATGATAAACGTAGCGAAAATAAATTTTTTAAAGTCTTTCTTACAATTTAAATGCTATTTACCAAAAATTTAATTGTTAGATATGTGCAAAACATTTCATTGGAGCCAGTATTAGTATTATAAACAGTGTCTTTTGTATCTTTTTGCTTATTAATCCAAATACCTCAGATTATAACTTATCATTTGAAAATGTACAGTTCCTATAAACGTATCTCACATAAATAATTATTACCTTGAATGTTATCACTTAACATTTCCTATTTATTATCTCATAAATTATACTTATCTCACAGACCTAAAAATAGATGTGTAGAATTTACATCCCAAGCAGTTAAAATCGCTTATTAATAATGAACTGTTGAATTATTCACAGTACGTATAATAATAGGTCTTAATGATACATTCTGTACATCGATTAAATTTTAAACAAATGTTTTGTCATTTTGGAGTGAGAATAAACAGCCTAAAGAAAAACTGTCGTGTTTTGTTTTGCTGTTATATATCCCTTTTTCCTTTTCTGCATTTCTTATTCTATATACATTTTTTTAATAAAATTTTTGTTTAGTTTAATGTTATGTCACACTTTTGTGCTAATGTTGAGTGCCTTGTATCAAATATTGATGTTAAAAAAAAACAAGTCTGAACATTACTGTACTATTGATATTTTGGGATCAGGGATGTGGTCCAAGAATGAAAATTATTGCATCAAGCTTTTGCATTTATTGTGCCTTCTTATTAATGGTAGTGCAATAATTGTCATTCTTGAACCACATCCCTGATTCCAAAACATCAATGTTACACAGCTTGTCCATACCACACTTGAGATTAGTGTACTTCATTTCTTCCGAACTGTTACAAAATAAAAATAATAATTCAACAAGATTTATTGATTGGCCTGTTAAAGTTTGGTATAAATATTCTTGTTTAATTCATTTTTGTCAAATACATAAATAACCTATTAAATTGAATTCTACACATTTCAGGTTACTATTTTTCATATGGAACCGATCAAAGACCAAACGCTCAATCGAAAAGACAGACTGTCAGTGAAACAATTGGCGAAACATTTTTCGGAGCAGGCTGCTGGGCAAACTCCGCATTCAGTAAATCATTATTAAAATTTATATCTGAATACATTTAAAAAGGGGAAAAATATTAGTAAGATTACTTTTGACAGGTTCACAGCTTGACGGGAAGAAACCTCATGAGGGACCGTTCTTCATCTCCATTACATTCCAACATTGAATACTGGGAAGGGAAAGCAAAAATGATGAAGAAATGAACCAAAATCCAAAGCCAAACTTATCGATTTTGACCTGTTTCAATGATGACCTAGACTATTTCTCTGTGAATTATCTTTTGTTGAAAATAAATTTGTGGTTAAATAAAAAACAATTATTTATTTTTGCTTATTTGATTTATTCTGCATTACCTACAATTCAAAACACATAAGCAAATCTATAAATGAGAAGGAGATAGGCATATTCTTCATTGATATAGTGGGAGCATTCAACAATGCAACTACACCCCTCTACATAAAATAATTACAAACAGGGATCAGAAAAGGTCTGTCAATGAAGTGGAGGAGGACCTAAGGACTAGGTTATTATGTCCACCAAAATCTTAATAATTCTGTTCACAAGGAAAGGGTGATGGGAAGCCTAAAAATTACAAGCCTAAGAGGGGCACTGATTCCATTCTCCCAGGACAACAAATATCTAAGTGTCACATTAGACCGTTTCACATGTAATCCACAGCTAATGAAAACTACCTTGAGAGCCAAAATTGCCTGGGGGAGGTGCAGAATGTTCTGTGCAAAAACCTGGGAATCAAACCTCAAAATAACTTTATGGCTCTACACCTGTTTCGTAAGACTAATGGTCACATATGGGTCGGTGGACTCAAAGAAAAGTTGGCTTCAGTGCCAACTCAGGCCTTGGAGGTGTTGTTAAACCCTCTACCACTTCATATTTTAATCCAAGGAGAAGCCAAAGCCGCGGATCATAGGCTCATAAATAGACAACCATCTATCATATCAATGAACAACGGAAACTGAGGGAAGAGATACAGCCAGATGCCATACTAGGCATGCCAATCGATCTACTCCCAGATATAACTTCACCAATAAGTACAAGGTAGTCATACCAGAAAGGGAAGATAGGCCAAAGGAATGAATACCTCTGAAGTGAATAACCCTGAATTCCTACTGGTATATTGAAAGGTCAAAAACTAATAGAGGCATGGGAGCTGAATTCCTTGGGGTGAATCCAAAGACCGAACCAACTTTAAACTTAGGTAAATATGCTACACTTTTCCAGTCTGAAATTATAGCAATTGAACACTGCCAGAGAAATAAAAAGGCTAGACACACATTCCAGGAAGATAGCCATTTTCTCTGACAGTCAGGTGGTACTTAAGGCCAGGTAGAGGTAAAAAGCATATGGAATTGTATGGAATCCCTGACAGAAGTCAGTGACACCAATGAGAATGTGAACATGTTGGCCAAAAAGGAGCCAATATGAAATCTCTAGGCCTTGAATCCTACTATGGCCTAGCATCTGGCCACATAACAGGACACATCCAAAAATGGATCCTTAATGAGTTCAAAACCTGGTGGACCCAGGCATGAGGCACATGAAGAGATTCATAGAAGGGCCGTCCAAGACTTACAAAGGAATTACTGGAAGGTAACCACAACAGAACCAGGATTCTGGTTGGACTCCTAAAAGGCACATGCCCTGGATTAAAGTACAGACAGAAGAAGCACTGTGCTTGCAGTGCAGGTACTGCCAGGAAGATGATATCCAGAACACGTTTAATGTTGTTATGATGGTCTATGTAGGTTAGACTCTTGCAACTAGCAGAGGAAAAGCCACACACATTCTTTCCTATTTACATACCATTCATCGGGGTTATGGAATGGTCCTTTACCTCTTTATATAACTAACTTAATTGAGGGTCAATGAAGTACTCAATATTCCATCAACAATTCTCTCACACTACACATTCACACCAATAAATAAGTCCACTCTCAACACAACCCAAAACTGTCATTATTATATACAATAAAACAACCTTTTTACTTCAAGAATCAGAAAAGGAGACCAAGATATTTGCTACTGTGCTCAAACACAATTCCCATATTGGATGGTATTCCTTCGTGCTCACTATGTGTCACAAAGCAACCTTTCTCTGCCGGGCACATACACAGGCTTTGGTCCAAAAGTGTCCGTGTGTCAACCTCACATAACCTATTCTTAATCGGCTGATGATGATCCTTCTTCTACAAGTCAGGGCCTCTGAGTGGCCTTACCTTATGAAATGCTAGTTCTATTGTCAATTTGACTGTACCAATGGAAAGAGCACTAAAAACCTTACAAGATTTGTTGTTTTTGTTGTAACCTTAAACAAACACAAAATCAATTGGAAAAAAAGTTTTACAAATCTCCATATTTCTTGTCTAATTTTTAAGATAGATTTTCTTGGTTGGAGCCTAGGGCTAAAATGATTATTGAAAATATGAATTAATTAATTCAAGTTCTATCGTTTTCTCATTGACACTGAACAAACTGATATTTATAGCTTGACTTCCATAATGCTAGCTACACGTGAAGCTACTCAAAGTAAACAGAACTGGCTTGGGACTGGAATCACTAATCCGTTACCAATTATGTACCATGCACGAAGCTACTAATTACTAATTTATTCAATGAAATCATGGAAGGAACATCATCTCTGTTTGTTATCCGTGATGATTGAAGAGATAATGCGGTCATATCATAGTTTAGTGACCAGGGTTTTGGTGGCCCTGAAAAGGGTTGGGTTATAGGTGTAGCTGATGGTCAAAGTCCGTGGACTGATATCAGTAGCAAATGAAAGGACTCATACAACAGGGAGCCAGGTCGGCTGTTGAGAGTATAAGAGATGATGCTGTGAGTACCCTTGTTGCTGTAACTAGTGCTGATGTCTTGCTCCATTAGTGAGAGTTGGGACCGGGGAACGAGTCTGAAATAAACAGATTGAGACCTTGAGATTATATACAGAGCTGCTGCAAGCTCATTGGCTGTAGTCATGTATGATGAGACCATTCCTACCATGACAGTGCGTTCCACCCAGTCACTAAAATGTGTTCTCAGAACATTATCACGTGGGGGGTCAACATGTTAGTGACTGAGCATTTTTGATGGCCCTGAGAAAGGCCGGTGTTGTGATCCAATAGTTGAAGTCTATAGAGTGAAATTGATGAACCGGATGTTGATGCAGAGGGAGTTGGTGGTATGTAAAGAGACTCGTGCAGTGGGCAAAGTAGGCAGCCATGTAGGCTATTGAGAGATGACACTGCAAATACTCTTGTTGTTTTAGCTAGTACTGACAGCTTGCTCCATTAATGAGAGTTGAGACCTCTTCGACGAGTCTAAAATAAGCAAACTGAACCCCTGCTTTTATACAGGGCTGCTGCAAAATCATTGGCTGCAGCATGGAAGGCGAGACCAATGTTGTAGCAGTGGGACACCTGCAGATAACTTGTTCACCACAACAGTACTATCATTGCTACAGAACAGAAAGAACACACAAAAATTTTGTTCTATGCCTAAAAAGAAATTTCCACTAGCATTTATTTATTGCTACTAACGAATTCCAAGTTTCAGATTGATAAAGATAAAGTTTCAGAATTCTGTCATAAAAAAATAATAAACAATAAGTAAAACTTGCTGAGGTAGTGTTTGAATTGGACATTTTAATTAATATCATGTAACAAATTATATTACAATATGTATATATAGAGTATAAATTCACGTGTTCCTATTTAAGGCTTCATGAATAGCTAGATAATAAGTACTCTGCTGTCGGACTATTCTAGCCTCCAGCTCCTTGTGGGGGACTCAGTGCAGTTATTACAGCGTCTCATCAACTATCGACATTTCCGATACTGATAAAGGAGTTGCGAATTGGGATGAGAATGCAATTTCAGGGTAGATAGTTGTATGGGTTGTATAAAATATAAATGTATAAAATTTCATCTATAACATCTAGGGCCCTACGCTTGAAATGTCGCACCTCATCATCATTCATACTCAGCAGATCCGGTAGCATGCTAAGTAGAAACATTTTCAACCCCTCGATTTTTTGATCCTGGTTGGTTTTAGTTTTTTTGGCATGGGAGTAATCACTGTTCAAGGAATGTTTCCTCTTCGATATATCTGATAGTGGTTCCTTTCGTTGTGATGGCTCGAGTGGAATCTGTTGCTCCTGAGGTGATGAAGAGCCTTGCAATATTACACTTTCATCAACGTGTTTGAACAGCTTGATTTCTTCCTGTTTTGGCTGAAGTAGCAGATTTCCTGAAGGCATACCTAATGACTTTATGTATGGAAGGGTAAACTGCATAGCTTCTAATAGGTAATACACCTTCTTTGTCGTTCCTCCTGAACCATTTTTGTATGGTTTCATGTGCCTCGTAAAAACAGCACATAGGTTTTTCCATCTATTTTTACATTCAGCCACTGAAACAAATTTAAGTTTAACTGCTGGGCCAGATGTCCTGACCATTCTTCCAAATATCAAACAAACAAACATAAATATTATAAAGTTTTAATTGTAATTCTATTTATTTTTATGATACTGGTAGAACATTTACATAAATATATAAATTAGGCATTGCAAACTAAAATAGTTCAAAGGCACCTACCTGACATATTCACTATTTTTCCAACTTCTTGCCATGCCTTTTCTGAGTCGTCTTTCTTCGAGTATCCAGGAAGGGTAAAACTGTATAAAATAGGATGCTTTTCAATTTCTTTTACAAATAATATGTTCAACTGTTGATCGCCCATGCTGAAAATTCACTAGTGACTACCCAGCAGCTGAGTTTCTTAGAACTGATTAATAACGCGTTAGTAACGGGTAATCAGAAGCGTCAACTGTGGTGACCTGTGCAATAACATTAGAAGTGACTCGTTTTAGACTGGTTAGTAATTCGGTCACTAATCAGTTTCTTGTGAGTAGCTTCACAAGTAGACGGCCTAAATGATAAAAATAAACACGAAATCGTGTTGTCCAAACCTTCTATTTCATGGATAAAGTAGACTAATGACCGTCGATATTGAGGCATGTGGTGAGATCTCGGACGTGCACGGGCAGTTCCCACTTGTTTAGATGTAATTACGTGATAGTTTATGTACATTTCATAAAAGAAGTCCCACTTCGACACTGCCTGCTTAGTCCTTTGTTGGTTAATATATATAACACACGATCACCACTCTTGTGGTTGGTGGTAGCTGGCCTGATTGTAGGACTAAATAGGCTAGGTTATCTAACCATATCCTGATGACCTAGTTGTAGTAACAAAAATCAATATTGAAACTGATTCAAATGCAAAGTGCCCTCAATTTAGTAGAAAGGTGGTGTGAGAACATGTGTCTTGGTGTCAACCAATATTTTCCAACTGATTTGTACGGAAGTGCAGCTTGTGGGCAAAAGCTAAAGAGTAAGAGGAGTTACATACTGGAGCAGAGAGAATATCAAAGGCATGCAGAACAGCCCTGAGGTCCTTGCTTCTGTTCCACCTATCAACGTCATACCCAAAGAACTTTGAATGAAGGAAGAAAAGGAAACGCTATTATCAGATCTGATTGCATACAGCTTCAAGGAGCACCAAGAAACCAGTTTCGATGCTTCATTATCATTGGATCGAAGACACATGGCAGGACAGATGAGATAGTAAAAAAGACAGACTAATCCATGGTTTCTTCCCTAGCATTAAGTTGTGAAGTAGAACAAACTTTCTAGCCAGACTTCTGCGAATTGCAAATAATGATGGGACATAGGAACTTTAACTCTTACCTCAATTGATTCCATATAAAGTCTACTGTATTCAAACTATGGGATAGAGGATAATGCTGCACACAAGCTCTTAAATTGGTCCTCCTTTTTAGTCTTAACTGGCCACTGGCTTTAAAAGCAATGAACACAAAACATGGGAATTACTATACCTTTTACACCGCATACATTTGACTAAATAATTTTCTCAATAGAATTATGTAATCATAAAATACATAATTTGTTTATTATTATTATTTTTGGATTTTGTGAGGTTTTAAATTTTTTATTGAATCAACCATAAAAATTAGGCTAAAAATGTCGCTGTAAGAAGTGATTTCTTTCATAAAAAATACTAAATATATAATGGTCATTAAGATGCTATTGATAAAAGATGCAAGTAATCTAAAGTTTTTAAATATACATCATTGTTAAAAATTAGGGTAAAGATTTCATTGTTAGTAGTAAATTGGTGCATAAAAATATTAAATTATGATGAAATGCAAGAAGTGATGCCATCGGTAGAAGATAAAGTAATCCAATTTTTAACAATACTCAATTGTTAAAAATTAGGCTAAAGATGTCATTGTTAGAAGGGATTTCATTCATAAAAAATATTAAATACACTGATGGACAAAATAAACACACCATCCTTAATTTTAATGTATTTAGATTTATTCATAATTAGCATACCAAAAATAGGTATGGTTTTAAAAATAAGAAATTAAAAAAATGTTTATTACCTAATTCTAAAAAAACAATTGTGGAAAAAACAGAAAATTCAAAACAAATACAAACGCAAAAAAAACTTTTTTGTCCTCTTTAGAAGGTGTTAAGACCTGGGGTTTTCTGTTCTACTCGTTGCTTAAGTTGGTCCCAAATGTGTTCAATTAGGTTCAATTCTGGACTTCAAGCTAGCCACACCAAACACTCAATTCCAACCTCATTCAGGTAGTCATCCACAACGTGCTTTATGGGACCTAGTATTATCCTGCATTAGCAAGAATCTTTCATCGATGTGGGGGGACAAATGGCACTACATGTTCTTTGATTGTCTTGTAAGTACCTCTGTGAAGTTAGAGATCTCCCTAGCACAACAACAAATTCGGTGCAGGCATCCAAAGAAATGCCACCCCAGAACATCAATGACCCACCATGGAATGCCACTTGAAGAACCGTACAGCATGGGGGCAGTCCTGAAGGAAATCAAACATTTAAGATTGTCTTATTGGATTTCTGAACTCATTTCCCATAATGCTGTGGTTTCATAGAGCTAATGTAGAAACATAGCTAACTAATTGGATATAATTTTAAACTAAATAAATTGAGTGGGGCATTAAATTTTTCCATCAGTGTACATTAATGTAGCCATAAGATGCCATTGCAAGAAGTGATGTCATCTATAGAACATACAAGTAATTGAAAGTGTTGAAATGTCATTGTTAAAAATTATGGTAAAGATGTCATTGTTAGAAACACCTTCCAGGCTCAAAAATCAAAATTCTATTATTAACTGTGTGAAAAACAGATTACAGAATTGCATGATCTAAGATGATCATGCTTAAGCAATCATTGTGAGAAGAGCTTAAAAGTACTTATAATCTCAATAATATTATAATCAATCTACCAATTTAATGCACTATTAACATGTCTCTAAAAAGTAATACCACTGATAAAAAAAAATCAGAAGAATTCAAAGTGTAAATGTATATACCATAGTTAAAAATTTAGGTTAAGAAGTTATTGTTGTTGATAAATATACCAACATTGTATTATTAAAAGTTTGGAATCATTACTTTAATTGTGAAACAACAGCATGAAAATGTCAGTGAGAAGATACCAAAAGTCAGCATAATACAATCACAATAATATATAATCTAATATTTCAATTTTAGCTTAAGATATCATTCCAAAAAGTGATACCATTGATAAAAAATATAAGTTAATACAATTTGTATTTAAATATATTGTTTTTAAAAATTTTGGTAAAGATGTCATTGTTATGAGCTGTTAGAAGCAGCTCCGGCAGTGGCAATTGCCCATTTAAATACCTACATCGGAATGGCGATATTAATGCCTAAGAAATAAGTGAAGGGTAACCCTGGAAAGTGTTATCTAAAACAACTATCTTAAGGTAGTGCACTTTTTGAAGTTTGAAAATAAAGAAGGGTCAATTTCACAATAAATGTTTTAGGCCTCAGTGGAAAAAAAGGGATACTTTGGTTAACAAAAAAAGTGATGCCATCAATAGATTATATGAGTTATTAAAAGTTTTTAACTGTACATCATGTTTAGACATTAGAATAAAGAGGACATCGTTAGAAGCAGCTTCAAGGTTAAATAATAGATATTCTAACATTAAAAATGTGAAAACAGATTACTAAAAATTGCAGTTAAAAATGAGGTTAAACAGTTTTGGTTACTCTTTGATGTGACATTAACCTGGAAACTTCAACTGCGGCACATCATAACAAAAAGTAAAATATCACTAATGACCACAAGAAGAACTATCAATCACAATCTTGAGGACTAAATCTGAAAATGCTATATACTGCAGTAATATGGCTCACTAATCTGATGGACCAAGCCAGCAAAAACAAGCTACCCAAACATTAGGCGGCATACAAAGAGTGTCAAACCTGGCAGGCCATGAAAACAACCCTATCGATTCCTCTAGAAACACTGCTAAACCATCGTTAGAAATTTTTATACAAGGAAAAGATCATTTAGGCTCTAGAAACAGTCGAATTGGGTGGGAATTAAACACTTTAAGCACACAACAATAAATAATAAAATCAGGCTCCCATTCTTAGACATGACTACATGATATTGAGACACTCTTTAAATCCTATAAAGTCTCACAGGCTATAAAGGAGAAGAAAAATTCAGGAGAAATCATATTTAATGACATGGTATACAGAGGGGGCCAAAACGAATTAGGAAACCAAATCAGGTATTTTGTGTACAAGCCCAAAACATGAACAATCAAACACATTATGGAAGTACACCTTGGTATTTCAAGCTGAAATACATGCCATCATTGCTTGTGCCTTAAAAAATTAAAAAAAGATGACACTGGCAAAAAAATTCTCATAAAATCAGATAGCAAAGAAGATGTTAAAGTAATAGCATATAAAAAAAAATCACATCAAAACTAGACAGGGGATGCATCTAAAACCCCAAAACCTGGCAAAACACCACAATCTGATGATATCTTGAGTACCAGGACACAATGGAATTTTAGGTAACAAAAAAGCAGATACACAGCTGGAGGAAGATCTGCAAGACCATATAAGCCCAGAACCTATTATTGGGATAAAAACAAACAAGAATCCTCCATTACAGAATGGATACACAAAAAGGCCAAAGAAGAAGTGGATAAAATCTATAGGTGCTACAAACAGTAAGGTATGCTAAAACAACCCTCATTAATACTAGAAAACTCACTGCTACAGTTAGAGAGGATAAAACTCAAAAGAGTGATTGACTACTGGTCTATGGCACCTGACGAAACATCTACACAGCATGGACATATTCAATAATGACTCCATTTGTAGGTTATGCAATGAAGTGGAAGAAACAGCCACCCAATCATCTTTGAAAGCAAATCAACTTATTAATGGAGACAATCTAGAATACAAAGAAAACACAGAGAGAGGAATTACAGCAATGAGAGTCAATGGCCTAGTATTTCTTAGAAGAATAAAATTGGTTGCTCTGAACTAAGTAAGGAACTAGGAAAGTGCAATAAGCCAAAAGGCTACAGTGCTCGGGGAACAAAAACTCCCTCATCCTAGTAACCATCATCATCATTGAAAGTTTGTAAACAGATTACTGTAATTGAAAGACAAAGACATGCATACATAATTTTTTATTCAAAGTGCATACATTTCCGATGCTATTGCAAGTGGTGATTCCATTGACAGAATATCTAGGTTATTCATTATTTTTAAAAATTAAGACAGTTTTATTGTCAGAAGCATCTTTCAGGTTAAATAAATTGAAAATCTAGTTACACAAGTGTGAAAATAGATTACAGTAAATTTTAAGACAAAGACATACGTTCATAATTTATTTATTCAAAGTGCATAAATTTATGATGCCATTTCAAATGGTGATGCCATTGACAGAATATCTAGATTATTTATTACTTTTAAAAATTACGGTAAAGATGTCATTGTCAGAAGCAGCTTCCAGGTTAAATAAATCAATAATCTACATACACAAGTGTGAAAATAGATTACTGCAAATAATAAGACAAAGACATGCATACATAATTTATTTATTCAAAGTGCATAAATTTATGATGCCATTGCAAGAGATGATGCCATCGATAGGACATGTAGGTTATTTGTTATTGTTAAAAATTAGGGTTAAGATATCATTATGAGAAGCAGTTTCCAGGCTAAATTAATTAATAATCTAGTTTTGAAAGTGCGAAAACAGATTACTGTATTGTAAGACAACGATAATTTACTTATTTAAAATTTCTAAATTATAGATATCATTGCAAGAAATGATGCCATCGATAGGACATCTAGGTTATTTGTTATTGTTAAAAATTAGGGTTAAGATGCCATTATCAGGAGCAGTTTCCAGGCTAAATAAATTAATAATCTAGTTTTGAAAGTGCGAAAACAGATTACTGTAATTGTAAGACAAAGATAATTTACTTATTTAAAATTCCTAAATTATAGATATCACTGCCAAGTGACTAAGATTGCAAGTGCTGATGCCGACAGAATATCTAGATTATTTATTATTTTTAAAAATTAAGATAGTTGTTATTGTCAGAGGCAGCTTCCAGTAATGTTATTAATATAGTAAAATGCCAAGGTGAGTGGAGATTTATAAGTAACAATAATATTTTTAATTATTGCTGTAGTGTTTAGATGTCATTGTGAGTACTGATTTACGGGATGAGGCTTTTGATTTTCTCCAAATATATTCCATATATGAATTGTCTACTGAAATTCAATCACATAAAAGAAAATAAGTGGGTGATCTAGATAAAAGTTTTTTTTCTTGTCTTCTTATCTTTTTTTTTCTATAATAATTTTAAGATTGGTTAAATTTGTGTCAACAGTTTTTTAAGAATGTTTTGTTGTCTCTGACCCTAAATATTCTGTGTTGAAACAGAAATTGTCATTGTGTAGTGTCTAATATGTAGCTGGGTTATAAGCAGGGTGACGTCCGTGTCTAGAGCCTCGTCTGAATTTGACAATGTTGAAATATGCCACCCTCGTGAAATAATTTCATTTTTCCGACTTAAATCACATAGAAAATGTTTTTAAAAATGATAATCGGACGAAAAGTGAGTTCTGGTTTGGGCGGTAATATTTTGACGGCTGACAAGTCGGGTTGGCGAGACTGAATTGCAGATTAGTGGTCATTATAAGTTATCCATCAGCTGTATAGTGGGTCCCATATTAGAAAAAAACACTTTTTGTTACATTTCAATTCTATGATTTTTTCCGTTGTTTTTGTTTTTATTGTGAGACACTGAAAGAAAAAGAAAAAAGAATCCCTTTTAATTGTACTGTAAAGTTCGGGTGTCGGGAAGTGGGCCTCGGCCGTTTTTCTCGACTCAATTCCGTCATCAAGGACTCAACAATATTGAGAGGAAACGGTTTCCAGTTTGCGTGAGGATTATTCTTCGTTCTTCGATATCCAATTTCTAGCGATGTGTCCGGAATATTAGCGTGTAAGTAGCGATATTGCGTATTTTCTCGTTATCTCCAAGTCCGTATCAATTTTTAATTGCGCCTTTCTTAATTTATTATTTTTAGATCGGTAGCTGTTAAGGTGGAATTGGAGTGAACCGATGAGTAAGAAGATCAAAGGGGTTTTGGAAGAGATGTCGGACGTCGAGATGGAGTTGGAACAAGTGATCGACTTGACGTCCATGTACACGCATCCTCAGACGCCCATAGTCAAGAAATGGATGAACTCCTTCAACGAAGGTACGTTGACGAGCAGTGATTTTCGCGATTACTGGCGCGTCTGGGTGCCGAAACACGCGATGAACATGCCCATGCATTGGAGTGGTAAAGAAGAAGACCAGCCTCAGGACGACTTGATCTCGACCCTCGAAGAGTTCATATGCAACGGGGACAAAGATGTCATATTCAACATGCTGTCCGAATCTGACAACCCTTCTGCTGTATGCGGGAAGGTGTTCAAAATGGGAGAACCGACATACAACTGTAAGGAATGCGGGATGGATGCGACGTGCGTCCTTTGCGTTGATTGTTTTAAACAATCCATACACAAGACGCACAAGTACAAGATGGGCACATCGGGCGGAGGCGGCTGTTGCGATTGTGGGGATGTCGAAGCTTGGAAAATCGGCCCTTGCTGTGATAAGCACAAAGTTATAAAACCGTTGATACCGTCTGGTAGTGGGAATGTTCGCTACAGATTTCCTAGGGATCTCGTCGAAAGGACTGAATTGCTCTTCAACTGCATTCTGAGTTACGCTTACCAAGTATTGACTTTGGAATGGCTCCCAAACGATTTGCGGATTAAAGGGACAGAACAGGACAATCCGATTGCCATGTTCGAAGCCGATCAGTATTGCACTGTGATGTACAACGACGAGACGCATACTTTCGAACAAGTGATCAACACTTTGGCTCGAGTTATCAAGTGCTCCCAAAGAGATGCAATCGAGTTTGTTACCAACATTGACAGAGAGGGACGTACTGTCGTGAAATCTTCTACGTTTCAACACTGTTCCGAACTAAAAAGCGACATTGAAAAATTCACTTCTAGGCATGGCGGTACCCGACCCCTTAAAGTGCTTGTCGTTCACGCGTTTGTGATCGCTCATCAGAATTTTGCTCTGAGGCTCTTGACATGGCTTCAAAAACTGTGCTCTTACGCTGAAGGTTTCAGGAATGCTTTTACCATCGTCATTTTAAAAGAGAACAATGAGGAACCTGCCATCATAGAAAGAATACTTCAGAGAGACTCTCTTCTTTGGAAATCGGCGAGGCTTCACTGGCATCGACTTTTCATCGCCGGCATGTTCATGGAGTATAGAAACAAAAAATATTTTGCCAAGTTTTTTACAAAGTTCTACGGTAACATTATGAAAGATTTCATCCGTGACGATCACGACCATTCATTTTCAGTTGCTTCTCTCTCTATTCAAATATTCACAGTTCCGACTCTAGCTCACTATCTCATCGCCCGAGAAGATGCCATGCTCATTTTAATGAACACCTTCATATCTGAATGTTACAGGAAATGTAACAAATTAGGAAAACTTGAGTTTGACAGATCGACGCCAAATGGACCGTTTAAAAGGGCGACTTATATCTTATACGATTTGAGATATCTTTTGGGCGTGCCTCCTGAGGTATGGACGGATGATTTAAGACGTGGTTTCTTACAAAGCATTAGTCTAGTTTTGACGCTGTTGACTTATATGCAAGGAATGGATTCTGTAACCAGGCAAGTTGGACAGCACATGGAGTACGAGCCCGAATGGGAATCCGCGTTTAACCTTCATTTGAAACTGGCACCGGTTATTACATTGCTTTTGAAATGGTGTGCCACCGATAGAGTAGTACTTATTAAAGCTTATAGACTAACATTGACGAGATTGTATGAAAACGCTAGCTATGACAAAAGCCAGCAAGGCGAAGTAAGAGAATTGGCCGATCACAGCGCTTCTTGCTTACAGTACGATGTAGCCACTCAACCCGTTTCTATCCATTTGCCTCTCTCTAGGTTTTTGGCCGGTTTACATTTACATTTGGAAAAGTTCAACTTATCTTTCGATTCGCAAGAATTCGTTTCAGTGACAAAACAGACACCTGAACAAATCTTGGAACCCGTGCTCCGTACGCAGGTGATGATAGCTCAAGTACATGCTGGAATGTGGAGGCGTAACGGATATTCACTCGCAAACCAAATCTATTTTTATCATAATGTGAAATGTAGAGGAGAAATGTTAGATAAAGATATTGTTCTCTTACAAATGTGTGCATCTTTGATTGAAAGTAATGAATTTTTAATTCACTTGCTCAATAAATTCGCTCTGATCAATTGGGCTAGTCAGGATTTTGACAAAAATACCGCTAGGAGTTCTGAAGAGGAAGGAATGAAACAAACAATAAATTTGGTCGAAGAATTTTTATCTCTCCTCATCGTTATTATCGGTGAGCGATACGTACCAGGAGTAGGTATGGTGACTCAAGATGAGTGTATAAAAAATGAAATCATCCACCAACTTTTTATTAGGCCTTTATCTCATTCTGAAGTCAATAAAGCTCTTCCTGATGATTTGAACCAAGAAACCGGGATGGAAAGAGTAATCAATGAAGTTGCCACTTTTAAAAAGCCGAGTCAAAACTCTGGCAAGGGGGTTTATGAAATCAAACGCGAATATCTTGACAGATACAATGTATTTTTTTACCATTACACCAAAGAAGAATTATCTAGATCCGAAGAAGAACAAAGGAAATTACGCAAGTCCATTACTGGGTTGGAATGCTGCCCTCCGCCAGTTCTTCCCGCTTTGACTGAACCGTTCAGTATGGTTGCGAACCTTCTGCAATGTGATGTAATGTTATATCTGATGAGAACGGTGCTAGAGAGGAGTCTAAATTTACGATCGAGAAGTTTTTCGGAAGCTCAATTACAAAAAATCCTACACCTCATCGGGTATGCGTTACACGAGGAAGAACAAAAATACTACAGCTTCTTTACATTTACCAAACGTGCAAGAAAATGGGACTTGGAAGCTATGCTTGAGGAATTGTGCAATAGTTCCAGAGTTGAAGTATACAAACATTTATTGAAATGGACCGTAAACAAGTTTAAACAGTTGTCATCTCCGAGCATTGTCCAAAACGTCGACCTTATTGAACCATGTAATTCAAAATTATCCGAAGTGCAAGAGAAGCAATATAGAGCTAGATTGGCAGCGGAAAAAAGAGCAGCAATTATGGCACAGATGTTAAAAATGCAACAAAATTTTATGAAAGACAATGCAGACTTGTTTGAAAAAACTGTGGTGTCAACAGCAGAAAAAATGGAACCACAAGAAGTACCTCAAGTTGCAAAATCGTCCAATGATGGAACGCCTATTGCATTGGGGCCAAACCAATCGCCTAAAGTATCAGAAGGTAGAAAATTCACATGCATATTGTGCCAGGAAGATCAGGAAATTTCACGTAATGGACCTGCAATGGTGTTGGCAGCATTCGTTCAAAAATCTACAGTTTTGTGTAGAAACAGAAATGTTTTCGGTGCATCTGATGACAAGAAGCTACCTCTCATTTTGAATTCTAACATGGGACCTGCACCGCATACAGGAACTTGTGGCCATGTAATGCATAGTACATGTTGGAAGAAGTACATCCAGACAATTCATTCCAAAGAAAACAGACGACCTTACAGATTGAGACAACCGACGTCATTTGATATAGAAAAGAATGAATACCTTTGCCCACTTTGTGAATGTCTTAACAACACAGTACTTCCAATAGTTCCGATGCTTAATACTTTACCCAATGGGAAGCCCCTTACACAGGCACATAAACTAACTTTTGCCAATTGGTATGAAGCATCAATTATTGCGATCACACACAAGCAGAAAGCAGATATGTCAATCAAAGGGAATCTATTAGCCAAGTTTGAAGACGGGCTGAAGTCGATGGACACTGAATTCAAGGACAGTAGTACGGTTGCAGTTTCAGGTAGTGGCTCCCAGGACATAGAAACAGTTGTAATACATTCAGATTCAGATGAAACGGACGATGACATGGATGATGATACCTTGGAACCAGCGAATCAATTGATTTCAACATCTCCTAATAGCTATCCAAGTTTAAATGCAATAGTTCCTCTCACAGAAAGTGACGTTTACTTACAGCTGAGGGTATTTTCTAAGTGGTCGGATGGAGTCGACAAAGATATCGGCGATGGGGAAGAGAGTGGTGCTAGTTGTGGCCTTTCTGAAGATTTATTGGAAATGATAAATATTTTCTCTTTGATCGCTTACACCAAAGGACTTGATGTCGATCCACACGAAAATGACACTGCAATACCTATGATGGCGTGGAAAACATGCGCTTACACAATCCATTCGATAGAGTGGCTTCTGCGATATACAGAAAAACCTTTGCTAGGAGATTTTACATGTAGACAACAAGACGGACTAGAAAATTTAATAAGGCTTGCCGGTGTTTTAGGCACAGCTTGGAAAGAAAGACAAGCCATCAATCGTCACGGTGTACAGTTATTAACAATGATAATTGGAACACCGGGCACTTACTCTTGTGATCCGTCTATACTAGATTGGGATTGTTTTGGTGTATTGGTCCCTCTCACATCAACATTTCCTAGTATATTTCATTGCGATCCAGTACCAGTACCTTCAGGCTCACAGTTAGAATTGCATTCATTCTATTTGATGTTTTTAGCTCAGTTTGCACAAATTATTATTTCTCTTGAAATGAACGACGGGGCAGATGAAGAAAAAGAAGTAGACATAGTATCCAAGGAGACGCAATGCCTCGCACAAATAGTAAGGATTTTCAGAGACATACCCAGTGTAAACACAGATGAGGTATGGAAGGTGCTGAAAAGCTCGTCTCTCTCGTATTTACGATGCTGTGCGATATATTATCACTTTCTAACCGGAGTACCGGCTCCGCCGGCATTAAAGAAAGTCGGCGGTGACACTTTTGAAAATCTGTGCGCCTATTTAGGAATACCTTCAACGTGTAATGAACTCATGAATCACAGTTATGTATTAAAATTATACAATAATTGGGCTAGCCATCGCAAAATAGTAAGCTTAAGATCTCACAACGATGCAATTCTAAATATGGTGCCTCTGAATGAACTTGTCCGACTACCTGATGATTACAGTGAACTCATCAACACCGTTTCACTTTTTACTTGCCCAAACAGTGACAGAGAAGACTCGAGGAATCCTACCATGTGTCTGGTTTGTGGCGAGGTGCTCTGTTCTCAAACTTACTGCTGTCAAACTGAGCTTGACAAAGTATTGGTGAGTGCATTGCATGCAATGGATTGCTTTTTAATAAATCGGTGTTGGACATTTTATTTTTATTTTTAGTAATATAGCCATTTTCTAATATTCAAATAAGAGACTGCTTGGTATGCTTAAAACAACTTATGATTCAAATGTTTGCTTTTATTGCTCTTCACGTTACCAACTGTGGGAATTGAAGCCATTTTCTTTTTATTATAATATTATTATTACGCTTTTGTGTGTGTTTTTTAATAGCATGTTGTAATATATTATCTAAGCCTTTATTAAAATGCTGTCAAACTAGTAAAGTGTCAATAAAATTAGTAATACCAGATACTGTCGTTTTTAATAACAACAAAACTCAAGAAAGAAAATTGAAGAGATTAGATTCTGCAGATTAATGGGAACTAATCAACTAAAAAGTGCTGACTCAACTGAAAAAAACAGGACTGCAACTTTTCTACAACTGAACATAAATAATTATTTTTTGTTGAGTGATGAATAAATTGACTCAGTTATGGATCGAGCCACATTGTCATTCATTTTCAGTTTAAACAAAATGGATTTTGTCAATTTTTTCAGCCAAACGAGTCTTGACGACATGAATTCAGATAGAAATCTAATCGAATGAAGAATTTGTAAAATTACAATACTTCTACTATCATATTAGCAATCTTAGTCATCAAACCTAAATTACGTTGATTGAATTCCACAAGGATTAGTAAAACATTGATCATGGACATTTTCAAGGCCATTTGTATGGTGAAGAAATATAATTTATGCGGATTATTTCCTTAGAAGCTTAAGCGGATCAAAGAAGATTTAGACAAAAAGACAGGAAAATATTTTATTGATGACTGCTTGTTTAAGGAGCGCATGTAGTATGCCAATTTAACTGCCAAAACTAAACAAAATTGCTGCAAGAAGAATGCTTATAAAAAATGTGTTTGCCAGAAAAAATAATTTTTGACTTGGTTAATTTTGTTCGCACATTTTGACAAGCTTGTACTACTCTAATTTTTGCTTATTTAAGGTTATATTGAAAACAAAAATCAAATTATTATTATTTTTTGTCTTTTAAGGTTGGAGCCTGCACATACCATGCCCATGCATGTGGTGCTGGGGCTGGAATATTTTTGCGAATAAGAGAATGTGAAATTCTTTTCCTTGCGACGCCGAATCGAGGGTGCTTTAGAGCTCCGCCTTATGTCGATGATTATGGCGAGGTGGATCAAGGACTGCGCCGAGGCAACCCGTTACACCTTTGCAAGGAGAGCTATCACAAATTGCAACTCATGTGGCTCTCGCATAGCATCCATGAAGAGATCGCAAGAGCGATCGAGCTATCGCATACTCTCATGCCTACGCAATGGCAGCATTTGTAATTGGAACCGCTGAATCGTGCGACGGGAGGATACGGTATGTAACCTAATTTCAGGCTGAATTCAAAATGAAATTAAAAGTCATTGATTGAATACTGTACATTTTGTATTATTTCATTTCCAATGATAATTAAAAGTAATGTTAATAATATTGTAAATATTATTATGTGTGAATACAAAATTAAATAAGGCTCACTTTAATTGATATGTGACCTATTTCACACATTTTGTTATTTATATAATATAAATATATATTTTCTTTCAATTGAAATCAGTTCACATATATATATTAGTCATTTCACTTAAACTATATTCGGATTTTTTATTTTATTATTTTTTTCCCGAGGGACTTTGTGATGTTACCAAATAACATTTTAATGTTAAGTTCAGCTGAAAATTTAGTTTGTCCCTTTTATTTGTTTATTTTATTATTCGCACATTTATTTATATTGAAAATGCTTGGTTGTTTATTTTAAAAAGTGCCAGTTTTGATATCAAATTTGTATAGGTATTTAAACGGAACTTTTTTAATAAACAATTGCTAATTATCATGGGTTAGATACTAGTATTTACATTTATGTTCACCTCGTAAGTAAACTTTTCTATTTTTGTTACAGAAAATTATTTTTATATCTATTGCACATTTATTAAATAAAATATAAAAATTTCAAAAAAAATTTGCAAAATGTAGTTATGATAAAACCCTAATTGCAAATCAAGGGTCAAATTTTAGATATAAATACATTAACGCTTGTACATACAGATTCATTTTGTTTAAAAAAATATATATATATAATTAATATACTATGTCTCATAGTATTAGGTCTGAACAACTTTTTTCTTTTTTTTTTTAAAGGGAGGGAAGAGGAGAGAATGAAGCACTAACACTGACCCGGTTAAATAATTAGATTCGATTATAATATTCATGTACCAAAGGAGAGAATCTTCTCTTTCTATTAATATTAAGTATTTTGAAACAATATATTTCTTTGCAACAATATGTTTTTTGTAACGTAAATTTTTTTCCTCTGCACATAAAAAAAAAATCCCCCGTTTTAAAATAATGCGCATGTGTGAACATATATGTGTATATGTAAAATATGTAAATGTCAGTGTGTTAAGCGGGGAAAGAAATCTCTTTATTTATGAAATAAATTGTAAAAATTAATTAAATTTTCATTGTTATTTAATTGATAAATATCAACAAACAATACAAATGAAAGCTCTAATCTCAAATGATTCTTTAAAAAAAAAAATTCTGTAAATATTTCAAATGAATTGATATACTGATATGAAATCAAAATTGTTAATTTACTTTCTTAAAAATTAAGGAAATATATTTTGTAAAATAATAATCAAGAGGTTTAGGGTTGTTTTTTCCATCATATATTAATTTTTTTTTTGTTTTATTACATCAATTGGTTTATGTTCACTGAACCCATTTCATATTTGAAAAGGTTTATTGGACCCCAAAAAAATGTATATAATCTTAAATACTACAGTTAAGAACTGTTTATTCCATATGTAAACTTATAAAGTTAAGTTTCAAAGAGTGTATTTAGGTTTTTAACTAGTATTATTATTACTAGTTATAAATATTAACAAGGTTTTTTTTAACTAGTAAGTTCTGTTACTAGTTTGAATATTAACAATCTTGCTTAATTAGTGCTTATTAAATGGGTAGATATCACAAAATCAGTGTGTACTTTAAATTAAATAATGAGAACCGACTGTCTTATACTTTTGAATTCTAGTACATGACTAATTTTTATTTTGAGAAAGGAAAGAAGGGCTTGTAGTCAAAACCAATGACAGGTCAAATATTATTATTAATATGAACAATGGGGCTTTCATTTTTGCCAATTTGGAAAGGTTAAAAAAAGATTAAAACTCCTTTACTTCAATGTAAATGTATGTATGAATCACAATAAATGTAAACAATCTTATTTTTTTTATTACTATCATCATATAGAATAGTGTGCGTGCTGTGATTAATAAAATATTCTTAGTTACAAAATTGTATATAATTTAATATAACGTCTTGTTGGTTTGTGGTATATCTGAATGTAAGTCTACCTATGAGGTTTTACTGAAAATTATATAAGTATTGCTTTATTAACAATTATGTAAACTGTTAATTAATAAAAATATTGTCCAAATGAAGTTTATTTTTAACATTTTCATTGTAGGGTGATCTGAGTGGAAATTAAAGAGGGGAATCTGTTAACATAAGACTTCGGAAATCTTCATATCGACGACTGGCTACAATAAAAAGGATTTGTCAGTGGTACGTATTTCCAATCAAAATTTTCAGAAAGACACAAAAAATTATTATCCATGCAAAACATTGTTGTTAAAAGTTAAATTAAAGAGTAAAAAAATTACTTTAGAGTATTTTATTTATGAATGTTATATGTATAAAGTTTATTGTATGCTGTTTAAATTAATAATAGAATTTATAATTTTTGTTTCTTATTCAATCATTATTTTTCTAAAAGAAGATAATTTATATCTGTACATAGTTTCAAGATAATTGACACTCACACCGCCGTCAGTAAAAGAATAACATGGACAGCCGAAGAATAAATGGCGGGTCATTTAAGACCAAAATATTTTTTTAAACTGAAAAACTACAATAAGGTTTTTTCGTTTTATAATGTTTATTTATTTAGTGTACACACAGGCGACTTATAAATAAAAAATTTAATAAGCTAAAAATTTTTTACATCATATAATTATAAATTTTATAAAAAATTTTATATGTAGGTGTGATGACATTTATCTAATTTCAACATTGTGAATCTCCTGGTAAGAGGAAAAATTGTACTGGAAAAAAAATGACATGGACTGTGAATGGCAAGCATCTTTTTATCTATAAAATAAGCAATAACAATTGTTCAAAATTTAATTTATGTTCAGGGAAAACATAATAGAGGAATACATTAGAGAGTAGATTTAAATGGGGGGGGGGGTTTAAATGGGTGTTGAAACATTCAAGGCGGTGTGAGTGTTAATAAAAGAAAGATAAAATTTTGCCAAATTTTCCTGATGATGTAAAGCTGTACAAATTTCTCTGCACATATCCCAGGAATGTGCTATTTTGTGTACTTCACTGTTATTTTTAATACAGAAAAGATTCTATCTAATGCTGTACCCTTAAAAAAGGTAAGTATAGTATTTTTAATTGGCTAACTGCAGAGCCTCTTGTCAAAATCAGTCCCAGTTGTGCATTAGGTTTTTTTTTTTTAATTTTGATAGATTGAAATCTGCTGATTTATCAGTTAGAAATTATATTGACCTCAGAATTTGGGCATTAGGGTAACAAACTTTCTCATTTCACTGCTTTTTTCTAATGACATGGCTTTTGCATTTTTTTGATTGAGAAAATTTGGCCCTTTAGGAGAGCCTGGCGAAAAGGCTCTACAACTACTCTGCATAACCTAAGTTTGGCGCGTCTCAGAGAACTGAATCAACCAATCATTCACACTAACAAATAAATTCACACTAACTACAAACTCATACTATACGTACAATTAAAAATTTGGAAGGCACTGGGGCTTTATGTCAGTATCTCGCCCACATTCACTAAAAAATATAAAAACTATGGGGCACTTTATATCCTGCCATAAACATATGCACAGATAAAATTTGGGGAGTCATTGGGGTATTTGATATGCCAGTGCCGACCTTCTTTCACTATAAACAAAATTAGGCTAAACATGTTAGCCTAATGTGGTGGGTCTGTGTGGTACTGTATATTTACTACGGCTAGTAGAACTTTACGTAAATAAATCGCCAAGAACTTTAGGGAAAATATATAGAGGCCAATCACATTTGAGTGGCTTATTTTCAGGTATTATCTGAAAGTATGACACCTACATTGCACAACAACTGCACAGTTAATGTGTTGAGTAAATAATATTGCAATTACAGATTCAACACTGTGCAGACCATGCAGAGACATCAAACAATAATTACAATTTACATTATCAACAATTATTGTCTTATCCATTTTTGATATCTGCACATGTTTGATACAGATAAAATAGACCATAAAAAAGGCGATAAATCATACAAATATTTATATTGAGATAATAATATTGAGTTTTTCCAACCCTGATTCCACAGTTCAGAACATACTGGATGATGTAACTGTATCCTGCTTCCCGTATTAACCGTTTTGACAGGAAAACAGTCAAAAAGTTCATTTTTAAATGGCCTTGTCTTTCCACTTTTGGCAGAACAAATTTGTGAATTAGTAAAAGTTCTGAGTGATTGAAAAATTCCAAGAGTAAAACTGCAATTTGCACACAACTGCTGCGATGATGAGGAGATGGATACTAGGAAGTGGGGGGTATTCTCCAAACACTGCAGCTTGTACTTTTCCTAGTTTCTTAGGAACTAGGAATTGTTCAACTCTATTCTTCTTTTAAGAAGTAAGTCATTGCTGCTATTTTTCCAGTTTTTTTGGTTCACTAGTTTATGTCTCCATTGAGTAATTTGCATTACAAGATAATATGGGTGGAGTTTCTTCCTTCCCGAAGGTTAATAAGGTCATCATTGTGTACACAGTTCTGTAGGTGTTTTCTCAGATCCCTACCACTCCAATGGCCTTTACTCTGTTTAACTCTAGCAATGCAGTTTACCATGTCTGTCACCTCTGGAGCTCATTCACATCTCCTTTCTTTTATTTTGTGGACCTATTCTGAGATGGAAGAGCCCATGTTAGATCTTGTCAAGCCAATTGTAAGCAATGGGGTAGTCTTGCAGATCCTCTGTCCGGGTTGTCTGATGCTACCAAGAATTTCTTTGTGCCCTGGCACCCAATACATTGTTACGTTATGTTTTCCCAGGTTTTGGGTGTATTCACCGACCATTTGGGATGTTACCTTTTTATCTTAATTCTCTTAGGGCTGGCTGATTTTTTTTTTCTGTGTAACCTCTTTTATAATTTAATAAGCATTAATAGGATGTGTTTCAGCTTGAAAGACCAATATGTTCTGCTCTTGAGTAATTATGTGTGCTTTGATCTTAGTCAGTTCCAATTTCCAAGAATCTGCATGGGCTTTCCTAGCTTCATCTTGTATACATGTTTCTTTTTTCGGTTTTAAATAGTATTTCCGACACTGCCTAATTTTCGGGTAGTTTCTTGTTTTGTTGAGCTTTATTCTACCAGATTAATGAACCATAGGTCTTATAACTACCACCTACATCCAATGTGCTATTTTTGGTTTTAGTCCCCAATTATTTAATTAGGGTTTTTCTGGTGAGCCTTTTTTGGGATATTTTACTTTCGGTTGTGTAGCTGGTGAAGGTTCTAGGGTAATTTCTTGCTAAGGATAATACCTAGGTATTTTAACACTTTCTGCTTTTTAGTTTTTTTCAATTAAGACTTCATTATTACAGATTTTGTGACATCTTCTATGCAATCAGGTTAAAATTAATAACACAAAAATGTAACCAGTATTTATTTTCTTTCAGTGTGGTAAAAAACAGTTTTTAAACGAATACTTGAAGAATTGACATAGTTAATACTATCTGAGAAATGGTGTTTAAATATTATAACAATACATAATGAAAATTTGCAATTTTGAGTAAAATTGTACACCAAAATTATATACCTGTTAACACTACCTTCAAAAATTGTGATTTGTTAATTAAAAATATTGACTAGATTTAATAAAAAAAAGAACTAAAAGACAGAAATAATTATGAGTGGGTCAAAAGATATAAAATAGAGAAGGAAATGATCATTATTTATTTTATAATCAATGTTGGTCAAAATGATTATATTGTGCGAGTTCAGCGTTAAACTTGGAGTTTGATTTATTTTTTTGCAATATACAAAAATAAAACCGCTTGATAAATTGTAAAGAAAAAAATTTTAAAAATACAATTTTTTAAAATATTTAAATACTTCACGATACACATATTTATCAAGTACATTAAAAAAGACTTGAATTTCATATCTAGTTATGATTTACATGAGCATCAAATCATAAATGTATTAAATCGTTTGTGGCTAGGGCTATAAAGCTTGACTTTAAATTACAAATGTGATTGATGCAGATGTACATAAATTATTTAAAAATATTTTCCCTTTTAATAATAATAATTATTGGACAAATATATGATTTAAATGGATTCACTCTTGTAATAAATGCACATAAAATATAAAACAGTAGTATATAAACATATATTTATTTAAAGAATTCATATATACATAATAAATGTTATATAATGCACGGGATTATATTGCAGAATAAAGAATATTAATAACTTTTACGCAATAATACAATATAAAAAGAATTTGTTTTTGTTTTAATATAAATAAACAAAAAAATATAATTGGATAATTGCCTAGATATTCAAAGAAGTATTTTAACAAAAGTGATTATGTAATTATTAAACAAAAGGCACATTTATTGAGGAGTCAACGACGGAAGATTCATTACTAATTTTTTTCAATCGTTTTGAACATAAAAAAAAAAAGCTTTTTCATAACATCACCAAGCTTTAAAATACCTTTTTTAAAAAAGATACAACAAAATAAATTGAATAACATAAATATATAATGCAAACTATTCAGTTGACTTTCTCTTAAATAACAATACATTTTCCATCACATTTATCATGATGATAACATCAATTTTTTTTTCTCAGTTTTGAGAGAAAATTAAAATACTAGAATAAGAAATCCATATGAAAATAATTACTATATTTTTCAATAGCATTCAACAAATTTTGGCATAGCTATTTGTCGAGAAGATTTTAATTTTATAGTTTATAATTAGATGTTTAAGAATACAATTTTTGTGCCAGTTTTTAAAACTTTTTCGGCCACTTTCATGCAATCGCCTTTGCGTCTGGTAGAAAAGCTTCCCAGTATTCAATAAGCTATAAAAAAAAAATTATATTATTGAGTCCATGAGGCAATATATTTTAGAATACTGTTGTATTCTATTCTAAACTTCTCAAGGCATTTTTCTTTTAAATTTTGTTTTCCCAATTTTTTATACAACGAGCATATTGAAAAATCTGTCTAATTATCGTCAATCAATTTTTTTTTTCAACACCTGAATTTTATTTACAAAAAGTGGTCAACAAAAGTTTAGCTTTTTCGTCCTTATTAAATTAAAAAAATAAAATAAAAATATTGAACAGAAAGTAACAGTAAAAGTAACACGAAGGTAAAAAAACATGACTTTTCACCATAGGTTTTTTTATAGTTTAGATTTAAATTTCGACTTTTTGTGACATATCATATTGTTGGTGCCACACAATACTGCCGATGTTGAGACATTTCTGCCAGATTGCGAGGGTTCCATTATGTTTGGAATTATCCATTTGTAGATGCCATTTTGATCTATGTAGACCTTTAATTTTTAAATTAAGCACTCAAATGCAAATCCTTTACACCAACAACGCAGAAAAAATTCTAGTTCAATAATTTTTTAACACCAAAATTGGTTGATCCCCTTGTTACGGGCTTACTAATATAATATCTTGTCAATCCAGATAACAGTGGGCATTTTTTTAAAAAGTGATTATGGATACCAGGAAATGGAGAGTTCACCCACACTGCAGCTTTACAGCTTATTGCACTCCTTCCTGATTACAGTTTGGGAGTAACGTATGTAAATTGAGCAAGGTGTGCTTAATGTTATTCCGTCAAAGAAACTTGTTTTTCCAAGGGGGTCGTGATCAAAGTCAGGGTCTCTGAAACCCAATCCCGCCGTACCTTCAACTGATGAGTGCTAATTTTCGTTGTGGCCACCACTCCCCTAAGGCATCAGAAAAAAGACTGCGGGATCTACTAGCTGAGATCTGATTCCCTAACCATTCAGCTACCGTGATCCAACATGGGCACAGTATTATTAAAACTTTTTTGAAAATTAAAAGAAAAAACAATAATAAATTCTAAATATAAATAAAGTATAAAATGTAAGTATTTACCGCATAACTACCAACTTAAATCAATTGTACTATTTAAGAGCAAGAATAAGAATTAAAAAATATTAATTACTTTAATTAATACTTACTTGCATTTGATGTCTCATTTGTTGTTCCATATATTTAATAAAGACTGATTTAAACTCTTTTATTCTTGTATCAGAGAAACTTTCCATTTCTTTCTTTATCATTTTTGAAATGCTGTTAAACTCCTCTTCACACCTTTCTACTTTGGCTTCCCACTAAAATCATCATGACAGTAGATTATAATTTAAAAATATTAAAAAAATTTGATGTCAGAAGAAAACTGGCATCACTGGACAAAGTACATTTTATTACATTAACAACACTGTAAGGCCAGTAATACTTGGAATAATCCAAAAATAAGTTCTTAATTTTTATTATTCATAATGTTTTTTTTTAATTTTTACTCCCCCCTAGAATGTAAAATAGAGTAATTTATAACTTACTTCCGTGATTTCATTTGCTGCTACATTCCCTTTATCTGATCTATTGGATAGTTCCATTTTGGCTTTGTATTCACGTTTTTTGTTAAGCATTTGTAACGAGTGATTCCAGTGCTGATACACCTTAACTCGTTCGTGGAACACACACTGTGAAGTACAATCATAATTAAAAACATAAAAATAACTTGTTTAGAATATAACTTTAGTTCAACTGTCAGGTGACATAAATCAAATGTTACTATGTGATGATTAATTTACAGCCTTTTTTTTAATTGATTTTTTTTCCTGAACGGGTTCCACTCCAAGAAATATTGCGTACTCTGAAGAAGAGAATGTGACTACACTTATGTTGGGTTTGCCTGCGCAGGGTCTTTTGGGAGTATGGACGTCGTCTTCTTTTAATAATAATTTAACAAACTAAGGTAACAATGTATAGGGAAGCAAGTTAAGAAAACAGAAGAAGAAGAAAGAAAAAAGTGAGTGAGATAAATGGGTGAAAGTAAAAAATCAGAATATTCCGTTTTATGACAATGATGACTACTAGATGCTTGTCAACTCTTAAATAATATGTACCACAATTCTACAGAAGAGTTCTGGTGTTTTTTTGGAGAAGGAAAAAGCCAATTTGTTAGTATTTTGTGATTGAATTGAGGGCCAATGAGATTAGAACCTGGGACCCTTCCAGTGATGAGTTGTGCCAATGCAACCAACCTAGAGCCCAAAAAAACCAACTTTCTATTTTACAATTATAACATGCTAATGCAAAGAAAGTTGATGACAAATTAATATGATACGCTGGACTTGAACCCGTAACTTTTGGACAAATATTCTGATGGTCTACCGTTGAGCTATTGTATGGCACGAGACACCAATTCATCTCAGCCTACAACTATTTTAAATTCTATTTTTCTGCCAATATACTCACGACATTATATAACAAACGATCAACATAATTAAGACAGGATGTAATTGATGTGTGCAAACATAACTGTTTATCAATTTGTTGGTTTTCAATCATCTTAATTTGTACTTTTTTGTTTGTTTGTAGTAAACTAATTTTATACAAAGAAACCAAAGATGAAAAATTATTATTATAACTGTAAAAATAGGGGGTCTAAGTGGCAGCAAGAGTTACAGCGATGACACATGCTTGTCACTATAAGTTAAAGTTCCTGGGTCGAATCTAGTGAATCTGACTTCGAACCAAACATACTTACAAATGGGCTTAATTTTTTAAACACTGGCTTCCTGAGGAATTGGTATGACCTCTGCTTTTGTTATGTTAAAAATATATTTAAAAAAAAATTATATTATCTCTATCTTTAGTTGCAATTAATAAATACAATTTTGACATTCGTTCAGCATGATTATCAGAATAAACAGTTTAATTCTAAATTTTGAGATTTCTCTTTGTGGTCTGTAAAGGTATGAACTTGAAATTGAAATGAATGAATTTTGTCATTACTGATCATTTTTGACCATCTTGGCCGGGTCTGAAATAGGAGGAATTAAGGGAAATAAATAAGATAATAAATAAATAAAAAAAATAAATAAGGGAAAGAAGAATGAGAAATGGAATTAAATACTTTTTCCTGAAGTTCGTGTAATCGAGCCAATCATACTATTGGGTTGTCCGGAAAATAATGCAGGATTTTGGTATTAAACAAAAAAAAAGAAACTAGTTACTTTAAAGCAATGTTCTTTAATCAAAATAATTTCCCATACTCTCAATACATTTCTCCCAACGTGTTGGTAACTTATTAATTCCGTCTGAGTAGAATTCAGAATTTTTAGAATTGATAAAGTCAATAAATGCATTTTCCAGTTCCGTTTGATTTTTGAATATTATGTGTTGTAAGTAGTGGTCCAGGTGTCTAAAAAAATGGTAGTCAGTAGGCGAGAGGTCCGGAGAGTAGGGTGGGTGAGGCAAAGTTTCATAGCCAAGCTCCAATAATTTTTGTGACGTTACACGTGACACATGTGGTCGAGCGTTGTCATGCAACAAAATGGGCCCTTTCCGATTGACCAAAGAGGGCTTCATTACTGCCAATTTCTGATGCATGGTATTAATTTGGTTACAGTATGATTCAGCATTGATGGTTTCGCCAGGATTTAAGAAGCTGTAGTGTATTAAACCAAATGAAGCCCACCATACCGTAACCATTACCTTTTTTTGATGAGTTGGGGGCTTTGGAAAATGTATTGGAGCTTCTTCTTTGTCGAGCCACTGTCCAGAACGTCTAGTGTTATCGTAGAGAATCCACTTTTCGTCACATGTAACAATTCTGGCCAGAAATGGGTCATTTTTGTTTCGACAAAGAAGTGATGCACAAACATCAAAGCGCTGATTTTTTTGGCGATCGTTTAATGAGTGTGGAACCCAATTTTCGAGTTTTTTCACTTTTCCAATCGCCTTGAGGTGGTCAGCGACGGTCGTTTTACTGACTTTCTGCAAGTTCTCGAACAGTTGTTTTGGGGTTTTCTTCCACCACTGATCGCAGAACATCATCATTAAGAGAGGAAGGCCTTCCACGACCTTCTTCATCTTCAAGGCTGAAATCTCCCTCCCGAAATTTTTTAAACCACCTTTGCACAGTGCACTCATTAACACAACCCTCGCCCCAGACTTGGTTAATGTTTCTAGCCGTTTGGGCTCCGCTTCGGCCGAGTTTAAACTCGTAAAAGAAAATCGTACGAAATTCTCGCTTTGACATTATAAGGATGACTGAATTATTTCCAAGTAGCGGAATGCTACAGAGGTAAACAAACAATATCATTTGGAAGAGGATTAATAAGTGTTGACATTCATACAAATGAGTAATCCTGTAAACGTAAACAGAATATTTTATATAGATTTTTTTTAATGAAAACTTAAAATCCTGCATTATTTTCCGGACAACCCGATACTAATTTGGAATATATTTTTAATATTATCCCACACTGATGGTGAAATGCCTGATAGACCAATCCTTCGAGGATAGGCAAAATGATCTTTGTATATTTTAATTATTGCACTGCATGGAAACATTTAAGTGAAGGTCATGATAGAAAGCAGAATTTTAGATTGTCAACAAAAAGTATAAGAGGTTAAATTAATCACCTGACTGACTGGATCATTACAAAATTATTTAAATAAAATCGTTCCATATTTACCTTTATTGCTCCAATTAATGAAATATAATCTTTAAGAAGTTCACAGAGTACTGAAAAGTCAGAATTTGATTGTTCATTATGAAGATTCTCAACCTACAAAATGAAAATTTTGGTTTTAAACATAAATAAGGGAAAGAAGAATGAGAAATGGAATTAAATACTTTTTCCTGAAGTTCGTGTAATCGAGCCAACGAAGAGGCAAGTAGACCATGCTCTTCACAACTGCTTAACATTGCCATTGTCTTTGCTAATGCTCCAGTGTATGAGGCAAGATCTCTAAAATATGAAACATTGTTACAGGCAACAATTATAAAACTAAGCTTCCACATACTTTCGTGCTAATACTAGACATTCCACACTACTGTGTAACTTTCTCAATCCATTTTCGAGACATTCAATTTCCTGAGTTTTCTCTTCGAACCACTGAAATTTTTTATACCTTTAATGAGCGCAAAAAATAATTAAATGAGAATTAAATGTTACCAGATCATTTTCATCCATTTTATATGTAATTTTATTAACAGTTTCTCCTACTTTATTAAACCATCTTATCATTCCTGCACCGCTTAATGTACTTGTGTTGGTTGCTCGAGGAAGTTCATTTTCTAATAATAAAAAATATCTTAGCTTTTATAAAACATTTGTTACATATTTTAGAAATTAAATAATCAAATTACCATTTGTTAGAAATTCTTTAAACTCTGAGTCCATACACAGAGTCGGATGGGCTGCTGTTCTTTGCAAATATCTTTCCAAACTGGCCCGCCTCCTCTCAACAAACTCATTTGATGATGGTTGCTCTACTTGTCCTGACATCTTAATCTTGGTCATTCCTAAATTATTATTATTCATTAAAAAACAAATTATCTTGTTTAAAACAAGAGGACATATCACACCTCTAATATGCTAGGTTATTCAATTATTAACAAACATGCCCATAAACAGGGTCCCTCGGAAAAGTCCCCCCCCAACTTCCTTAATTTTGATAAATATTTTTTTAAAATTTTTCGTTATGAAGTTTTTAAATGTTTCATCGGTTCCAGAAATAACTTTCTGTTTCATTCTTATGTAACTTTTTTAAATGAGCCCCCAATTTTTATGTTGGATGTCAAAACTAGATAATTTTTAAGAATTTTTCGCCTTGGTCTGGGTACGAATATTAGGTTTTATAGAATTTAGCAAAATGAGAGAGTTTTACTGGATAGTAACACTCTCACATCAGCCAGTTACAATAAACATCACTCCAGTACACTTTAGTTACTTAGTGAAAAATGACAATTTTTTTGCCAAAAAAAAAAAAATAATAAAAAATAAAAAGGATGTGGATAAAAGAAAGAAATAAACTCTATTTTAATTATTGTTTTCAGGAAAGCAATCTATGCTTTGCTTACTCTAGTCCTACCTAATACCCATCCAAAGGTAAATAACTTGAATTCGATGTTCAATTTCAATTAGTTCTGTGAAAGAATGCAAAATATTCTTCAGATGAAAAGACTATCAATGAAATATCTAAAAACTAGACATCATAAAAAAAGATGTATCAAAATCCGACCAAAATTAAGGAAGTTGGGGGTTGGAGATCTTCTGTGGGACACCCTGTATATATTTTTGTTTTCTACTATGAAAAAAAAATATCAATCAATAAGGAAAGGTTATTGAAAACTAAAAATTATTACTGATTAGTCAGTAATTGAAAACAATATGCAATTTATATTTTTTAAGATGCATGATACATTAAAACAAAATATCTGAGAGCAGGTCACAGAGCCACTGCCTTTTTAGATGTTGAGGAGAGTATCTATTGCCTAGAAAAAGCCCTAAGCAGCAGATGACATTTTCGGTAGAAAGAGGGGTTGACGTTATAATAGATTGGATGTAGAATGATGCAACAGAGGGTAAAGGTTATGTTTCACGACTTTATGGTATTTAGTTTGATTGGCAATTTTTTTTTGTTCAACGGAATATAGATGTGTGGGTGAGTTATGGGAGGGGGGGGGTCAGAGTTAGAGGATAAAATGACAGTGCGATGTCAGAATGGGAAGGGCTATCTGCAGTATAAACTGGAATACAGTATTGGACCAAGGACGCTACCTTGAAGCACCCTGTACAAAGAGGTGAGAATCCGACCCTTACTCTAAAGTACCTATCGGCCAGGTAGGGTTTAAGGATGAGATAGAAATAAATAAAATCTTACCTATCACACTTTTCTGAGGCGCTGGCGGTATTATCCTCCCTGTCCTTAAATATTTCTCAACTAACTTATCGTGTAATCCTAAAAAATCACTAAACCGCCGATGGACACAGAAACTATTTTTTCTGAATGTAGGAATGTTTGTATTCGTTTCGACCTTGTATACAATATATGCTGCCATTCCATCACCCTGTTTACTGCTATCTTTTATACTAATATTTATGAAGTGGTGATCTTCTATTTCACCATTTTGGATCTGAAATTTAAAAAAAAAATTAATCTACATCCTGAAAGAAACACAAAATTATCACTAGGTTTAAATATATTAAAAAATAAACTAGAATATAGCTAGAATAAATAATTGAAGTGGAATATTAATACATGATAGTAATGTAATTAAAACATCAAAACAAACAAATAGATCAAACATCAAGAAATAAGATAAAAATAAAACTCTATAATATTATGCAATGTCAACTTATCTAAATTGAGATTTGATAATAAAAAATAAGGGGGTCAATATTTATAGAAATGAGGTTGGAGATAGTAAAACATCGTAATTTTTTATTTGTTAGTACATTTTGAAAAGGTTTGCATTGCAAAATGGTTGGAAATTTGTTCAAATACATTCAAAGGGTTAAAATAAAAAAGAAAACTCACCATATTACTAGTCTTGTATAGAAACACCATGGTGATTAGCAAGTTTCTACAACTACTTTAGACTTAGGATGTGGATACAAAATTATGTGGGCTGGAGAACCCTTTATATTTCTAAGAAGAAAAAAGAAAATTTCACGGACTTTGCTTGTCTAATTTGGTCCGAAAACAGAGGTCCATCCCATAAGAGCCTGGAATTCTAAACAAATGACCAAAGGTCGACTAAATTCAATATTTTCTCTCTTATAATGTACGTCTCACTAATCTCCTAAACATATATAAACCTCTTTGCAGACTCTGCCGAGATGAAAAGGAAATACTACACTTAAGACCTTTATATTAAGTGAAATACAATTCAGTTATAAGCAGTATTTTAACTCGCAATGGAAAATGGAGTTTCAAAGATGGAGGGTGGATTTTTCCCCTATATTTTAAAATTTAATAGAGGTCCAACTTATTTTACTTAATACTTATCTAATTTAATTCTGACCTGTCGTCTTGGGTGGAATTTTTTTTAAGAACAATTTCTTCAAATTTTAGGTATAATGGTCCATAAAATCAATAAAAGAAACAATAATGTTATCAAATATGTTTAGTTGGTACACAGTTGGTCAAAAAAGAGAGTTTTTAGGAATGCCAGCCACTCGATATGAGAATCATGCTTGAATTTGGTAGCTAGTATCTGGATCCCCTGTGCCGATTCTTGAAGTAAGCATTGAAACAGGGTTGTTTTACTGTATATAGAACTGACAGTTTTGAGTAAAGTAATAAGTTTAAAAAAAGTAGGTTACTAAACAAAAACACTAATCATCACCTTTTGTTGGTGAATATTTGGTTTTTGTATCAATAGAACAGGGTGATAGCCAATGGTACGACCACCTCCTGGTGCTGTTATAGTGTTACAGGAGAAATTTTTCATCTCATGTGACTACATAAAGGGAAAAGAGTCTAGAATTTGTGCCTTGGAAGCAATAAAAGGCAAATCTTTAGAAGGTGAAGCTTATTACTGTCGGTCAATTTGGGAGGAACCCATTTGCTCAGCCAAGTCTTCCCAAGTCTATGTAAACTAGAGTGAATGGTTTCATCGCTTAAATTGAACAATCTGGCAACCTTCTGACAAGTTTGAAAACTTCCCATTTCCTTTCAAAACAGAAGGCCTACCAGACTGTGGTTCATCTTCAATCCCCTCATTGACTCATGAACTGCAACTTTTATGAGCTGCCTCAGCCACTCTAGTACCGAGATAAAATTCATACAGTAAGTACATACAAGAAAGGAAATATTTTATAATTTTCAATGGACTGTTCACTTTTTCTTTATAAATTGATGTATTATCCTTTTGATAATATGTGATGTAAAATCTAATCTTATGAAAACAGAAATGTTGATTAATGGATTAAAACAATAACAAATGAAAAACCACACTAAACTTTTCTGGTTCCCTGGTAAAAAAAAGCCTATAACAACTTGATTCTTTCTTGGATAAATGCGTTCTGCACTTGTTCCAACACTAGGCAAGATTTAATAAATAATGATTTAAAAAAAAAAAAAAAAANTCCAGGCCCTGAAGATGATCTCAATAAAGATCGAAACGTTGGCACGATAAAGAAAATGTTTTTCTGAAACCTACATCACACCAGACCGCATCTCATGATTTCTAAATAAATTTTAATAAAAATTATTTAATTATGCTGGCTTCAAAGAAAATTAATAATAAAAAATATAAAAAAATTACAGTGATAGATTAAAAATTGACTTCCATAGGATTACCAGAGGGTAACCACAACTCAACCAGGATTCTGTTTGGACTTCTGACAGGGCACTGCTGCCTAAGAAGGCACATGCACTGGATAGGAGTACAGACAGAAGAAACACTGTGCAGATTCTTCCAGTAAGACGAGTAGACCGGAGGGAACACATTTTATACTTTTGTGAGGGTCTATGTAGGACCCTCTATTAAATTCCTGCAGCTAGGAGAGGAAAAGCCACAAACAATCTCCTACACTAAGGAGCCGCTGGCAAGGCTATGGAGGTTAACTACAACCTGAAGCTAGCCAGTAATTTATAAGAAAAAAAAAAAACACATAGATCTACACAGGTCACTTTTTCCCTATCCCTAGACAAATAAATTACTAAAACTACTGATTAGAATAACTACAAAGTCACAAATTTTCTTGGTTTCTGATCGAAAGTTGAGCAATATGTCTGCACTTGCATGCATACTATAAAACAATACAAATTTTGTTTGATCATGCTTTTTACAACTGGTAAAAAATTATAAATTTGCTGAAATTGGTAAAAGGTCGGTGTAACGCAGGGCAGCCCTCAGTGAGGACTTTGAGCTTTATTGTAGAACATTGTTGACGCCTCTTTACAGGCATAACTAATAAGTTTTTGGACATAGTTTACACCTATTTTCTTATCAAATTTCCTACCTTTTATGTTCATGTGATTTTGGTTGGCACCATGGCCTGCTCCAGAAGTGTCTAAGCAACTCGATTCTTAAATGGAATTCACTTAAGGGAATTTATTTTATACCAAAACAAAGTTTTTCTCACCGAGGGCAGGCTGTACAATTTTTCTTTTCTGACTTAGGTGTATTTGCCATTTTTGATATTTTCACAAATAAAAATAGTTGCCTTTCTACTCGATGCCTCCAGCAACTCTACTCCAGCAGTAGAGAACCTAACAAGACATCTAGATTCTATTCTCATGAAGCTTTCTAATGACTGTTTTAGAGATAAACCATTTGGAGTCGCTTTGTTAAATGATGGTTAAGTAGCGCATCAAGAGCAACAGAACAGTCGTCTCTAGCCTTCATACATCGAGGTCGACCTTATCTTTGATTGAGACTTCCTGTGGCCCTAAACCACCACAGACCATCATGAACGATAGGGTGCGGCACAACCAGGACTTGAGCCATGTAACGTCCGTTGCCCAAAGCATCTGCCTGAATTAGATCTTAGTTATTGTAAACAATAAACAAATAAATACGTTTTTTTCTTTTTGAGTGTAGTATTAAAAAACAAAAAAAAAAAGAAGCTGATAAACGAACTGTTCTAAGATAATTTGACTTGAATGTTTTGTCAGTGAAAGTTTTTCAAATTATTATTATTATTTATTTACAGGCTGATAAACATCAAATGGTCTCTGAGCTTTAAGCGAAAATTTGTGTTTTTTTCTTTTCTTTTGGGCATCTTTGTCTCTGACTCTCATAATTTGTCTCCTGTTTTCTTATCTTGTTACCCTTTCAACGGTACCTCAGGTTGTCAAATGTTATTAAAAGAAGGAAAACGTAACGTATAAGGATTTTCATACTTTCCACCTTCCCTGGAAAGACCGCTAGCAACAGGGGTCCTGCCCCCTGCCTGAAATAGCCTGAAAGTGCGTAGGTGCTGACAATGCCCCCCCGGAAAAGCACTGCGCCCCCCCCAGCCAAAAAATAGGAGTGCACGTCTGGCGCCGTGGTACTGGATATTCCGAAGATGCCAATATCCTGTCACCTCCCATAATAAGACAAGCCTGGTCACATTTACAACCCATTTTCCAAGCCAACAAGGAAAACTGTTTTTCTTTTTTGTTTGTTGCAAGAAAAAAAAGAGGTTTTTTAAGAAAAAATAAATTTCGATGGGAAATGTTCTAAAAATGAAAATTATTCAGGCAAATATGAGAAAAAAAAAACATGGAATGAAGATTCAAATTATATCCTTATCACCGCTTATCACTTTTGACAGATATTAACTGTCCTTTTTTTAACAGTCACTCTTCCGTTAGAATTAATAATCAAAAAATTGCGATTTAGTAGAAAATTTCTGAAAATTCTCCGACTTACCTTAAGACGAGGCGATTGTTTTTTCTGGGCCGGTGGCGACACCTGAACCTCTTCCGGCTCCTCCGAGACTTCCTCGATTGGGCTGGAGATCGGACTCTTGTCCTGAAATCATCAATAAAAACAAAGATGATTCATTATATTTAGACAAAAACCTCTTCGAAACGGTAAAAAAAGATCTCTAAAGAAAAAAAAATCCATTTTACCACGGAGAGCTGCAATGTCGGCAGTTCGGGCAAGGGGTTCAGGCAAGATTTTGTCTCTAGTTTGTCCTGGGAAAATAAAGAACAAAGTTTTTTTAATGAATCGTGAAGAAAATTGTTCCCTTTTTTCGCTTTCTTACATCGATGGCCGATGAAAAAAGATCCTCGCTATCTTCGTTCGCGTCGAATATATCGACGGAATCCAACAGAGGAGGGGGCTGCGACATCGTACCTTTATTCTTACCCTGATCTCTGTCCCGTGTTTTATTGTCGGTCGTTATCGCGTCGGATGCGACGGAGTCAAAACGACACAGTGAACGATTCAGAACCGTGACTGCCGGAACCGAGGGCACCTGCGGCGAACCTACAAACCGAAACGAAAACTGAACATCGGAGATCACAAACGCAATCCTCCCAATTGATAAAAAAATTCCCTCTTCTGACAACGAAATGTCCCTTTTTTCACTGACGACGTTCAATTTTCTCCGTTTCCTTTTGTTTGGACGCATTAAAAATAATTTTAGACGAGACGATATTTTTAACTATAAAACAAAGTGCAATTTCGCGTAATTCATCTTATTATGTAATCATTTGCAAAAGTGTTTTAAAAATCACAAATAAAGATGCTGCTGATACAGGTTTTAAAAAATAAATTTTCACATTAAATCCACCCTTACAACCTTTTATTGAACAAATTAACTTAAAAAAAAAAAAATCACTTTAGTTAATTAAATTCACCTTTTGCAAAACAAATTCAACGTTTGCAACCATTTGTTAAACAAATTGTTTTTTTTTTTTAATTCTTAATTTCTNCTCGATAAAGAAAATGTTTATCTGAAACCTACATCACACCAGACCGCATCTCACGATTTCTAAATAAATAATAATTATTATTAATTTATTTTTTAAATTTATTTATTTTTATTTTATTTTTGATTTATTATCAATAATATTGTATTTAGGTGGATGGGATCAAGTCGCAAGGAAGGCCACTTAGTTCCATAGAGGTTAGGACACAGGGAGGTTGTGTAAGCAAATCTTCTTTCTCTTTTTCTTTTTTCTCTTGCAGGCCAAGTTATGTATGTGCATGGGCTGTGATCATCCACATCTCTCAAGCCTCGGATTGCTCATGCAATCTTTAGTTCTTACTCTGCCCCTCCACCATGTCACCCATGCCAAGCCCGAGGACAGAACCCCCATCCCCCTCAACAAATTTTTGGTTTATTTTTAATATTACTATTATTTGCCATTAATACTCATTATCACTATTATTGCCACTATTCATTTTTCATTATAAGTATTATTATTACTATTTTATAGTCGTTCTTTTTGTTATTATTTTTTATTTCATTTTCATTTGTTTTTAGTTATTTTGTTTTATATTATTTTATATAAATTCTTTTTGTTGTTAAATTTTGTTATATATATTCAGTTGTTTTAAAAGGGCGTAAGGTTTTTATCTTTTGCTGGTCGTCTCCCAAGACAACTGACAAGTTCTTATCCATTTCTGGTGGGGCGTTACCAATGGAAAGGAATATGCAGAAAACATTGAGCCTTTCACCACGCTTACATGTTGGAGAGTTTTTTTGTTCTATGAGATATTGATGGGTTAATCGAGTGTGACCTATCCTTAGGCGGCATAGTACCATTTCCTTTCTTCTGTTTTTTTGTGAAGAGGTTTGCTACTTTTTGTTGTATTTTTGATTTTTCTTAATTTATTGTTAGTAGTTCTATACCAATCATTTTTTCATTTTTCTTTATTTTTATTTTGGGCAGATCGTTTCAGATCTCTAATCTCTACCCACTGGGTTGTACTTGAATTTAGTCCTTGTTTTGTAGCTTTATCTGCCATTTCATTTCCCTCGATTCCTACATGTCCAGGAATCCAGCAAAAGGGTTAATGATATTGTCTTACTACTCATGTCATATATCTGTTCATTTATTTCTTGTATAAACATATTATTCGAGTATGGATCTTGTATTCCTTGTCATGCTGCTAGACAATCTGAAAATATTATGATTGTCTTTGTGTTTAATAGTGTGGCAGAGTCACATATTGCTAACAGTACAGCACATATTTCAGTAATTTATGTGTTGCATTGAGGTGGGAGTTTAGTTTAGTTATTAATTAATTATAAATAACTGCTGATCATTTTTAATTTATTGATAAATTATTAGATTTAAAATTAAATTAATTAATTATTAAAATAGAATACCCAACTACAGTAGTATGTGTGGTGTGTTTTCCCTCCATAGTAACCCAAAAAAGGGAGTGTACATTTTTCAGAATATTGAGTTCCCCATCTACCCTCAATTACATTAGTTATACAATATGTACCTATAATATGGCATGTGTAGAGGTAACTCGATGTGTCCTACTTTCTTGGCTCCATATAGAGAGCAGGTAAGAATGCCACCCGATATGACAATTGTGCTTGAGGATAAAAGTGAGTATTGGAGTCCTCTATTTCGTTGCACATAATTGAAGGTTCCACTCATCGGCTTCATATGGAGAGCATGTAGGAATGCCACGTGATATGAGAATTGTTCTTGGGCACGGCAGCAAGAATCTGGGTTCACCATTCTGATTCTTGGATGAAACAGCGTTGTTTTATTGTATATAGAGCTGATACTGTTGTGTACCCAGTGTGTGTAGAAAGTAATTATTAGCGTGAATGCGTAGTCTGAGATGATGGAATGTTGAGTACTCCATCAACCCTAAATTTGGTTAGTAATATAATAAGTGAAAAGGGTGATGGAGGAATATTGAATATCCATCACCCTGAGTAAATGCTATGTAAATAAGAAAGAATGTTTTTAAAAGTGAGTGGTTTTGGGTCTAGAAATTGATTGCATTGGAGGCAGAAATGCTAGGTGTTGGTAACCCCTGGAGCCCAACATCGGTGGCTGGAAGAAGGATAAGGGTGAAGTTTGACCCCAGACTGCCAACACCGGATGTGGGTGATTATTGAGGTTTGCCGGTAATCTATTGTAAATTACAAAAGCTAGAATTGCCAGTGGGCTGGAAGAAGTGAGAGGCTCAATTCTGTACATGTGTGTGCGAGGTTATGTAAATCAGTAATCAGTAACGTATTTTGACTGGATGTGTATGGTTAAAAATGTTATTTGCTCAATTTCTTAAATTGTTTCCTTACCTGTACTTCACAAGCACCATCACTCTCATTATTTTTATATAATAAACCTAATTGACCAATACTACTCCATCAGCTTTCTAACAGTACACACATTCACGCTACTAATTACATCCACTCTCAACACACACTAGGGACACAAAACTATCAGTACTATATACAATAAAACAACCCTGTTTCCTCCAAAAATTGGAACAGGAAACCCAGATACTCGTGCTCAAGCATAATTCTCATATTAGGTGGCATTCCTACATACTCTCTATATGGAGTCAAGGAATTGCACTCTTCAACTAGGTGGATCGAGCAACCTGTTTCTACATGTCAGTGAAATACACAGGTCTTTGCCCAAAAGTAAGTGTCAGTGTATTAACCTCAGATGATGTATGCTTAATCAGGTAAGAACGATCATTCTTGTATGAGGAAGATCCTCCAAGGCCATGTATCGATAATGCTCTTGGCACATGAGAGCTTCTCTGTCGATCCAGCTCAAAAAAAGTGAATTTAATTTGCAAAAGGGTAAATTTGATTTACAAAGTAGTGAATAGAATTTACAAAAGAGTATTTAAAAAAGTATTTGTTTAACAAAAGATCACAAAAGAAAGAATTAAATTTATCCTTTTGCAACTTATTTGTACAAAAAAGTAAAAATCAAATTCTTCCTTTTGAAACCTTTTGCTAAACAATATCTCTTTTTTAAATAAAATTAAATACCCAGAATGGAGATTTTATTTTTACTACTGTTTGTGCAAGATGCTCTGCCCTCCCTGCAACCCGCTGTCTGGGTGGACTCTGCAATCCAGAGGGTCTGCCACCGCTGGCTTTGGAATATGCACTCTCTCTTTCCAATAGTCATATTGTGATTTTGACAGATAGTAGAAGTGCACTTCACTTGATTGCTAACAAGAAAAAGAGATTTTCACATAATAGTATATGCCTTAATATCTTGGCTAATTTAGAGAAATTGTATGTTCAACATACATGGATCAGAAGCTATGAGGGGATTGAGATAAATGAGAGAGTGGATATACTAGCGAAGGAAGGAACAACAGCTGGGACAATTAGAGATATTTGACTACTTATTAACTACTTAATTACTAGCTTCAAAAGGTCCAAGGAATGGAATAATCACATTAGGAATGGTGAAACAGGTAGATTTTATATTAACATGAGGAAACCAAAAGAAAACTCAAACCCATGGTTCAGACAACATAGTTTTAGTTTAGTTAAGTAGAGATTATGTCGGCTGAGATCTGATCATGCCTTGTGCAATTCATGTTGGTATAGGTTAAGCATGAAAAGTTCACTTTTATGTGATTTATGCAAAATGGAAGAAACACCTGAAGGTCACTGACACTTACTTTTGGGCAAAGACCTGTGTATTTGACTGACATGTAGAGACAGGTTGCTCGATCCACCTTGTTGAAGAGTGCAATTCCTTGACTCCATATAGAGAGTATGTAGGAATGCCACCTAATATGAGAATTATGATTGAGCATAAGTATCTGGGTTTCCTGTTCCAATTTTTGGAGGAAACAGGGTTGTTTTATTGTATATAGTACTGATAGTTTTGTGTCCCTAGTGTGTGTTGAGAGTGAATGTAATTAGTAGCGTGAATGTGTGCACCGTTAGAAAACTGATAGTGTATGCGAATGTGTGTACATGAGTACCCCATGTCTGTCAATTAGGTTTATTATAGATAGATAATGGTTTATTTACAATAAAAATTATTTTACAGAAAATATTCAGTACATAAAACATCCTAGACAATAGCCCACAGGCTGTCTGTCGAGTTGCCAAAAAAAAAAAACATAGAATAATATTAATAATGTTAATAATACGAATACTAATACTAACAATACTAATAAAAATAGTCATAATTTACACAATACTTTATTAATAATTGAAATTATCGACTAGGAACGCTCTGTATTTTAGGGAGTACAAAACATAATTGTAGAGACTGTGCCAGTTCTGCCCATTCAAAAATGAAATTACTTCATTTGTTTCTAAAAACAATTTGCCAAACCACCTAAGTCTGTATTCCTTCAATATAGAGCACACCGCCAAAAAATGGAAGCCATCCTCATACACACCTAAATTACACAAAGCACAACGGTACGCTTCCTCATTTCTGTGGACCGAGTAATCAAGAGGCAGCAACTGACCTCTTGCTTTCATTATCACACTTATCATTTTCAAGTTATAATTTTTATTTAAATAATGGTGATTTTCTCCTAATTCCAGATTCAGTTCTTCGTATAAGCCATGGAAGACAGACCGTTGTGCTCTTAATTTTAATTTATTTTTAAAATCAGTTCTCAAAACATCTACCAAGCTTTCCACATTATTTTTATTTACGTCGGAGTAACTCAAGGGGGTTGAACTGTGTTGTATACACAAAATGCCAAGTTCTTTTGCCCAAAATATTTTCTTGTCTAGTATTTTCGAGGCCAAAATTCGAGGAAGTCTAGTAGAAGACAATCATAAAACTTTTTGGATGTATGTCAGATGCAGGCTTAATGTGTTGAAAAACAATGGGTCAATCCCTGTCTCCAAATATAAGACATAATCCGGTGTATCTTTTCTTAAGGAAAACAGCCTTTTGACAAAATATTTATTCAATTTCTCCATACTGTCATACCATTTATAGCCCCAAACCTAAGCACCATATAACATTACCGCCTTGGAAACAGAGTTAAATACATTATATTTTGCTGAAATGTGAACATCACTATTCAACAAGAGAGACTTCCAAGTAGTATTAATACCAAATTTGGCTACATTTAATTTTTCTTTAAGATGTCTTTCCATAGCAAGCTGCGGTGTGAGATATATACCCAGATATTTATAATAGTTCACAATCTCAATATTTTATCCAGCATAGTTCCAAACCTCTTTTCTCCCAAGCCTACCCCCTCTGCGGAAGACCATTATTTTTGACTTGTTTAAGTTAACAAACAAATTCCATAACTGGCAATACTCGTAAAGCTTATTTATCATTTTCTGCAGTGTACTGGGCTCCGTTGCTAATAATACAATGTCATCTGCATAGAACAAACAACGAACATTCAACCCATCAATATGCAATCCACCGCCTACAAAATCACATAGATCATTGATATATAACAAAAATAAAAGTGGAGATAGTAAACATAGGCTTTAGCCCTATGTTTGTCTTAAAGGTATTTGAAATTCCCTCCTTCATCCACACAGCAGATTCAGTTTCCTCGTACAGACTCTTTAAAACATTTATAAATTTATTCAATAACCCTATCATGTGCAGTTTATAAAATAAAAGATTTCTATCTGGCGAATCAAATGCAGCTCGAAAATCTACAAAAAAACAGTACACTTTTTTCCATTTTTCGCACAGTTTTAATTTCACAATATTAAACAGACCAAACAGATTATATACCGTTGAGTAATCCTGCCGGAACCCAGCCTGAAACTCATTCAAAGCATTATTCTCGATTACCCACTGTTGTAAATGTTTCAAAGTAGCCCAACAAACAATTTCGATGTAGTATCAGAAAAGGCAATCCCTCTATAATTGCTGACCACACTCCTATCACCCCCTTTAAATAACGGGAATATTATTGCTATTGTTTATTATATAAAAATAATGAGAGTGATGGTGCTTGTGACGTACAGGTAAGGAAACAATTTAAGAAATTGAGCAAATAACATTTTTAACCATACTCATCCAGTCAAAATACGTTACTGATTACTGATTTATATAACCTCGCACACACATGTACAGAGTTGAGCCTCTCACTTCTTCCAGCCCACTGGCAATTCTAGCTTTTGTAATTTACAATAGATTACCGGCAAACCTCAATAATCACCCACATCCGGTGTTGGCAGTCTGGGGTCAAACTTCACCCTTATCCTTCTTCCAGCCACCGATGTTGGGCTCCAGGGGTTACCAACAGCTAGCATTTCTGCCTCCAATGCAATCAATTTCTAGACCCAAAACCACTCACTTTTAAAAACATTCTTTCTTATTTACATAGCATTTACTCAGGGTGATGGATATTCAATATTCCTCCATCACCCTTTTCACTTATTATATTACTAACCAAATTTAGGGTTGATGGAGTACTCAACATTCCATCATCTCAGACTACGCATTCACGCTAATAATTACTTTCTACACACACTGGGTACATAACAGTATCAGCTCTATATACAATAAAACAACGGTGTTTCATCCAAGAATCAGAATGGTGAACCCAGATTCTTGCTGCCGTGCCCAAGAACAATTCTCATATCATGTGGCATTCCTACATGCTCTCCATATGAAGCCGATGAGTGGAACCTTCAATTATGTGCAACGAAATAGAGAACTGCAATCCTCACTTTTATCCTCAAGCACAATTGTCATATCGGGTGGCATTCTTACCTGCTCTCTATATGGAGCCAAGAAAGTAGGACACATTGAGTTACCTCTACACATGCCATATTATAGGTACATATTGTATAACTAATGTAATTGAGGGTCGATGGGGAACTCAATATTCTGAAAAATGTACACTCCCTTTTTTGGGTTACTATGGAGGGAAAACACACCACACATACTACTATAGTTGGGTATTATATTTTAAACAAATATAAAATAATTTATGAGTAATTAAAAAATGATCAACAGATATTTATAATTAATTAATAACTAATTTGAAACAAATTACATAATCCATGAATTTACCATTGGAACATCTTGCATTGGACGTGTTGAAGCGAAGCAAATGAATGAAGAAAACATAGGTTCCGCAGAAAGCCAAACAACTAACTAAACAGGATCAAAAGTTTCGTCATCGGTATTAGTCAAACAGGGAATCGTTTTTCCGATTAAATATGGATTTGTGATTGTTGAATGTGAATCATACGTTTTCCTTTAGCGTTAGAGTTGATTTACCGAAGACGGGAAACTCAAACCAACAAACCCAATAACTTAACCAAACTAGCGAAAACTGCCAACTACAAATACTTGGCTTTGTTTGATCAGGTCCGCCTAATTTGTTATTGTCAACTTTTGAAACTGCCCTTCACTTTACTACGAACAAATTATAATTATTTTATTTACCAGTGGACGTGAAACGAATTTGTTTTATTTTTGATATTTTACATATAAATTCGTAAATAAGCACGCTTTTTTGGGAAAAAAATGATCGGTATTATTAAAAAACATTTAGTGAAACAAGAAGAAAAGACTTAAGCAAAGATCAAGCCAATAATATTAAATTAAGAGAAATAAAGCGATACGTACAAATATGGACCAAATTGGCTGTCTCCCTGCCATGAAGAAAACGACTTAAAACAACCTTGTTAAACAATCAAATAAAACCATTTATCAACTTAAAATATCTCAAAATTCGTTATGTAATCAGTCGGTATAATTCAGAGAAAAAGTTCACTTTTATGCGTAAAAACTTCATTTTTCAGGAAATTGAACACTTTTTCTCCCCTCTTTTTGCACCAATCTTTGATAAACTTAAGTTGTTCTTTGACGTTCAAGGGTGTTTGGATAGTATTCGGGTTAGAAGACAGAATTGCTTTTAATTGGAAGGATTGGTTCCTTTGGGTGACTTGGCAGAACCCCACAGTTTCATTCCGTATGTCCAAAGTGGTCCTAGTAATGTCTTGTAAGACGTTAGTTTAGTTTTGACAAATATGCCAGATTTCGGTCCTACTTCGTAATTGTTCAGGTCTTACGTTAAGGTGTTTGTTTTAAGTTTTGTGTGGGGTTTCCTCGTCATTCTGCTATGGCGTGCGGTAGGTTAGCAGAATAGATGATATAAAGGATGGGACCAACAATGCTCCTTTGTGGGACATCGGCTTGTATCGGTCTGATTTCCGAGAACTCGTTGCCGCACTACACTCTAAGGCAGCGGTCCGTTAGGTTGTATTTCAGGATGGGGCCCCTTCGATTCCAAATAGGGAAAAAATACAAGAATAAGCAGTTATGTAAGGTCAACGACATCTTTCCCTGCTACCTTATCCTCAATCCTATCTTTCCAACAGATATTTTCAAGTTAGTAAAGATCGTGCACTCACTCCTATCTTCCCAGTTAACGCTGGAGTACAAGGTAGTATCCTAGGCCCTATCCTCTACAGCAGTAAGCTTTCATGTATTGCGGCCGAACTGTGTTAATGGATTTTAGTTTTTTCTATGAAGCGATCAGTTGAATAGGATTTTAACATAAAATAGTAAAGGGTGGGTAAGCATTTAAGTTTATAACGAATGGATGGCTGCCAGACCTAATCAAAACCTTGATTCACATCCAGGAACATACCAAGCGGTACTCTTTTTCTCCATATCGGAGTTAATGGTGTCGACAACTCTAAAGCCAGGGACACACTTACTCGATGCTACGCCATGCGACGCTACCCGATGCTACCCGACGCCTTGCCACGTTTTGGTGGGGTGTGTACTCTATCCGACGCAAGGACTCGTCGCGTACAGTCCACAGCGTTTAACACAATAATCACTATCACAATCGCAACGCATCTTTTGTTCTTAATGCACTATTTTGAGCAAAACCTTGTAATAAATTGTTAGTTAAATTTTAAGAGTACAACCATAATAAATTGTTTGTTAAACTTAATTGTTTTAAATAAAGTTATTCCTAACCATCATAGTTAAACAATGTTTATAAAAACTTATGAATTTTTGATATTGTTTAATTTGGTTTACATTAAAATAACATGTTGTAATTAATATAACGAAAAATTACATGTAATTAGTTTGAAATAAACTATAAAAAAATATGAGTGTCCTGTTCTGACGTTACACGACGAAAATGGTGTAATTTTACGAGCAAAACCATGAAATAAATAATTATTAGTTAAATTTTATGAGCAAAACCGTGTAATAAATTGTTGGTTAAATTTATTATATCAAAAAATGATATTCTGGTGTTTTGATTGATTTTCTACCAAACCATTAAAATTAATTTTTTTAAAATAAAACTAATGAATTTTTGATCTTGGTTAATTTGGTTTATATGAAAATAAGTATGTCGTAATTTATATAACGGCAATAATACATGTAGATTGAATAAAAATATGAGTGTCCGGTTCTTTTGTCTTCAATTGTACTCGATGCTACCCGATGAAAATCTGGACAGTGGGGATCGCCGATCGTAGAGTAGGGTAGCGTTGCGTAGCATCGGGCAGATGAGCACGGCGGTAATGCAACCTTATGGAAAATCGGAGTTTGGATTTGGAGTCGGGTAGCATCGGGTAGCGTTTGCATGGCGTAAGTGTGTTCCCGGTTTTAGGATAGTGAATGACAACAAAGTACTTCCATAAGAAAGGAAAGTGAGGTGTACGATGGAATCGTTGGAGTTGTTATATACAACTAATCAAAGAAAGATCCTGGTCAGGTTTTTGTTTGAATCAGATTTCAATTATTGTTTAAGCTAATTTTGGTGAAGTTTTTGGTAGAAGGTTTTTTTTATATCGAAATTGATAATCTCTGCCCCGCCTTTATTCTTTAGCCGACAGGCAAACGGATTTCGATGTTCCCGAGGTTGGGGCAAAAGGCGGGACAAACCGGAGAATTCCTTAATTTTCAATTCCGCTCTTGAAAGGGCGGGAGTATTGGGGGAATTGTTTCATAAAACAGCACCACATCTTCACCATTCCTTCCAACTATGTACATAAATTATTTCAGATTTCGAACGTTTTGAAGTACCTCTGATTAACTGGAAGACAAGTTGTTCTCTAGCTTCGAATAAAGTTTATCCATTTAAAGCAGCTTAATATCATGATTATCCTCTAAGCAACAACCTATTCGTAAAGATACTTTAAAGACGTTCAAACCAAGCGAATTATTTGCACGTCATCACTTTATACGAAGCAAAATAAAATTACAAAAGTGAATCATTTGAGACTATCAGCGATAATCTTTGAACACGATGATCAGTTTTATCGACAATCTATTGTCAAACATAACAAATCGTTTGTCAAATGATAAATGATAAAATTAAGTAATTTTAATACAACTTAATTGGCAGAAATGTATATTGTTGATTTAAAAAAATCGTCATAAACGAGATATCAAGTTGAAAACAATATGATCATTTTAAGAAATATTTTGTTTAGGAAACAAAAATAGTTTATTATTGAACTATTTTATAGTTCAATAGTTCTATAAAATAAATTGTAATTTAATATCTTGTTTTATCGATCTTCTTCGTATGATCACTGCATTTTTGTAATAATGCTCTTAACCCCAAAACTACAAATATTTTAAATTATATAAAGCTCTTTGTACCTTCACGTGGTATGCTTTATTTATAGGCATGAATGTATTTATTTGCGTGAATGGAGAGGCTTATTCTAAATTACCCGAATATCGAGTACTCTGGCGTAGTGTGCATGTTAACCAGACTATCATATTTTTATCTCGTTTCAGTTCATTTGTGCTTTATCCATAAGTGAAGAGGTCCTGAAGTACAGAGAGGCTTGCAATAGGATAAAAGAAAGAGACAGTTGGTTTTATCATAAAACAAGAAAAGAAATTAGTAGGCTTAAAACGCGAGAAAGACAAAACAAAATAAATAAAAAAAATTATAAAAAACTGCAACACGCAATTTTCAGATTAAGTATCGTGTATTACTAGCAGCTTTTGGTGTGTAGTTGAACAAATTTTACTTTTTTTAAACAATATTAAGACTATTTGTAGCGTCAATTCTATCTTAAACTGTAGCACTGAATATTTATATAGGTAGGCTAAACCCGCACGATTTGTCAGCGTTGCGTAAGTGTTAGATTTCACCGCCGTGCCACACAGCGGTCCAAAATTTTATTTTGGCTTCAAGAATATAATTTAAATTTAGTTTATCTGTTGTACTATTGTGTTCGGGTTCAGTTTTTAACTGATAAAATTTCCTTTGCCACATCGGAGCGACACTAAATTACACATTTGTCAAAGCAAATTATGGCCGTTTGTAAATGAAAAGTTAAGTTTTTATGACCCTTATAGTTTTTTAATACCAATTTTTTTTTCACCGTGTTAGTTCATACTTAAATGCATTGTAAAGTCATAATCGTTTTATGGCCTTGCCTTGCAGATAACGCTGTAGCACGAATTCCTTTTTTTTATTAGTATGCTTTTTATTAAAACTGGTCTTCATAGACCAACCATTAATTTTACAATGTTATATAATAAGTAATTTACACGTTTTTATAAACACGTTAGTAACAAAATTATCTCTGAACAGATTTTGTTCTTTTTAATCTTCTGACAATGCTACCGTCCTGTAGATATTTTATCGCTTCGACTAGTGTTTGGCTGCAATTTCTTGGATTTCCAACTATGAAAGGGTCGTTCCCAGATATTTAGCTGTCTCAGTGTATGGTATGATAGGTCCATCGATGGTGCTTGACAGAATATGGTCCGGTTTTTTATTTGTTAATTGATGCGTGTTGATTTGTAATGAATGAGCTCGATTCTCGATTTTTTTTGTCTACTGACTTCTGTTCAAATCACAGCTGTATCATCGACAAACGTTAATTTTACATTAACCATATTAGGTAAATTGCTAGTGTAAAGCACGAATAGTAATGGACCTAATACGCTCCTTCGGGGTATTCCCAACATTGTTTTTTCATGTCTGAATATTCATCTTGTACACTGATGGACAAATTTAATGCACGTCTCAATTTATTTAGTTTAAAATTAAATGTATTATCTTTCTAAATTAGTTACTGGTAATGGGGAGCTATCGTGGTCAAAATAAACAGTAAATAATGGTTTGTTTTCTTCCTTTGTTTACTTTTGTATGATTAATCCCATTTGCATAAAAAGTAGCAGTATGCCCTTCCATCGTATTCAGTTTATTTTTTTCCTTCGTTGATTTTATTTTATACTATTCTTAATCTTAAACCTTTTTCAATGGCTCCAGTCAGGCAATTGAGTGAGTACGACAGTGTCAGGGTCATAACATTATTAGAAGAAGTATACACCCAGCGCGAAGTTGCTAGGAGACTGAGTGTAAATCACTCTACAATAGGAAGGTTTCTTCGGCGTTTCAGAGAAACAATGCTTCACACTAGAAGTCCAGGACTGGGTCGACCTAGGTCTACGGAGGGGGGAGACGATAGATTCATCCGTCATCAGGCTCTTCGAAACCGCAGCATTACGGGAAATGAGATAAGAAATCTGATAAGACAATCCAAAATGTTCGATTTCCTCCTGGACTGTAAGGAACGCCCCATGCTGTACGGTTCCTCAAGTGGCATTCCATGGTGGGTCATTGATGTTCTGGGGTGGCATTTCTTTGAACGCCTGCACCGAATTTGTTGTTGTGCGAGGATGATTTCTAACTTCACGGAAGTATATACCCAAAAGACATAATCGAAGAACAAGTAGTGCCATTTGCCTCCACATAGGTGACAGATTCTTGCCAACGAGGGATTATGCCAGGCCCTATAGAGAACGTATTTTGGATGACTACCTGAATGAGGTTGAAATTGAGTGGGTGTGGCCAGCTCGAAGTCCAGATTTGAACCCAATCGAACACATTTGGGACCAACTTAAGCGACGAGTGCGAAACCCAGATCCTAACATCCAAGAAGAGTTGGAAACTTTGATGAAAGGGAAGGATTTTGCCAGAAATCTTTTCTAAGAAATGCAAAAGCGTTTAACGGACGTGATTCATGCCAGTGGTGGAAATACTCGGTACACAATATTTTTACATTTTTAATTATTTTCTAATTTTTTTCTGTACTCAATAATTTTTGTTTTAGAATTAGGTAATAAATATTTTCTTTTTAAATGTCTTATTTTTACAACCAAACCTATTTTTGGTATGCAAAATATGACTAAACCTAAATAATTAAAATTTAAGGGTGGTGCGTTAATTTTGTATTTTAACTCTAAAATATCTTTCAGATAAGTAGGATGTAATAATTTTTACATACTGTTTTGGTAGCTTCCCTTCTAATTTATGATTCCTCCTTCGCCAGACATTGTGAAAAGTCTGTTTTCAAGGAAGATAGCAGAACGAATTAGTTTTTCTTCAATTGATTTTCCTATTTGACCTTTTACTTGATAAATTTGGTCTAGTCTTGAGTGTTTTCGGAATCCAAATCGGTAGTTTGGGATAATTTTCTTTTTTTTTCTACTACTATTATTAATCTTTTAGTAGAATCTTTTCGAAAAGTTTGGAGATTGTTGGCAATAACGCAGAGCTCCAAGCTAAGACCGATTATCTTTCAGATTTAACTGTTCCGCACTTAATTTATTAATGTAACCTCCAATCCACCAACTTCGTCAGAAATCGAACAAAAAAGAAAATTTACTATAAAATCTATTATGAAAACCTTGGGTAATTCTTAATATGTAAACAATGGTTAGGGATGGTGCAAAAAGTCAATTTTGTGCCAAAAAGTCTGTTTTATTAACTTTGTATTATTATCATTATTTTTTTAATAGAGGTTTCAAAAATCCTAAAGTCTATTTTTTTTAACCAATCGTAACAAAAAAATAGAAAATAAACGCTAATTTTACATTGGTGATAATTGACCTATAGAAATTAATTGCAGGCATTTATAGCATCATCAGTAGGGGCAACATTTCTGAAAGCACATATCTGTCAGTATTTACAGAACCATGAGAATCTTACTTAAACTTCAGACAAGAACTTTAAAAATTCGCTAAGTTTTTCTTCTAAGTGATTTGTATTTTGTTTGTTTAAGGTTACAATAAAACCACAATTGAAACTCATAGGGTTTTAATGCTCTTTCCATTGATGTAATTTAATTGACATCCAGATGAAATTTTTATGAGATACGGGGTAATTTATGGGAAATCGTTGAGAAAAAGTTGAAGTAACACGAAAAGTGAAATATCTCGGATAAAATTGAAATTCAGACATTGTACGATGCGTTTTCTTATTCCAATTGGACATGTTGAATAACTTCCTGAAGTATTGACATCTGTTCATGAGACACCCTGTTCATACTCTTTGTTTATATAATATGCTATGACAGTTTTCAGTTGTGTTCGAGGACCCATCAAAATTTGCGCAGATAATGTTCACGAAAGGAAGAAATTAATGGTAAAAGTTCACTTTGGTAGACGCTTGATTGTCTGGCTGAGGTACACCGAAAAACCTTTACATTTGTATAAATATAGTATATTTTTCTGTAAAACTTTAATTTTGTTTGATTTTTTTGGTTTTAGTCAAATGTAGAATAAATTTTAATACGTCTTGTTTAAAAAAATGACTTTGTATATTGGTGAATATATTAGGCACGCTTAAATACCAAACCATGCCAAACCAGAAGCAGCTGAAGGGGCCACCTCATTTTCTTAAAAAAAAAAAATTACTTTTGGTACAAACTAGCAAGGCTAAAATTCATTTTAAAGGTAAACAGAGTTACAGGAAAAAGTTTGAAAAAAAAATCGTTCAGACTGGCCAGGTGAATTGTTAAAGGACGTCGTCTTGGGAATCGTCGGGCGAACTCATGAGGATCGGCGTGTCATCGCCGATCATTGCGAATTTTTCCCCCCATCGAATAAATTGGCTCGGTTTGAGAGGCAATTATCCAGTTTTATGAATGTAATTAATTGGTTAATTACAAAAGGTAGTGTAATGTCAGTTCACACTCCCGCCTGCCACCATCGATCGATGCACACTAATGCCAACGTAGCCTTTATTCCAACTGTTATTTTTGGCGTACTCCTTTTCATAGAAGGCGTATTTTAACAGAAATGCTATGTCGATTCGAGACAATTTGACAGACGAGCTTTACCGGCGGCGTTTATGGCTCAGGCACTGTTCTTTCCGGACGGGTTCGTGCGTGTTCGGCTTTTTTCCCCAGCAGCCCGCCGTCGGACGTCAACGTCTGGTTAATTCCTTTCTGAACCAATTTTAAAGACGGATAACCGATAACCCTTGGGGAAAAGGGTTGGTTGTCTACCTCCAGGGATAGGCGGAGGGTGATTTATCGAAGTTAGCGGACTGGCTGCGGAGTAGGGAATCTGAGAGGGTTGTGTTGGTAGAAAAGAGGGGTTGGGGGTTGGAACGCGAATCCAGTCTGCTTCCATCCACCTTCCTAGACACTTCCACCTTACGCGGATTCTTTCAACCAGCTCATACATCACGTATCGTATTTTAATAGGTACGTTTTTTTAAATTGTAACTATTTTTTTATTACTTCCTTATTTTTTTAGACGTTTCCAAAAGACCAAATAATCAAAAAACAACTTCTTTCCTATGAATTAAAAAACAATGTACAAAAACATCAAAAGCATATTTATAGATACCGTGACGATAAAATAGAACCATCCATTTGTTTTTGTACATATTAGAAAAAAATAAAAATAACGGTTTTTAAAATAAAATAAAAATTGTATTGAGACGAACTGAAGCTATTTTCCAATGTGACAAATAAAAATCCCAGAAAAATATTATTGAGATCATGGGCATATCACATTGGATTGAAAATATAGCCAGTATCAATCCAAACTGATAAATTATTATATAATGTATTTTGATAGTCTTTTTTGCATAGTCGCAAAGATACAAGGCCTCTGGGTTTTTTCTTTATTTAAAAAAAAAAACTCTGAAATATTTTCTCTATTACACCGCCTTGGACGATTTAAGAGATTTATGAACTCGGGAAACCACCCTGCTACATAGCCAATCCACTTTTATGGAGGAAATTTCGAATGTAATAAATTAATAAAAACCGGGTCATGAACCTGTGTGAGATTCATGTGTCCACCCGGCGAATACGTGCACCGGCAACAAGGTTTTGTTTATCTTTCCTTTAACAAACAGTTTTTAAATCTTAGTACGAATATTGTTATAACATGGAATTGATATAAAATTGTCTTGAAATCTGGGTGGTTAGCTTTGAGCAAAATATTGCCTACTGCTTGCATAATTTTTTTTTAAAGTCTTAACGTGAATATTGAAAGATCGCCTATTTACGTCCTTTACTAAAAAAATTGGTTTCAAAAAGTTCTGTTTTTGTGGTTTGATAGGGCAAAAAAATGGGAGCAAATGGTAATCCGACCTGAAAAATTGAATATGTTTTATTTTTAGCGTTTTTTTCACATTCGAAAACAACTTTTAACCGTAATTATGAATATTGCTATAACATAGAATTGTTTCCAATTTTGCGTGGTTAGCTTTGAGCCAAATATTGCCTACTGCTTGTATATTTTTTAGAAATCTTAACATAACATTAAAATATCGCCCTATTGACGCCCATTGGGAAAAGAAATCCTATTTCAAAAAGTTATGTTTATGTCGTTGGATGTGGTGAAGGAAAGGGTGGAAATGACAATCGTACGTGGGAAATTGAATGCGATTTATTTTTAGCGTTTTTTCACATTCGAAAACAACTTTTAACCGTAATTATGAATATTGTTATAACATAAAATTGTTGTACAATTGTTTCCAATTTTGGGTGGTTAGCTTTGAGCCAAATATTGCCTACTGTTTGTATATTTTTTAGAAATCTTAACGTAATATTAAAATATTGTCCTATTGTCGTCCAGTGGGGAAAAGAAATCCGATTTCAAAAAGTTCTGTTTTTGTGGTTTGATAGGGCAAAAAAATGGGAGCAAATGGTAATCCGACCTGAAAAATTGAATATGTTTTATTTTTAGCGTTTTTTTCGCATTCAAAAACAACTTTTAAACGTAATTATGAATATTGTTATAACATAGAATTGTTGTACAGTGGTTTCCAATTTTGGGTGGTTAGCTTTGAGCCAAATATTGCCTACTGCTTGCATATTTTTTTGAAATCTTAACGTAATATTAAAATATCGCTCTATTGACGCCCATTGGGAAAAGAAAACCTATTTCAAAAAGTTATGTTTATGTAGTTGGATATGGCAAAGAAAGGGGGGGAATGGTAATCCGACCTGAAAAATTGAATGTGCTTTATTTCCAGCGTTTCTTTCTTTTCTTCACATTTTTGCTAGTGTAAACTGCAACGGATGTTTTATTCTGTATGTACCAGGCCGACCCTCCGACTTCTTTTAATATCTTATGTTTCATAAATTTCCATATATAAAAATTATTTCAGGAACCTTCGGATCCTATTAGATTTTTATATTCAATTAAATAAAGTGGAGTGATCTTTGAATTTTGCGCAAATCATAAACAAAAGAAGAAATTCGATAATTAAGAATTTATCGAAATATATGAAAAAAAAGCGGAGATGTTTCGTCTCGGTTTTCGAGGGGTTGGAAAAAGCTCAAAGTGTTATTGTCTCACTGTGTTCCTCGCGGTTAGGAACTGGGAAAGCTCATCCGCCGATGATTTATCTCGACCTCCGAATTAGTTTTGCTCAATTTCATCCCGTACGTTATGTTTTTACCCCATTTTCGCCTTGCAGCTATACCATTTCAGTATTATTACTGGCTTTCTTTATTCTACTATATAACGAAGGTAAATCTGTAATTTTAACAATCACTTTTATGAATTAAATCAAACTTTTTTTTTAATTGTCCGCGTTTCTTTTCGAAACCCTCTCGAGTTGTTCACTAGTTGAATAGGAGCTGATTTACCACCTTATAGTATCTTAAAACCTGCCCATCAAGTCAGTCTGACCGTCTCCTAGTTCACTAATGAGCACTTCCACCGAGCTTGTTCGCTTTTATTGAATTACAACAGTTCAATCTGCTGTGAATATTCGTACGTTTGTTTCTTTCAAACTTTATTTTTTAAACGTCAAGTCAAGAGGGTCATTTTTATAATATTAAGGGGGATTATTTTAACCGGAAAACCTACAAAAAATTGTCTTAAAACATACCTTACACTCTCTTGGCCATTTTGATATAATATTGCACGGGTTATATTTTAGCAAATCTTTTAAACATTATTTTATGAAGGTAAACAAGTTTCAGAGTGCTCATATTTGAGACTAGTACATTAAATTTTTGCCCAATAAGTAACCCAAATGGGTGTAATAAATTACATGACCATTTAAACAAATCATTTATTAGAATACACACACGCACGCACGCACACACACACACACACACACACACACACACACACGCACACACACACACACACACACATACATACATACATACATACATACATACATACATACATACATACATACATACATACAAACACGAGACATAGTATATGAGGCACTCTCAACACGACACGTAAGAATGGCACAATTACACAGAAGACAAACACTTTGAGCCCTGAAGATGATCTCAATAAAGATCGAAACGTTGGCANTCATGCCAACGTTTCGATCTTTATTGAGATCATCTTCAGGGCTCAAAGTGTTTGTTTTCCGTGTAGATGTGTCATTCTTGTCTGTCGTGTTGAGAGTGCCCTCTGGACACATCTACACTGAAAACAAACACATTGAGCCCTGAAGATGATCTCAATAAAGATCGAAACGTTGGCATGATAAAGAAATTGTTTTTCTAAAACCTACGTCACGCCAGACCGCACCTCACGATCTCCAAATAATTAATAAATAATGAAGAGATTGATGAAGTCCGAGTATCCTCAAACTAGAGAAAATATTTTGTAAATGTTAAACTTTTTTAGCAAAATTTCAACCAGTTGTCAATCAACAAATTTTTCTGTCCTTATGTTTTTAATCAAATTTGATCAAAATATTAAAACAAATTTTAAAAATGAAGTGCGAAAAAAGATGGTTTAATTATTTTTCATAGACGCTCTGGAAAATACACCTGAAAAATACCGTATTTTCAACCGTCTTGAACAAACTTTTCAAAAATGTAGATGTAAATTTTGGGTGTACAATATACAGTCCCTTTTGACAGATATGGTATAGTTCTGTACCTATAGCACACCAGTGAGTCTTATTTCATCGAGACATTTCATTAGCAGGTCGAGTTTCAGTGGTTGAATTTCCAATACGGTTACGTTGTACATTCCAAAACACTTCCTCCCGCGGATAAATGTAGCGCCACACTTTGTTAATAGGTATGTTGGTGTTTACTCTGCTTTTTCGCAGTTTCAGAGTGCTCATATTTGAGACGAGTACATTAAATTTTTGCCCAATAAGTAACCCAAATGGGTATATCTGTGCCGTGTTGGTTATACCATATCCATTCGGTGTGCAGTGTCCTATCAGGAGTCTTCCTGTCTTTTTGTTTGAGATACTCAATGATAGTGTGAATCCGTATGCCACGAAGGGCTCAGGACGTACCCGGGCATAACTCCTTTCCTTGCGACGGCGTCCGCTCTCCCGTTGCCCTCTACTCCTTGTACACGAGTAGTCTTGGGACCCACCATCTTTGAGCTAATGATATTTGAACTGACAATTAGTGCTTTAATGCTGCTTAGCTATTTGACTATAGTGTTGTTTTTGTACCCTTTGTTCAAGTTGAACAGGGTACATCTAAAAACGTCTGTAACTCTCATTTTCATTTTTTTTAGTGTAAGTCATTTCGCAAATCACTAAATCTCTTCTAAAGGAGACTTTTTTAAAAGTTTTTTTGTATCTGTGTGAGACAGCTCTCCTGGTGATTAGGAGTCTGGATTATAATTATTGTCAATAATTGTTACAGTATTTATTCACCTAAAATACAACAAATTGAGGTCGGTATTCGGGTCAAAACCGTTTTAAAAAGATTTATTTGTTGATTAATAATCCATTCGTGCTAAAAAATGCTTGAGGAGAAAAAAACCTAAAAGCTGAAACAAAAATCACTCATTTGTACTAGTGATCTAATGCCAACTAAACCTGTGTTTTTTAAAATGTTTTTTTTTTTTTTTTTTTTTTTTTTAAGAGAATATTTGCCAATGGTTTTGAAAAAAAGCTCATTTGAAAGGTTCGAATGCAGGGCCGATGATTCGAACCAGGGACTTTTACCTTACAGAGATGTACTGTCTGAACGCCAAAAACCGTCAGGAAGCAGGGGTGAATATTGCTCGACCGGAATATAATAATTTTAATTTACGCTTAAATAGTTCACGATTTTTATAAACTCCAAATTGTACGAGGGTTGCTCAAAAAATCCGGGCAGAAATTTCGCTATCATTACTCAAAAGTCAGAACGCGAAAACTTGGTTAAGTTATTTATGTCGTCGTTGTTAGCAAGCAGCCAGTTGTTTTTCTCCGTTCGGGACGGGAAACCGAGCAAAACAGATTAAGGCGGACAAAATAAAAACATTCACTACTTGTCTCCCTCAGTGAAATAGGATAAGTAAACAATTGCATCGTTGTCAGCAGTTTGATCGATACTAGATTACCTTAGGGTCCGCCCGTTCTCGCTTTTATAAGTCGGACGCGTTTCGGCTCTCGAGCTTCACCTCTGATTTAAGGTTTATTTCGCATCTTGTTTATCGTACGATGGGAAGAAAAGGCGAACGGGTAGATCTGTATCGATCAATCTGCTGACAACCGTTCCAGTAGACCAGTAGGAGGCCGCGAGGTATAATATAATTTTCCACCCATGTTTTTTCTTTGCCGTCAACTGCGCATAAAGTACGTGCTTGGTCAGACCAAAAAAGAAAAAGACATATATTATAATTGTATTCTAACTTAAGGATTTTCACTCTTTATTCATATCCAATTGGAAATGATCAGAGTTGGTTAGAATTTCAGGCTGATACATGGGTGACGATTTGAAAAAGTTAATCTTTTCTTGCCTAAAGTTGTCAGGACAATACCAAATTTAGAAAATTTGCTCAAGTTTAGCTAAGCCCATGAGTTCGGGCTGACTTGGTTCTTCAATGTTTCATTCCGTGTATTGATTGGCAACACTGTTTTGTCGACAATCTAAAATCTTTATTTTGGAATCTTCAATCTTCAACATGGTCCTTCACCATCTTGTATCGATTGTTATATTTGCGGAGCATAAAATTTTAAATATTCGTTTTATAATTTTACCCTGGCTTGCCCAAAGTTGCTTCAGAGCAATTCCAATTTTAGCAATTTTGTTTAAGGTTAGCAGAAAATCCCGTGAGTTTGGGGTAGGCACAATGTTGTTCCTGCTCTGCTGTGCTGTTCTGACCGTGCATTGGCAACACTTATTTTTTTGGCGCCAATCTAAACTAAATTTAAAATAAATTTGTATTTAGAAGAGTTTTGCATACACTGCCTGTTAGTTTCCTGGTGTTAGAGTGAGAAATTCTTTTCCCAAAAGGTCGCCATCAAGGGATTGTGGTCGGTTTGATCTAACTTTACTTTCAAGACTTCTTTGGAATGTTTTAAATCCGCAGGACGGGTCACAAAGGGGAAAACAACGAAAACCATGTGATATTTCGTGCAAGACAGAAAAAATATCGAGTTATCCGAGGCACTATGAATGAAGTCGATTCATTCAAGTGAATGTATTATGTAGCGTGAATGGAAAGGTTTATTTTCGCCGAGGAATAACGAGAACTCCGGGGCAATGGGAATATAGCCTGGTGTGAATGTAATTTGTTAACGTGAATGTAGCGACTTCTCACTTATTTCTCCCGAGGAATATTGAGTGTTTTTTTGGGGGGGGGAGGGGGCATTATGTGAATGTAACGATTAGCGTGAATGGAGGGGCTCCTTCCCCAATTAACCCGAGAAATGCTGTCCAGACTGTCATGTTTTAACTTGCTATCTTTTTCTATGTATATTTGAGTGATTTTACCCACAATTGACAAGATCCTGAGGTACATAGAGGCTAGTAAAAGGAGAAAGAAAAGAAAGAGTCGGTTAGCATCGTATCATAATTAGCATGGTCGGTTAGCATCATAATAGCATCATAATTATAATTTGGGTGGAAAAACAGAAAACAAATTAGTTTGCCATGCTCCGAGCTACAACAAGTTTTGAAATTACAGTGGTCCCGAAATACGTACAAGCAATAAAAAATAAAACAAAGATTGATGTGAAATTTAATAAATAATCACATGATGAATTCACAACAACAACCTAAATAAAAGGTGGCATATCATAGTACAATTAATAGTATTAAAACTTTGAAATGTATAAAATTTATGTATAATATGTAAAATGTATGTATATGTTTATGTATTTATGTAAAATGTATAATAATGTAGATAAATGTATAAAATACTTGACCAATACTCTTTGAAACATAGGGATTTTCTTCACTTTTACCCGCTGTGCTGGTTGACATGGAATCTTTACCCTCTACTTAGCAATTCTCACGTGTTGCGTTACTTTAAATTTATTATTTGTTATTTCCATAATGTTCCAAAACGACAGAATGGTTTTATCACTCATCATTCAGTATGGAATGTGCGTTGTGATTAATGAAATGGTCGAAAAGGAAAAAAGTCGAAGTACAGCTGCGAATTTAATGTATTCCAGTTAAGTAAATAAACTGAAAAAAATTACCAACATTTGTTACAAGTTTGTATTTTTTTCTATCTTGTTTGTATTTTCTTATCGGGCCCTTGCAATTACGCTTTTTGTTTTAATAATACAGTTCACCTTAAAAAAGAAAAAAAAAGCAAAGGATATTTGTTATTCATGGCACTCAATCCAGTGGCCAGAAATCAATTCCAATTTCATCGTTCCAGCTCAAATAAAACCATCTTTTGTAGGCCAGTAATTTGTGTTATCCAAAATGAGATTGAAATTAAAACGGAAGGAGTTTTCTCTTATCCAGCATGTTTGTTTATTTTTGTAACTGTTGCAAATTTTCCATACAATCAGTGATGACATTAATGCGTATTCACGGCAGAATCCTAACAACCGACGAATCGATGAAAAGTTAATTTCGTAGTATAGAAAAATTTGGTTGATTAAACGACATTGTATGGAAGAACTTGGCCCCATTTTTCTGAGCAGATTTAAGGTAATTTAGATGCTTTTTGTAGATAAGTTTAATCTGTTTTTCATGAAAGCTAATGAAACCCGTTATTTAAGAATTTCTTATTAACTTTCAATAATGCACCCTAGATTGAAAAACAAAAATTACGTAAGTTGAAAAACACGCTCTGTGAACAGTTGGACCGATAAAACTGCCGTTTGTATTCTTCTTTATTTCAAACTATTGCCCGAGGGTTTCTTAACAGATGGCCTCAATGAATCCATTGGCTTTTGTGTGGAAGTTGTTGGTAGTGTTTTTTCCCTCCAGTAGAGACAGAAAAACGCTGAATTCACATTTTATTGTACAAGGGGCAGAAAAAAAGAATTCATCATCTTTCCGTAATGATGGCAACATTTGCTCAATGAAGTCTGCAGAACGAAATTATGCTGACGCTTCATCTTTATACAATTTAAATGGTCCTATTCAATATCAACAGTCTTTTTTTATTTATCCTCTGTGTTCTGGATATTATCACGTCTAAATTGATAATAAACCTCATGGGAAAAGTTCCACGAGAAAATCGAAGAAGGAAGTGAGCAAGAGTTGAAATAGACGGACTGTGCATAATGCGGCCAGCCTAGTATGTCGGCGATTTGTTGAAAATCTACCCGCAGTTTGATCCACCCCTCAATAGTTCTGGTCCGCGTAACCTCGCAGCATTTCGACATGTTTTCAATCGAAAAATTAATTCATAATTGAGAATTTATTACAGTTATCAATGTACATTGTTTATTATGGATGGATTGTGTATAATTAATTTAAAAATGGTATAAACGCGATGGGAAAATTTATTTGATTTATCTCGTTGACCATTTAAAACATACTTCGAATTTAATTTTACTTTTAATTTTTTTAAATATTCGTAAAATTATTAAGCAAGTGCTAATCTCACGGGATTTGTCTAATTTACTGGGGAAGTTGTTAGGTGATGAGGTGGTGATTGAATATTCCAAGATGGAGATGTTACATTTGCGGCAAAAAAATCAGCAATGCCAATAAACTGAAAGAAAAATTGATTTCCTAAACTAATATTTGCTAACTGAGCAAATTTTCTAATGTCGGAGTCGCTCTGGGGCTACATTTGACCAGAAAGGGTTAATAGGTGTATTCACGATCTTTGTGTTAACCCTGTTAACGCTTTGTGATGTTTGCACAGAAAGAATCATAGTTAAACACATTTTGACAAATTGCAAAAAATATGTAGAAGAAAGACATCGGTTGGAAATTCCAACCAACATCAAAGACTTGGTGATGACTTCGACCAAATAGACAAACTAGTAACTTTCCTTAAAAAAGCTAAACTAATTTCGGAAATATGAAGATAAAATGATATAATAATTTAATACAAAATCTTTCAAGTTCAGTATACAATAATCTGTAATCCACTCAATGTTGGGAGGTGTCTTGGGGTGCGGTTTGGGTGCCCATCTGGTGGTGGTTGTGAAGGGGTGTCTGGGGCGTGTGATGCTGCCGGGGCCCTGGTTTCCGCTATTGGGGGTTCCTGAGCTGTGGCCCACTCACCACCCAGCTTGAAAGTTTTTTAAGGCGGAAAATGACCCAAAGCGGTTGATCGCCTTTTATAATTCAAAAAAAAAAAAAAAAAACTGTTAACTCTGTTAGGTCCTGTTAGATCGAGCAAAATGATGACGTAGACTTGTAAGAATCGGCTAGTTAACATTGCTCGATCTAACAGGGTAAGGCCAATGTTAGATGTTAAGTCGAAAATGTAGGCACATTGCTAGCTGCTAGGGCGGAGGAAATCAACATGGCATCCATGAATTTAATAGCTGTTTTTTGTTTACGTTTTTGTGCTGTTTGTTGCTTTTGTTAATTTCTGACTTGTCCTTATACTCTCATTCATAATAGATACATCCCCTGTCCTATAAAGTTGTAGGCTGTTAGACGTTAGGATGCAAGTTAGGTATGTCGGCATGAATTGAAGAGTGTCATTTGTTCGTACTTTTCGAGTGCATAAATATTAGCATAGCATTTTGAATGAAAGAGTTCAATAATTTTCATTTTTTATTAACTTGCGGAATCGTACAATTTAACACAAAAGTAAACCATAACATACACCAAGAAGCTTTCAAGGACTGTTATAGCTTTATTTTTGGTACTACCAATCGCCACACGGAAAAATTAACGTTTAAATTTGGGTGCTGACTAGGTCGATGGCGCGGCGCGTCGCGGAACCGACCACCAAGAAGAATACATTGAAATAAATGTAACCCCGCACACCAGGCCGGTAGGGCGGCGCGGAGCAGGAGGAAGTTGCCAGACTTCTGGAACCCGGCTCCGCGCCGTGCTACCGGCCTATTCGGGTATATTCGGCTGCCTTCGGACGCCATAGTTCTCTAAGCGATTTCTGGTTTTCGAAATAATCCAGCCAGATTTGGAAAATAATCGTTCAGAGGAAACAGATGTGGCACTAAGACAACAAATTGAATAACTGACAGGTTCTGATAGGTCACTTTCATATTAGAAGAATATGGGTCATTCCCTATTCACAAAAGAGGAAATTAGGAAAAACTCAAAATATTTATAAAACATCGAAAGCCCACTATCGATGGTCAAAAAACATTGACACAATAACATCGATGTTGAAAACATCGTACATCGGTCGCCTACCATCGATGTTTTCTTAACATCAACCATCGATGCTCATCCCTACTACAATGTGTACGGACCTTCACAATTCCGCGCCGCGCCACCGACCTAGTGTGCGCCCAGCTTAACATGCTAAGAAAAGAAGGAGGCTTTCACGATCTTACTGGACATTTCTATATTCGATAACACGAGTTAGCATCTTACAAACATCGTGAATGCCCCTAATAACGTTGCTGCTATTTGATCACTTTTTACATGGCGGAGGAACACATTTATTGGCAGGTTGTACTAGATGAAGAGTTGATGATTGAAGATTCCAAGATGGAGATTTTACATTGGCATGTAATAGTGTTTTGCTGCAAATGCACATAATTCGAGTCTTCTTTAGTTTTTCATTGTTTGGACGTCCTGAAGGGTGCAGATAAACCTAAAACATTTAGTAACTGAACTCTTGGGAGATCCAAAGTCGTTTCAATTATTAATTAAAATACCTTGGAGTCATTAATACTAGCAAAGATTTGTTAAGCTTGCTTTGGTTGCAGCGTGTTCTCAATAATATACAGTCTACATATTTTTTTGAGATATACAGATTGACAGTTTGTACCTTAAATTAGACATATTGTGCCCATGAACCATGAAAACTGTGAACCAAGGGACTTCACAATTCCTGGCAATGATGGGATTTGGTCAAAGAAAGTTGAAACTATCTATTTAAAACTTAATTGTGCCAATATGTAGACATATTTAAGATGGTTTTGTCCTGATGATGACGTTAAAGCATGTCGAAAGCTTGGCAGTAACAAGAGCATTTTTTCTTCATCCAGGCCATGCCAAGATGATCGAGGATTATTCGAGAGTGAAAAAGTGGTCGATAGGTATAACATTGTAAAGAAAGGAGGTTTTAATTACAAAAAAAATTGCCAAAAACCAAGTGTATGAATAATTTTTGACCTAGTGTACCTAACGATTTGCCTATCTATCACACAATATCTATCTATTATTTATGATTCGTTAAGCTTTATTTACCAACACTGTTTGAGGAAGAATAAATTTTATTTATTTGTAATGGGCTCGTATTTATCATATAAGCCAATCGTCAATTTCGTATGAGAAATTTTTTTGAGGTAGGATGTGTCAACAATTCCAGGGGCGACGGTGGGAATCAACCCGCGACCTCGGATCTCCGTGAGTCTCAAGACAAATAATATTTAGGGGAGTGCGAGACGATTCAAGGTAATAAAGTCATGTTTTTTTAAATATAGGTACTTCTACATAAATAACATGCAAAAAACTATGCCTTAATTTGATGTAATTCGTATATCTGCAATTAGATCAGAAAAAAAGTACATGCCCGTTTAAATGGATGGGCGTAATAGAATTCTTTCGAATGGCGGACCCGGTGGATGTAATTTCTGTTCCATTTTCTGAGTAAACCGCCGCTATTCGTCATTCGATTTGGCCAAATTCAATATATGTCGATCCAGTTGGCTTCCGGTCATCAAATCAAACTTTCATGGGTTTCAGCGTAACGGCAGGACGTGCCGTAGACACAATCTTACGCTCGGATTCAAAAAATTATCCGTGCCCGGAAGCTTCAACACAGTCGATTTTACCCCGCGTTCGATTCTTTTAATAAAAATAACAAAAAAAAACACAAACGTTTCTAGAGATGAATAAATTTTTTTTTTACATGTTTAGGTTTTTGTGTAAAATTTATAAGTCTAAAGATTAACGCGGCTTTTTATAAACTGTGTCAAATATTAGAGCAACATAATTTTCTACCATTCAATTAATTAAGGTTTTAAGTTGGGATAAAAAAAGTCAGTGTCACGAGCGGGATTCGAACCCACGACCTTCGGCTTGATACGCCGCTACTCTACCACTTGAGCTATCGTGATCTTCGATCCCCTCGGGCACTATCTTCCCATCTCAACCTCACCTTTTTTGAATTTTCCCTCCTCTTTGCCATTTTTCAAATGTCGTGTAATCTATTTGATTCTCGGCGACAAATGATTCCCAACTTAAAACCTTAATTAATTGAATGATATTAATTGGTCAAGCGGACCACGAAAAATAGTGAATATAATTTACTACCTTATAGGATAATATGGGTATTCACGATGTTTGTAAGATGTTAACTCGTGTTAACTTGAATATAGAAATGCCCAGTTAGATCGTAAAATCCTCCTTCTTTTCTAAGCTGGGCGCACGCTAGGTCGGTGGCGCGGCGCGGAATTGTGAAGGTCCGTACACATTGTAGTAGGGATGAGCATCGATGGTTGATGTTTAGAAATCATCGATGGTAGGCGACCGATGTACGATGTTTTCAACATCGATGTTATTGTGTCAATGTTTTTTGACCATCGATAGTGGGCTTTCGATGTTTTATAAATATTTTGAGTTTTTCCTAATTTCCTCTTTTGTGAATAGGGAATGACCCATATTCTTCTAATATGAAAGTGACCTATCAGAACCTGTCAGTTGTTCAATTTGTTGTCTTAGTGGCACATCTGTTTCCTCTGAACGATGAAACGATAAAACTTAACGTTTAAAGCTGAGCTCTCACTAGGTCGATGGCGCGGCGGGGCGCTTCGCGGAACCGACCACCAAGAAGAATACATTGAAATAAATCTAACCACGCACGCTAGGCCGGTAGGGCGGCGCGGAGCCGGAGGAAGTTGCCAGACTTCTGGAACCCGGCTCCGCGCCGCGCCGCCCTACCGGCCTAGCGTGCGTGGTTAGATTTATTTCAATGTATTCTTCTTGGTGGTCGGTTCCGCGCCGCGCCGCGCCATCGACCTAGTGAGAGCTCAGCTTTAAACGTTAATTTTTCCGTGTGGCGATTGGTAGGACCAAAAATAAAGATACAATAGTCCTTGAAAGCTTGTTGTTGTATGTTATGGTTTAATTTTGTGTTAAACTGTAAGATGCCAGAAGTTAGTAAAAAAGGAAAATTAATCAACTCTTTCAGTCAAAATGCTATGCACTCGAAAAGTACTAACAAATGACACGCTTCAATTCCTGCCGACATACCTAACCTGTATCCTAACGTCTAACAGCCTATAACTTTATAGGGTTGGGGATGTATCTATTATGAATGAGAGTACAAGGAAAAGGTCAGATATTAACAAAAGAAATGTATTGGTCTGATTTAATTAATGCGTATTTAAGAATAAATATATGTACATGTAAACATAAAACATCTGTTAAATTCATGGCTGCCATGTTGGTTACCTACGCCCTAACGGATAGCAAGGTGTCTACATTTTCGACTTAGCATATAACATTGGCCTTACCCTGTTAGATCGAGCAATGTTAACTAGCCGATTCTTACAAGCCTACGTCATCATTGTTCTCGTTCTAACAGGACCTAACAGAGTTAACACAAAGATCGTGAATACCCCTATTATGTAGTGTTGTAATTGACGTTTTTCGCATTGAGCGGCAATAAAAACCAGCTTCTCATTCTAACATCTCGTTGGGGAGGATCGGCGGGTTCACTCCTACAGTATGTCGAGAGACGTGCTTGTAACTCCTTCAACCTGATGATGAGCGTTTCATGCTCGAAATCCGTATTGTTGTAAAAAACAAACCATAATTTACAAAAAAGTGAATCTACATAATCACTTCACTTTTATCATTTCTATTAATTTACTACCTATTTTGCATCTAATATCTGATATCTCTCCCTCGGGTCCTATTCAAAGGATCCAGTGCGGCATCGAGTAAATTAACAACCGGACATCAACATACCCATACTTGACAAAGAGTAAATTGAGGCTCATTCATGCTGTTCACAACCGTTCAGGAAAGCTGGGAGTTGCGATCGGTTGGAAAGTTATGGTCGGACGGGTCGGAAAACGACCGGAGCCGTTTTAGTTCTATCATCAGTATTATTAATGACATTTCGGTCGCCCCGAGATATAGAAAGGGCCAGAAACACTTTGTCATTTGTACGTGCGCGATTAAGAGGAGTGGTCAGACGCTTAACTTTTTAGTCTTTCGTCTATTTCTCGACTAACTTTCACCTTACCTAGGTTGAAAGAATGATTCGATTTGCGATCGAGTGTGACAACAATCAGTTCCCACCTAACAGTGTCCTGTCTTTCTAATTAATTTTTTTCTTGAAAGTAGAACATTCAATAACTATGTTTGGTATCATTTATACACGGATAAACTAAAAAAATAAAATAAATATACTAAAACAAAATAAAAGTAGAGCTATAGTGTGTTACATAGTTTAAGTATGGTGCTTTGCAAGGTTCTTTTCTAAAAAACTGTTAGCAGTCTCAGACTTTACTGCCAACTTTTCAAGTTGGAGGGCGTACAGAAGGAACTGTTCCAGCGTATATTATTACTGCATTTTAATTACATAACGAAGGCTCTGGAACTTCCTAACTCTAGATTGCTTTTGTAATAGCTAAAGAGGTTTGTACTTACTGGTATAAAAAAAGGAGGAGGTCTCAAGATTGGAAATAGTAGGTAGGGGTTTGGGCAATAGGATTGGGTTGGATTGAAAATTTGGTGTATATTTGGTGTATTTGGTCAATTTCGTTGTGTAGTTGTGAAACTGAGGTTAGTGACTGAGGACTTTTGATTGCAAGGATTAAATGACCTGGATGTTACCTGGATAGCTTGGCAGAACATTACAGTCGCACTCCGTGTGGTGGTTCCAGTAAAGTGTTATATTAGTTTTGACAGTCAAGCCAGATTTCGGTCGGAGAAGTCTTCGTACGTGTCCAAGTCTCGTGGTAAGTTGTTATCCCGGGGGATTCGACGACAGTCTGCCGTCTAGTTATAGGCCTAAGAATCACATTGTACATCCCAAAAACCTGCGAGCAAGTGTGGCATCTTAGTTTGTTAATAGGTGTGTTGGTGTCTCCTCTGCCTCTTTGCAGAATCTCCATGTGCTGTTAGGATTCGCAGTTTTTCCTGCTTCCTTTACATCACTTCTTTCCGTCCGAAATTTGTTAGGAAGATCTTGGATTGTTTGTGTTCAATGAGCGAATTCCATAGTTCTCTTATTTTCTTTTTATACTTCTGTCTGAGTTATTCATTGATAGTGTGGATTCCTATGACACAGAAGGGTTCTGGTCCTATTTGCGGTATAGCAGCACCTTTTCTCGCAAGGGTTTCCGCTTTCACGTTGCCTTTTACTCCCATATGTCCTGGGACCCAGCAGGGGCTAACTTTGTTCTGTTTTGCAGTTCAACACTGTTACGGTCAATGCCGTGTAAGAAAAAAAAATTAAAAAAAATGAAACGTTAATAAAATAAATTTAAGAAAAATTCTAAATTAAAATAAAATAAGGGAGAAATTCATAGTGGACTTACCACCTTCCTTCAGATGCCGGCTGCACGAAGTGTAGGGAGCTCGGGCCCGATTCCTCTGACCTCGTCGCAGAATATCCGATGAATTCAGGTGGAAGAGATCGATGCAGCAGCACAGAGGGTTTTTCGGAGATTCGCGTTATTTTGAATCTTTTTTAATTAATAAAGAAGAGAAACATACGAGATTAAAGAGAGGCGTAAGGACACTTTCTTTCGTAGGAGTAGAACAGGACTGGATTTGCAAGGAGCGTGGGAGTAGGATTAGGGATTACAATAATCCAAAACAAAGTATATTTAAAAATGAGATGGCTGGCGCCAACAAACACCATTTTTGAATTAATGATATTTGAACTTAGTGCTGTGATGCCTGCTTCGTTATCTGAGTTTATATGTTCTTGTTTTTGTACTTTTTTAATCAAGTTGAATTGAGTACATCCCTTGATTGCGTAAATCTCAGCTTGGAAGATACCGGTGTATTTTCCCATGGGTTGTGAGTGTTTGGTTCCAGGACCGAATACTCCTACCCCTGTATCTTCTTGTGTTCTAGATCTATCTGTGTACCAAAGGATGGTGCCGTTTTTAAAGGAGGTGTTTTCCTCTCGTTGCAGAAAGACTTGTGTTTTCAATATGTACGTACACTGAGTAAATGTTTATTAATCAAATGTTTTTCTCCACTTTTTGCACCATATTGATAAACTCAAGGTGTTTTTGTATGTTGGAGATTTCTTGGATAAAGAATCGGGTTAAAAGACTATAAGACTACCTGACTATTCATTGCCTCATCTCACTTTGAAGCACATATAAACTAAATTGCGATATTCCTGGTAAATATTTAATCTCCAAAGTTTAAAATTTTAATTGTGATTAAATAAAAATAAATATCAATAAGTGTTAAGTTTAAATGGCTGAGCATACCTACACTAGGAGTATGTTGTATTTCATTAATATACAGGGAATACTAAAGTAAAATGGTTGAAATACCCTATAATTTATTAAATGCGATATATTAGAAATTTTCTTTAAATAAATTCAAGAGAAATTTAATTTTTCGTTTACGTTAAGATTACAAACAAAGGTGTACAATACAAAAACGTATATGTTAAACAAATTGGTTTTTACAAAACAAATTAGAGAGTTTAAAAAGGCAAACGAAAGTCTGAAAATAAAAATAGTTTATAAATTAATTATTTCAAACATTAAATTAAAAATTCTCTTTTCTGCAGTTCAAGTCGACATATCGAACATATAAAGTACGTTATTAAAGCAGAAAACTTACCCGAGTATTTAAAAACACAGCGTTTATTAATAGTGAAAATTATGGTTTTTTTTATTAACGATAATTTTTGTTCTTCAAGAAATTAAGTTGACTGGGATCTCCTTGTTGGACGACGGGCTCGGATCTTGGTTTATGCTCGGGATGACACGAGGAAGCTAAGTTATATGCCAAGTTTGCTCAATGAAACTTCTACTCGTAAACCCCATTGATTGACTCTACAAACCCTTTTAAGGCAAATATAAAGGGGGGACAAAAGGACCCATTCACTAATCGGGTAGTTAAGCGTTTTATTGTTAAACGGCACAAATAGTGTAATTGTTTTTTTTCTCTTCTAATTTCTACGCGCTTAATGTTTGTACTTTTAAACGTTAGTTGAATTCCTCAATTTCTAGTAGTCTATTAAGATTATTTTTGAATTTTCTACGGTTTTAGGCACATATTAATTACTTCACAATGAAATTTTAATTAAAAAAAACCGCGTATTCAAAAACCGGCATGCTCGATCTTAAACTCGAAATTTAAAAAAAAGTTAACTATTTGTTAAAATAATTAAAAACAAGCGATGCAGATATACGGTACGTTTTTAGTCCCCCCCCCCTGTAATAAGATAAAGCCAGAATTTTAAGTCATTCAGAAATGTGTAAAGTCTTTTTCAGAAAAGCATTCGACTGTACTTAAAAAAGATAAAAAGCTTGGGGGGGGCTTGGTGCCAGGTCGCTCCGCGTACGCGGATCAGAATTGGACCGGCGTAATCAGTCGCAGTGTTGCAAATACGTGATTTACAACTCGGTGGCAGCGTTATAGCTGACTGTAAATCATTCATTTAGTTGGACGGAAAGGGTTCAAAGTTTCATCTATGAATTGACGACACGGCGAATACAATATCAAAAACGAGTTCTCAGGAGGTGGACGCGATACATTTTTTACGATTGGTTTGTCGTAGAATTGGAATAGAGAGATAAATGGCCACCAGTTTATTTCCACTTACTAGATGAAGAGAGAGAGAGAGAGAGAGAGAGAGAGAGAGAATATATACATATTTGGATAATTATGTCGGAACGCCATTTGGGAGGCCGCTAGGCCAGTGGTGTTCTGGTCATCAGGAAATATTACTTAAAAGTTGAGGGATGAAAATCTTGTTACAATGAAACTCCTTGTAGCTGTTTTGGCTACGTCAAGAACGCATTATATATTATGGTGTTTGGGTGAACAGTTCACTCTCGAGGTATTTACATTGTGGGCCCGACCTCGTCAGTGGGTCATTGAGTGAGGTCGGAGCTACACGCCATATATACACTGCCAGGAAAAAAAATTCCATGCAATTGATTTTTTTTTCATTTTCTCGTCAAAAGAAAAGTCTGCCCTTAATTTGGCTAATTGTTTTTACAAATAATATTTGTTTATGCTATGTTTTAAATTGTTAATATCAATTAGACGTAAACAAACTTAATTCTTAATCCAAAACAAGGATAAAGGATATTGCAATGTTTAATTTTTACGGAATTTAAAATATTTATTCAGTCCCATTTGAATTCTGAAACAATAAACTGTTTAGTTTTATCTTTGTTTTCTTAGTTTCAATTTTTAAACTTAAAAATGCCACTTAGTGCTGAGGATGTTGCGCGTGGTGTGGCAGTTATTGATGACGGACGTTCCATCAGGTATGTGGTTATTGCCATCAATGCCCCTGTACGAAGCTCTGTGAACGCCGTTAGTCGTTGCCGAGAAACTGCGTCCTACCATAGAAGGTCCGGTTCTGGACGCCCTGGGGTAACAGGACCACAAGCTGACCGTTTTTTGACTTCGAAAATTTTGCTAAACCGGCGCCTTATTGTTGTTCAAGCGATTAATCAGTTCCAGGAAGTTCGAGGTGTCCAAATTTCTAAACGCACTTCTCCAAAAAGATTAAATTTGTATAGACTGATGGCGTTTCGCCCCGTAAGAGGACCAGAATTGACCAAAACACACAGAGTTGGACGGCTCGCATTTGCTCGAGAACACAGCCATTGGTCTTTGGACGATTAGACTGCTGTACTTTTTACAGATGAGTGTAGATTTGCTCTACGATCTCCAGATAGGCTTGAAAGACTATGGAGATGACGAAATGAACAGTACGAAGCCTGTAATTTTTCCAAAAGCCAACCTTTTGAATCAGCTCAGTGATGGTGTGGCCGAGAATATCAATCAAAAATTGCACAGAGCTGGTTGTTGTTCGTGGAGGGTCTTTGACGGCCACTCTCTATGTGGATGAAATGTTGGAACATCATGCATGGCCTATCCTCGATGAAATCAGCGACAATCCTATTCTAACGCACGATGCCGCTCGCATAGTACGAACGTAACTTCAACAGCGTAGCATGAGGGTCTTAGACTGGGCAGGCGGTTCTCCAGATTTGAACCCCATGGAACATTTATGGGATAACCTCAAAAAACAAATAAGATCACTCCCTGATACACTCCCCGAAGAAGAGAGCAGCAAAGAGACATTTCCAGACTGGTAGAATGTATCCTAGGCGTAATTAAGGCAAGATTAGGAAATACGCGCTATTGAAATGTTAATTAAAAATCTAACTAAAACAAATTTTATCTGTCAGTCCTTTTTATTTTTATTTTTTTATTTTTCATTTTTCTTAGCAATTCACATTTTCTAAAAACCTTTTTAGACAAAGACTCAATTATTAAACGCTAAATGACGATAAATTTTGATTAATATATAAAAATACATACAAATCAAATAGGTAGAATTTTTTGCCTGTGACTGTGTATATATATATATACAGAGAGAGAGAGAGAGAGAGAGAGAGAGAGAGAGAGAGAGAGAGAGAGAGAGANTATATATACAGCTTCCTATCAACTCGGCGTCCCCTCGAAGAAATTTTACATTTAAACCGGCGTCAAGGGCAAAACAGCGTCCGTATATGGACGCCGATTCGCCGGGCCAGTGCTTTTAAATGAGTAAATTGATCTCATGTATATTACGTAATATCTTTTTTTTCCGGAAATATTGAGTATACATTTTTCTATAAATTTCTACACGTGTGTTCTATTGAAATTTGTTCACATAATTATCCATACATCAACAACTTTAAGGCGCATAATTTCGAAATTGTTATAACCCCCTCTCAAAAGAACCTGGCATAGGTATGAACCTATTTTTCCTAAAACGTTCACAATTGCTACAAAATAGCTAAAATTACATTTGTTTTAAAGTTGAACAGAATTAAGTTTTAAATGTTAAAAAAAATGTGTCCAGATTGGCCAGGGTGGACAGGTTATAATTTCAAAAAATGTTATTTAATTTGATTTTGTATTGACTTTTGAACTAAACATTATCAACTAGATTAACGCGTTCAAACAATGTACTTACTAAAAAAAGAGTCCCTACACNATATATAGAGAGAGAGAGAGAGAGAGAGAGAAAGAGCGTGTGTGTGATAGAGAGAGAGAGAAAGAGAGAGAGTGATGGAGAGGGAGAGAGGGAGAGAGTTAGAGAGAGAATGAGTGAAGGAGAAGGTCAATGTATAAAAAGAGAACTGGTTGTAACTGTCCATCACAAAACACTAATCTACAAAATCTTTTAGACGAAGCAACCTTTGGAATAAAAACAACTAAAAGAAAAGTTAATTTAATGAAAAAATTTAAATATGAATTTTGACATAAGTATGTGAAATATCAGTCAATATAACACAATATAAACATCAGTCAATTACGTCCAATATCAAAGACTCTTACTTTAATTGACCACTTTCAGATAAAATTCAATTTATGCAAAACTTAATTTAAAACTTTATAACTTTATGTCACATGAAATTCTGATAAGATTCAGCACACGCCAATGTAGCAAGCGTTTTATTTTCACTTTTAAATTAGACGCGATGATTTACCTAGTAGGAAACGGAATAAATTATATTTAATAGCTGTTCCAACTATTTTAATAAAGTGTAATTTTTCAAATGTTGCATTATCCGCCCATAATATCTTACATAATTAACCAAATCCGAGTGGTTTCTCTAAATTTAATTCTCAAATAACTAATACGCGGCTTGATGGTTATCAAAAGCTTATTGAGGATGAAGTCACATTTAAAAATTTTCCTTTTTTGCAATAATAAATCGACCTGACATTCTCGAAAAAAGGGAGGGTATCACCCAATAGGGACCGTTCATTTCCCGAAGAAAGCGTCCCAAAGAAATAATTGAGGAAATGAAAACGGTAATCTTTTTTTTATCATATTTCCTCTTGGGAAATGGGCTATTAAGCTCGTTCTCGTCTTGGTAACATTAAACGCGACCGGCAAAAGCTCCAACTTCCCGATTGTGTAGGACGTAGCCACCTTCCACACTTGGTCCATCCTGAGATGATTCGAGATTAATTAATTTTCCGTGGCGGAAAAAGTGTTAAACGGGCGATTTTGATTTTTGGGTCTGAGGGAAAAAAATTGCGGAATTTTTATAGGTTAACATTTTTGAATATTCTTGTTCATAAGCCGACCAATCGATCCCTCTGCTAAATTAATTATCTGCTTTAAGAGTATGTGTCTCCTCGCATAACGTATCGTTAGTACTTAAGCTTTCTTTCTTTCAGAGTTGTCAGTTCCATTGTTTTGCTTTTGAAAAGACCTTTTGTCGGAAACTTTTACTAACTATGAAATCTCTAAACAGATACATTTCAAATAAATAAATTATATTTTCAATAGTGGGTTTCAATGTTCAAATCTGTTTAGGAAGATCGGGAAGATTCAGCATGCGAAGCCTGAATTCAGGGTTGAGGTCTCGTCGTGTTCATAGTAATGAAAGTAGCTCATGTTTGTTCGTTACTTGTGCTTAATTTTTTTTTATTGCATGTTTTGGTTATTGCTCACTTAAATATTTGATCAAAGTTGGATGTTGTTGGATCACCACTTCTCATTATATGACTCACTAATTCAAGCCAGGTGGTTTGGTGGTCCTTCCACACCGATCCTGAACCGGCCAAAAGGACAACATCCGCGTATCTCAAGAATTTAAGAAGGAGTCTGTTGATTTTTATGCTATCCGGAATATAATGAAGCGCTTTCTTAAAAATGGCTTCCGAATATAAATTGAAAATTATAGGTTACAGTATTTAGCCTTGGCGAACGTCTTTCTATATGGAAAAACTTTCTGAATATTTGCCTTCGATTCTCATTCCTGCTATTTAGTTCAGTATTGCTACGAAATTATTCGAACGTTATGCTTGGCTAATCAAAAAATTAGGAGTCAAGGTGGTCTCGTGGCCATCGTTGATTAAACGGTCGGGATGTGTAGAGAGGGTTTGGTTACGGTGGATCGAAAGGTTGGTGTGAAACTTTTGTAATTGGTAACGGATCAGTTGTGATCTTTGTGAGATTAGTAATGTTGCAAGACTTTGGCATTTTTAACATTTCAAGGAGTCCATCCAATTGGAAAGATTGGATGCGCTAGTTGTTAGATGGCTTGGCAGAACATCGTGTGACCGAAGTAGTCGCAGTAATGTCTTGAATGCTCAGTTTAGTTTTGACCGTCTACCAGATTTCCGTTTTCTGAAACAACTTATTAGTCTTTGTATTTGTCCAAATCTTTGTTATGTTGTTGTCACAAGTGTTGTGGGGGTTCTACGTCTGCTGTCCAGGTATTGTCCTAAGTATCTGAGTTGAATTCTGTATCTCTTTATTGTTGATGTAAAGGGGAAGGAGGACAAAACAATTTTTTCAATAGAACGTACATAGAGTACATTTTTCTTTATTCAGTCTTGTTCTCCAAGACTTGCACCAGTCTCCGATAAGCGCTAGGTGGTCTTGGTAGGATCGACAAAATTGCAATTTCGTCCGCGTAGGTGGTGATAGTATCGGGGTGTATAGGTAAGTCAGCGGTATCGACGATATACAGGATGGAACCGAGAATCTACCATGTGGGACGTCGGCTTGTGTGGGTATGGTTTCCGAGAACTCGCTACCGCACCTCACTCTGAAGCAGCGGTTGGTTAGGTAGGATTGGGGAAAACCTTTTCCGCTTCAAATGGGGAAATATACAAACGATAAGCTGCTATTTAAGCTTAAGGACAATAACCAACGCCAAATAATGTCAAAGATGTTTCCACGCTTATGAATTATTAATTCAGTAGACGACATGTTTGGACATCAACGATCAAGATCTAAAAATGCGTGCCGCGGAAAAGGTATGTTGATAGAGCAAGACGAACTTTAGCAGTTTTCCTAAAAGGTTAGCAGGAAATCCCGTGAGTTTAAATTGGCGCCAAATAAATCAGTGTTGCCAATGCACGAGCAGAAACTTCCTGTGTCTACCTCACGGGATTTCCCGCTATCCTTAAACAGAATTGTAAAGTTAGTATTGCTCTGAAGCAACATCGAGCGAGAAAAGGTTAAATTATAAACAGAATATGAAAACTTTTTAGTTTAACAAACATAACGTCGATGTCATGTTGAAGATTGAAGTTCCCACAATGGAGATTTTAGATTTCCGCCAAATAAACCAGTATTGCCAATACATAAGCAGAAAAAGAGCGGGAACAACACTGAACCCGACCCCAACTCACAGGATTTTCTGTAAACCTTAATCAAAATTGCTGAAATGTTGGCATTGCTCTGAAGCAACTTTGGGCAAGAAAGGCTTATGTTATAAAGTGGATATGGAAAACTTCTGTTTGGCAAATTTAAAAATCGATAGAAGGTACAGTGGTTGGGTATATAACCATGTTGGAGACAAAAGATTCCAAGATGAAGCTTTTAGATCGGCGCCAGAAAAATCAGTGTACTGTCCTGTGTACACAGGAAGAAACATTAAAGGAAAAACACTGTACTCGCCCTAAACTAATGAGATTAGTTAAGCTTTAGCAAATTTGCGTTGTCCTGAAGCAACTTTGGGCAAGAAAGGGTTAAACTAATTGATTTTCAATTGAATTCTATACTGGAAAGTTCATCCGATTATATAAGAGTGAAAAGAAGTATCGGTGTCACAAAAATCCTGTACTCCTTGAATTCTTAAACTTATTAAAAGAGCGTTTATTTTATTTTTAAAGAACTTTTTGAAAGTATATCAAAAAGGAACTGGTATGACTTATTTTTATGAAAGACCAGCTTCTCATTTTAATTGCAAGCCCATATAACGACGGAAAGGACCGATCTAGTCAAGACGGCAGGATCCCCCCCAGTTATAATTACACACAGTACAATAATATTTTGTCCTTTTATATATATTATTTTTCTTTGAATATTTTCTCCAACGTACTTGGTTTTCTGTATAAGCCGAGGAATGGCCACAATGGTCCGCTACAATTAGCTCCTCTCTGGAGCGCGGTCGGTCGAATGTATTAGATATTTTGTCATCCGTTCATTCCTTGAAATTAGAACCTCATTTATTTTTAAGCAGCTTTTTCCATAATAGGATCTTACCCCGTAAGCTCCAAAGGTTACAGCACCATTAAAAGCCTTTCACAGTACACCTTTTTTATTCCGAACTGAGAGTTCTTACAAAATAATTTTGTATATTTAAATAATTTTCCTCCGGCAGTTTCAAAGGAATATGAGTAGCATCGCAACATTTCCATTGTAATATCCGATTACGAAAATTCTTTATGATTATGTGCATCATTTTTGTTTATCTCATTACAATGTATAACAACGTTAAGGCAGTGCGTTCAGTAGGGGCAGGTTTTATAGCAACATTAATTGTCACAATTAAAGGTTTGAAACATTTAAACTTTGAAACATTTCGAACGGAAAAGATAAAAAAATTTCACTAATAATATGTGACCATTAATAATTATTGACATGTGCACGAAAAACATGCGAGCTTTGTAGTACCCCTATATGTCAAAATTAGTGCAATGTACTGAACCACTTAGTAACTGACAGAAAAGTTGGGGGAAAAAGTATGAAAAGGTACAAGTAAAATTTGTATATTACAAACTATCACTACTAAGATGCAGAAAGAAAGAGAAGAATAAATATAGTGAGTGTGCTAGGGCAAGTTAGAATAGAGGGGAAAGTTGACATTGTGGGAATGAGAGAGAGAGAGAAAGAGAGATAGGGATGAGTGAGAGAGAGTGAGAGAAAAAAAGAAGATAAAAAGAGAGAGCGAGAGTGCGAGAGAGAGATATTGTAGATAGATAGGGGAGGCAGTAAGAGAAAGTGAGAGAGAGTGAGAGAGAGAGAGAGAAAGAGAGTGAGAGAGAGAGAGAGAGAGAGAGAGATATTTTAAAATGTGGGTTGGTTTAATGTTGGTATTTATTCGATTCTTCGATACCACCTTTATAGAATGTTTAGGCCATTTTTTATCTGATTCAACAGAGTGTCCTCACATTTTACGTTTATGGTTTTGTCCAGATCATCTGCTTATTCTATATGCTGTTAAGTTCTAAGATTGGATCATGTATACTACCAGCCATAGAAGTGGTTGTAGTACTCCTCCTTGGGTGCATCCTTGGGTAGATTGTGTTTGTACGGTCTGACAATCAAATTCACAATTATTCAACATTTTCTAGAGACAACATAAATTTTACTAAAGTTCCATGTATTACGGCTATAAGCAAATTATCATTGCATGATAAAATTAATTTCAAGGCATTTTATAAATATTCAGTATCACATTAATCCATTATGTCGGTTTACTTAGTCAATGGACTAAAAAGAAATTTTGTTGTGAAAAATTATCATGATTTTGTTTTCCCTCTATATATTTGTAGACACGATTTTCCGTTCTTTCTGCCGGTCAAACACTGCCAAAAACACAGATTTTGTTGGTAAACTTGACAACCGCATGTTGTTTATCGTCAATATTTAGAAGTATCCTATCTATATGAATTTCCAGAAGGACAAATGACCTCGCGCTTAACTTCGGCTGTAGGAAAAAGTGTCACATTGTCGTGACGCCATCCGAAAAGAAAAGGTTTTTGCTAAGGCGATTTACAGCCTAGACGATCTCCACTTGGTCTCGAGGTCGGGAAATAGTTTACCTACTCCAACCCTAATCACCGAGCAAATTCACTTCACTTTCAAGCATCACTCTCCTTTTGAAGCACTTACATAATTCCATCGAATCGGACATCACCCCCTTTACTTAACCTCAAGACATCCAATTGGCTGTAAATCAATATATTTTTCTGTTAAGTGATCACCAAGATTGGTTAGATTTGGTTGAGTGAATCTTTTACTAACATAACATCGCTTCTACGTATCTGAACTATACGCAATTGATTTCTGATCCTTATCAATAAGCAGTTTGTTTACAGTGGTCTTCAGGTCGCCTGGCATTGTTCCAGGTAATGGGTGCCATCTTGCCATTTCCAGTTGTTCCATCACTTTTGTTTTATAAAAGATGTTAGAATTTTCTCTCTAGTCCTAATTAAATTAATTATAGGAAGATTCTCTTTATTTAAATGAATTATAGAGTTACTTTTAATGTTGACTCCCGGGCATTTTTGCACTTTTTCATCTACTCTTTAGTAAATATAAGTAGCATTGTACATTAAACATAAAATACTTTAGGAGAAAAAGATATTTAAAAAACTCCATGCAGCACACAGAAAAATAAATGAAACACTACATTAGATGCAGGTGTGAGTATAACAAGTGATTTTCTAATAGAATATTTATTACCATCTGTATAAAACAATCAATTTTATAATTTTATGGATTGTATCATTCATATGTACTATACACTACAGCCACCCATAGGTTGAACCCACTCATTCTCGATAATAACTTACTTTTACCCTTCAGACGTCACACACTCACCCCGAGTACTCGATATTCTTCGGGGCGTGGTCGAACCCACCCATTCTCGCTAATAAATTAGTTTTACTCTCCAGACGTCACACACTCACCCCAGAGTGCTCGTTATACTTCGAGGTGGGGTTTGACAGTACACATAAATTTTTGTAACAATGTTTAATAATAGTTTTGCCATATTTCTAATAATACATCCTTATTTGTAAAACGTAATTTCAATTCGGTTCGGTCTATTGAGCAGATCTGTAAACTTTTTTTCAAACTGCGTCTTTAGAACGGTGATAAAATCCGACAATAAACGCAAATAGATCCAAAATCGAACATCCCCATGAAAAATCCAGCAGCAGTTGTGCTCTTAATCTTCATGTACATAAACCTCGACCATTTCATTATCCCAAACCCTTTTTATGCCGATCTTCGATTTCGTTACACTCATAAATAATTAAAAGTAGGCTTGGTTAGGGATGGTTAGGTTCTAGATTCCATTAGTTGCTCTCCAAGATTATACTGTTTAGCATTGTCCAAGAGGTCTCTAATTTAACTAAAGAGCTTAGATTTGGATCATGTATTACGTTATGAATTATTGATAAATAATACATGGGTAACCTTTACCTACCAGTGGTGGACAGGATCTTCATTACTATCCCTAATGGTTTTTTAGAAGGCAGGGTCGTGTCAACAGGGCTGCCAGTATTCTAAGATTGTTTCTACTGAGTGAGATAAGTGAGTTAGCCGGTTTAGATTAAGGACCATTGATCATTCGTTTAGTATGCCCGGCTCTTATTTTATGGGCTTCTTTGATGTCTTCTGACCAAATTTTATAGTTATTCAGATATCGTGAGATGCGGTCGGGTGTGATGTAGTTTTCAGAAAAACATTTTCTTTATCGTGCCAACGTTTCGATCTTTTATTGAGATCATCTTCAGGGCTCAAAGTGTTTGCCTTCTGTGTAATTGTGCCATCCTTGCGTGTCGTGTTGAGAGTGCCCATAATCCCATATTCTTCGTTCTACTCGTGTAGAAATGTGTTCGTGTAGAAAAGGGCACTCTCAACACGACACGCAAGGATGGCACAATTACACAGAAGACAAACACTTTGAGCCCTGAAGATGATCTCAATAAAAGATCGAAACGTTCGCACGATAAAGAAAATGTTTTTCTGAAACCTACATCCCACCCGACTGCATCTCACGATATCTGAATAACTATCGATTAACGGTCAGTAATCTCTACACAAATTTTATAGTGTAAAAGCGGTTTTGCTAATAGGTAATGCAATCTCTGGATTCAGGTCAAAAGGACATGATTTTTTCTTGATTGGAGGTCAGTGGCATTATTTTGGTATTTTTGTGTTAGTGTGTTTTTTATCAGTTTTAATCCAACATTTGCATCCTTGCTCAGACTGTAATGTAACCTCTGCGGGGATCGTAGCAAATCACTCAGAGATTGTAGATATCACTTAGAGGTAAATCTACCACCTTTAGGAAAATGTATCAAGAAAATATGTTAATTTATTTGTTGAAATATTCGTAAAAAATTACGATCAACTGAAAGTGTCGATACCTGGCATCATTAGATGTTGCGATAGGCAAAAAGGATAAATCTCATCCCAAAGGACGTTCAAAAATTTAAATTTTAATCGAGGTACAACTGTATAAACGAAATTTAACTTAACTGGTATATATATATATATGTTGGTAGAACGATGTAAAATTTAACTTTTCGAAATAAATGCCTGGTGCTTCCCAGGGAAGCGTACTAGGACCAATTTCTGCTTTATAACAGTGACCTGTCACCCGAAGGATATACAATTGACAACATTCAAAGATGAGAACTGGAGCTTCGCCAACAAAACTTGAAAATATGAACAACCCGATTGTCAGATGGACAAAAGATTATAAAAATTTGAGTAAATATAAGTCGGAACAAATTAATTTTATTAATAGAAAACGCACAAGTAGGAAAATTAACATAAGTGGCAACATAAAGCAGTACTGGCACAAAACACAGTTAATTATCTAGGTTTGAGGCTAAATTCTAAACTGAAGATGGAGAGTTCTATTAAAAAAAGACAGAACTAGGTCTTAAATATAGACAACTGAATTGGCTTTGGGGAATAAACTCCCATTTGTTAATCCAGCACAACATCCTCAATTAGAACCACTTACTTAAATTGATCTGGACCTATGGCATACAGTTATGGAGCTGTACCAAAAAGAGGGACACTGCTACTTTACGAAACATCCAAATCGAAGTATTAAGGGGTTGATGCCTTTTGGTCCCTACGGCAAAAAGGTAATCCTAGGGACCTGAGGATACTGGACATTATTAGGTCTCGCCAAAAGGATAAATCTCGTCTCAAAGGCCATTCGAATTTAAATTTTAATCTAGTTATAACTGTACAAACAGAAGTCGGTACGGATAGTTTAGCTTAACGTGGGAATGGTAAGGCTCGTGTGGTGATAGACACTTGTAAAACTGAACTTTTCGAAATTAAGCTTTAGGGGAGAATTCTAAGACCAATCCCGTTTCTGCGTTATAACAACGACCTGCCACCAACAGAAAACAACAATAGCAATATTGGTAGGTCAGCCAGTGAAAATAGAATTGAAGTTTTTACAAGAAAACTGCAAAATGTGAAGCTAAAATGTAGATCCAATCAGATTTGTAGGTAGCGATCAATAAAAGATCCGGCAGGAACCTCCTCGGGGCTGGGTGAGAGGAGCCGGCTATTGTTGTAAATCTCAGCTTTTGGATTTTTGGATTTTGAATTTTTACTTGAGGTTTAGAGTTGTGTTAGGAGGTCTCAAGGCCATTGTCTTTTTAGGCGTGCGGTGTGGTACAGAGGAGGGATTGAGCTAGTGGATTGGTGTGAAAGGAGAGCTTGTCGTGGAAGTTGTGGAATCGTGTTTGAATCATGTTCGTAAAGAATGGGATGTCTTTGTGGATGGTTTCGTTAGTGACGTAGAACGGAGGGTTGAGGATGCGGCGGAAGACGTTTGATTGAAAGGACTAGGTTCTCTGGATGTTGGATGCCTTGGTTGATTCACATAGCTCGACTGTGTAAGTCAATATCAGTTTATTGTTAATTTGTCTTGTATATTGTTAATTTGGAATGTGTACTCATTGTGGATTTGGACCTAAGTAGGCGTCTGAGTTGTCCGTATCATAGTTTCAGTCACTGTCTTTTCTTTTTTATGTGCTCCATGTAAGTCTGTTTTCCAAGTAGAACCTAAGCTAGCGGATTTGGTTGGATGGGGGGATTACCTTAATGTGTATGAGCACTGATGGCCAGCTACTTCTAAGTGTGAACCTCACGTGCCGGCTTTTTTTTTTCATTTAGCACCACCTAGTGCACTAGTCTGTAATGAGGTCTAGTTGGTCTTGGGTCGATAGGATCACGATGTGAGGAGAGTGTTACTCGATGTGATGTGGTTGTTAGGTTGTATGTGAGCAGTGTAGAAGATTGGTCATAGGATACTCCGTTTGGGACACCGGCCTGGATGGCGCTCGACGTCTGAAAATTCGGAGCCAATTGTCATTTTGAACCTGCAATCGAGAGGAAGGATCCCAGCAGAGATGTGGGGAGGGATTTTAATTTCATTAATTTTTAATTTAAATTTTAGGTTAAGAGCTACATGTACAAATCGTAGTTTGTACAAATAGAATAAAAAATTTAGCTTAACGCGGGGGTGGTAGAAATTTGTAAAATTGTATCTCGAACGATTTGTTATTTTCGAATTGGGCCCAAACAAATCTTTGAAATGAAAATCACACCTACGTATTGTTTTCTGCAACTTAGCATTCAAAGCAAAATCGATAAAATCCTTCGTAATTCGCCAAAACTCAACATTGGAGGAGGTGATCTGCTTGGTAAGGCTTCTTGAAAGTTAATATTTTCCGAATCCAAGGCCGGTTTTTATGGTTTTCAATCTATAAAACCCTTCAGCACACCTTTCAATGAACTTTCAGAAGCAATATTGTTCCGCGTGTAAGGCGTAATATTTCAGAGACCCTCCAAAGCTATGGACATCAATCATAGTGTCTGGAGGCTATTCGATAACAGACGAACAACGGTTTTTCACAGCTCATATATTACCTAGAAAGGATTACACAGAACGGAGGTATTAAATTATACATTGAATTGTGTGCTTCTATATTTAGAGAAACGTTCATTAGCGAATTTCCGCATCAAATCCTTGATGTATTTTCGATAATTCTTGTTTAAGATCTTCCCGAAGCGTTGAACCCGTTTAAACAGATGTGCTCAAACACCATTTCTAGGCCTGGTTGAGAAATGGCCTGAGGAAAATTAATTAGACAAGTGATAAGATAAATGCACTGCACTAAATGGGAGTTGTGACAGACTACAACATCATCTGAGGAAGGCAGCCAACAACGGGCAAACATTTTAAAAGAAAGCGGGATGTCTTGTCATTTTTCAAAACACATACTTTTTGTAAAAAGGTATTTAGGCATTTATACCCATCAGCCAATATTTATGTGTTCTCAGCGATCTCTTCTTTCAAACTGAAAAAACTTCAAAATATATATAATGACTGTAAGGTTATTAATTGATTGCTTTGTGATAGTAACAGACAACTTACAAACCTAACAAAAACCATAAATATTTATGTTACTTTTTACTAAGATTACTTTTTACTTTTACGGAATTTATTTTTGTCCTCAACTAATGTGCTTTCCTCCTGGAGTCAGGGCTAATTAGTTATTTAAAATAAATAAATTAATGAAACAAAGGTTTTGTTGATTATTAAACATAATGCAATTAAAACATTCAAAATATCATTGAAACTATAAAATTATGTATAAGTTAAAGGTCAACATAGTTAAAAAATATGAAAAACCAATATTATAATTAAGAATATTATTAAAATAAAATAATTCACGAACACTCTGGACCGAATGAATTCGAAGTGGTTTTGAAGAAAAAACTTTGTTACTGCCAAGCTTTCGATCTATTTTAAGGTCATCAGGACCCATATTAATTTCACATATTTGTTCAATTGATTTAACAATTGTTTTACATAATTTGAAATTAATATAGGCTCTGATGATGACCTTTAAGTAGGTCGAAAGCTCGGCAGTAACAACTGAATTTGCTTTTTTCTTTTAAGACCATACCTTGTTCGTGAGTGAATAAGTGGTCTTCACTTTTAACATTGAAAGCTCAAATAATTCTAAAATTAGTACTAATTTCATCTTACAATGAAGAGAAAAAGCAGCATAAAATCGAGAAATGTTGTTATATAATTTAGGACATTGCAATTTTCTTTTCCCCACAAAATATAATTTAATTTATTACCACAATTTATTTTGATTTTCTGAAACGCAACTTTGTAGCTGAGCATACCATGCTTCCCAGATCAGTTGGTTAAATCTGAAAAGCCAGAACCATCAATATTTCTATTTCTATTATACATTTCTAAACCAATATTTTGAAAGTGTGGATTGTTTATTTTGTGTTTTACGATTATTTTCGAAAATTACGTTTCAACAACAATAAATATTTAATAATAACTAAATTCACTATTTTTCGTGGTCCGCTTGACCAATTAATAACATTCAAATTATTAAAGTTTTTAAGTTGAGATAAAAAGTCGAAGTCACGATAGCTCAAGTGGTAGAGTAGCGGCGTATCACGCCGAAGGTCGTGGGTTCGAATCCCGCTCGTGACACTGACTTTTTATCTCAACTTAAAAACCTCAATTAATTGAATTTAATAATAACGTTTAATTAACATTTCTGTATACAATGTCTCTGTTTAAACATGAATCGACTCAACAGCGACATTTTAATTGATTATATATGTCCATATTAAATTACGGTCTAAAATAGACGATTAATTTTTGATCAAAACCGTTTTAATTATGTATTTTTATTATTATGATTGCACTTAATAATATAAAATTTGCGACATCGACCACCCGTTCATCTACATTTCAATTGTAACCTCCATCTGGTTATCACCCCTTATCTTTTCCTTATATTAGAGAATAACCAGATGGATGTCCACGTTACTAAGGTAAATTCACGAATTCATAGTTGAATCATTAAATATACAAAAAACCTTGAAAATATATCTATTATATCAGTTACATGAAGATAAATACTGCAATTTTTTTCTGTCCAGGTCTCCTTGATACTATAAATTATGTCTCTATTGAGCGGTTGGTTCCAACTTGAAGTTAATATTGATGGCAGTTTTTTCCCTTTTTTGTATCACCTACAAATGAAATCAGAGTTGAATATTCCCATGTTAGGTAGGTGTTTTCTCAGTTGTCAGTGGCCTGTAATCCTGTCACTCCCCTGAGTCTAGCTATCGTGTTGGCCACTTTTCAGGAAGATTCGTTAATCATTTTCTGTGTCTGGAACCACTGGAGTTCGTCCACTTCTAATTGTGTTTTTTTTTTTTGAACCCATTCTAAGATAGAGGAATTTATGTTTCATCTTGGTATCATAAGGTTCTGATCGTATAAATGTTCTTGTAGATCCTCCTCTGGCTAGACATTGTCAAGTTTTTATGTTTTCCCAAGTTTTAGATGCATTCACCCACTATTTCGGATGTACTAATGCCTTGAAGGTTGCTTGTGCTGCTCGTATGAGGTCATTTCGGTGTAATCGCTTTCTTGATTTTCTATGAGGTATGCACTGATATGTATTTCTCTTTGAAAGACCGAGGTGTACTTCCGTAATTTGATTATTCATATTTTGGGCTTGACCCGGTTCCTTCCTTTTATAACATCTGTATATTCCTCTGGGTAATAAAGGGCGAAACTCCTCTCGCTAATAAATGAACTCACCAGACATGATTCTCACTGCCCCAGAGTACTCGATATTCCTTAAGGTGATTAGGGTAGGAGGTCTATTATTCACGCTAATAAATTACATCCAAACATTGTCCCAGAGTACTCAATATTCATCAGGGTAGTTAAGAAAGAAACCTCTTCATTCACGCTAATAAATTACATTCATACATACCAGACTTGATTACAATGCCCTGAATACACCATATTCTTTGAAATGATTCGGGTATGAGCCCTTCATTCACACTAATAAATTACATCCACACATTGCTAAGAATACTCGATATTCCTCACGGCAATTAAGGACGAAACTTCCTCAGAGTGCTTGATATTCTTGAGATGATTAGGGTAGGAGTCTCCTCCATTCACGATAATAACTTACATTCACACACTGTCCCGATATTCGAAATTCCTTGGGGTAAATTCCTTCTTCCATTTACGCTAGTAGCTAACAAATTACATTTACACACTGTGCCATAATACTGGATTTTCTTCACGGCAATTAAGGAAGAAACCATTTCATTCACGCTAATAAAGTACATTCATACATACCAGAGTTTATTCACACGGTTCCAAAGACCTCATATTCCTCGGGGTGATTGGCGATAGGCCTCACCATTCACGCTAATAAATTACATTACACCCTGCCCCAGAATACTCGATATTCCGCAGGGTAATTAATGAAGAAACTTAACCGTTCACGTTAATAAATTACATTCATACATACACATTGCCCCAGATTATTTGATATATCTCACCGTCTGCATACTAATGAATACATTCACCATGAACATTCATACTTTTATACTGGCAGTGGCTCATTCATCCCTCTCATCCAAGGCGATAAATGCAGTCTTGGACATATATCTCATTTATTCGTACCAAAGTATTCAATATTCATCGCGGTTCGTGAGGTCTGCCTCCTCCATTCTCGCTAATAAATACATTCGTTTCAATAAATAACACATTATTAACATACAATAAACACAAATTAACACAATATAAACATACAATTATCGATATACAGTTAAAAATATTTATGGCCCTGTGGTAAAAGAGCAGCGATCACAACCTGCATCGGCATGGCTTCAATCCTATTAGGTGTGATCCTGGTGTAGCCTATGCGCAAATTAATAAATTCATATTTACTCTTCGCAATAATTTCTACGCTTTATTTTTAACTTAGACTTTTTAACATAAGAAAACAAATCTTATAATAAAATATGTTGGAATATTTTTGTGAATCTTTATTTAATTAAACTTGTTATTGTTAACTATTATTTTAGAAAGACGAAGGCTTTAATTTGGAGAAATACAGTGTTTTCACGTTACAAACGTCTAAGGCTGTATAAAGGACCGCCTTAAAAGAATCATGGTATCGCAATTGCGGTACCCGCCGTACTTTCATTCGTTGGCAACTTTCTCGAGAAATATAGCCAATTTTTATGACCAGCCTCTCCCAGTTTACGGCAAATCAATTCAGTCGTTATTAAAAAGGTTTTGTAGAGGATTTACTTGTAATAAAACACTGTTGTCAATTTTGATTATGCGGCGAGGTTTTATCTACAAACGTGAACGCATTGGTTAAAATCACAAAAGTAAAATTTCTTTTTGAAATGAGTTCTATCTTAATTCTTCTTAAAAATGTTGTAGGGCAAGGTAGCTTGTAGTTTCAACTTATTTATTAATTTATTTTATTCCATTTATTTTTAAAGTTACAAATAGGGTTTTAAGCCCCTTTACATGCATAAATTTATTTGTATAAACATAAGACAATAATAATAATAGTAATAATTATCTATATATGTATTTAGTAGTCATAACTGATCGTATTAATTATTCCAAAAAATTATATTTTTTATTTAAGGTCTTGGTTGAGATGAAAATATCAATAATAGATATATAAAATATGTGAAACATAAAACAAAATATACAAAACAATAATACATGCTTTAAAATATTAACTATTTACGATCAATTACAAGAAAAGCAAAAAGAAAAAATGATAAAGGAGACTGGAAAAAGAAAAGTAAAATTTATTACTATGTATCCTTTAGGCTTATTTTGAATGTATCCATGTAGTACTGTTTATAAAGCGTGTATTTCTTCTACTTGTAAAAAATTCATTGTATAACTTTAATAATAAAGATGATTAAATTAAATCATACAGCGTTTTCAGTGAAATAACAAGCATTGGGTTACTTATTGCGTCCGTGAAGGAGTAGTTCACAAAACACGCGAGTGAAGACGGACCCAATAACTATGAATAAATGAAGTGTTGTATGACTGTATTTAATGGCTAAAAAATGGATAAATAGTATGAATGAGAAACAGTCTTTATGTATCAACATACTCGGTGAATGTATTTATTAGTTATTCAGATATCGTGAGATGCGGTCTGGTGTGATGTAGGTTTCAGAAAAATATTTTCTTTATCGTGCCAACGTTTCGATCTTTTATTGAGATCATCTTCAGGGCCTGGGATTTACAAACAATGTTTACATTTAACAATTACATTTAGGATGTGGACTCAAAGTGTTTAGTGTCACAAAATTGTCTTTTATATACCGACTTCCTTCCCCACCCCTTCAACACCAAACATATATAAACATAAAACAGCAAAACCTCACTGCCCACTGGCACTCTCAACACGACACGCAAGGATGGCACAATTACACAGAAGACAAACACTTTGAGTGAGTAGAAATACTTTGTTTGAATATAAAATATATTTTGCATTGTATAAATTCACTTTTCCACATCCTAAATGTATTTGTTAAATGTAAACATTGTTTGTAAATCCCAGGCCCTGAAGATGATCTCAATAAAAGATCGAAACGTTGGCACGATAAAGAAAATGTTTTTCTGAAACCTACATCACACCCGACCGCATCTCACGATATCTGAATAACTATCGATTAACGGTCACTAATCTCTACACACGTATTTATTAGTGTGAAGCAGAGACGGAAAGATAAATCGAGTACTCTCGGGTAGTATGAATATAATTTACTAGCGTGAATAGAGACGTTTCTTCTTTGTTTACCAGGAGTAATGTCGAGTATTCTGGGACAGTGTGTGAATGTAATTTATTAGCGTGAATATAGGCACTCTTACACCCATCACTTCAATGAACATCAAGCACTCCAGGGCAGTGTGAATCAAGTCTGGTGTGGATAGATATATCGTGTATCAATATACTCGGTGAATTTATTTATTAGTGTGAAGTAGAAACCCTGAGATATATCGAGTACTATGGAACAGCATGAACAGAGAGGCTACCACCCCAATCATCTCAAGGAATATGGAGTTATCTGGGGTAGTGTAGAATGGTTGAGTAAATAATTTGAATATTATTGTTGAATATATTTGTATATCGCAGTCCTGGAGATAAACTGATTCTACTATATTCTATTAGAGCGAATTGATTTTATTCTTATTTATTCAGAAATCGTGAGATGTGGTCTGGTGTGATGTAGGTTTCAGAAAAACATTTTCTTTATCGTGCCAACGTTTCGATCTTTATTGAGATCATCTTCAGGGCTCAAAGTGTTTTTCTTCTGTGTAATTGTGCCATTCTTGCGTGTCGTGTTGAGAGTGCCTTTATTCTTATTATTAGAAATTAACAAAGCCCTGGAAGGTATGACAAGGCGGAAGGCAGCTAAGGGCGGGCATCCCAACCTCCAGACTTAACCACAGCGACCCAGCCCACTGACGTTAAAAGAAGGCAGACAAGCGCTCCGTAAGAGCACTGTCAATAGGTGGCCCTTGTAGGATCTGCCTTATAGAAGAATGGTCATCCTCATCCGATTAAGCACAGGTCATGCGAGGGCACTTAACTCTGGGCACGCGATATCTACAGGAGTGTGGATAACGGTGGCTCAATGAGTCCCACTTAATCGAAAGGTGCCATTTTTTTTGCTCCATATAGAGAACGTAAAGGAATGCCAATCGACCCTTAATTAGACTAGTCATTTTTGTGAATATGATGTAAATATGAAAGGATGGATTTATACTGAGTGAAAGTATGAACGGGTTTTGTTTTTGGAATTAATTGCGGTGGGGGCTGAAATTACCTAGCTGTTGACGCCCTGTAGCCCAACTTAGGTGGCTGGACGAAAGAGACCGAGTCTGACCTCGGAACTGCGCCAACACCCGGGGTTGGTTGGAAGCCTGCAGGTAATTTATTGTAAATTACACAAATTGCTGGCAAGCTGCGAGATGTGATAAGATCAACTCTACACGTGTGTGTGAGGAACATTTAGACATGGGGCTCCGCTCGCGAGACGATCAAAATAGTTAACTCACTTACTGAGTCAGCGATGGATAGCTCGTAATAAAAGAGACGTTTCTCTTATATCACGACCGACCCAATACGAACCCTTCAGGGATTGTCCCTCAATTTTGAATTTTGTCTTTACTACCACTCAGTAACTTGACAAGTGACTTCACCCCGTTAGCCACTCCAGCCACTCTCCGCTCCAAACGCGCTTCGCTCTCTTGTTTCGCCCCTCTAAATTGTCATGTGCAGATTAGAGCTATATATATCATTAATCTGTAATCAGAACATAATGAAGATATTGTTATATTAAAAAATTTGCGATAAGGCCAATAAGAATGAAAACACCGAGCTCCTTCATCAATCTTTCAATGAATACATTCCCTTAAACTTTAAAGCAATAATTAATAATTTACAAAGTTAACATATAAGCTTAGCATCTACTTACCGTATTGGAACCCTATGTTATAATATAATGAAATTAGGAGTTAAATTTACAGTGAATCAGACACGACAGTTCCTTCTATCTCGGTCTTTTAACAAGAAGTTATAATTTTGAATGATACTCATAACAATGGAGTTACAGAAGGTACACATGGTAATACCGAAAATGTGCTAAATGCATTAAGTATGAAAGGATTAACGGTCACAATGCTGTAATGACATGTCTTATGATGATACCCGTCTACCGTTTCCCCTCCTTTTTTTATCAAACACGCCTACCATTTTAAATCCGCAAATCCCGTTAATCCGAGTGGACGTTTACATAAGGACCGACCCAGGGAAAGAACACTAAATGGCCTATGCAGTGTTTGGTGCGTTGTATTTATTGTGAATTTTGTGTGAACCGGTTCTTGTTTAGTATTGTTTTCGTTAAGCCGGAGGATTTGTTAAGGACTCATAAATCGAACATAAAAAAACATACAGTTTCGAAAGATAATATTAGGCAAATTGATAAAGGAGACGAATATTATTAAGCTTAACCAACTTCCACCTAACTCCTTCAACCCTAAATTATGAAACAACAAGTCACTAAGAAATACACATTATTATTTATATTTCATTGAAGATTAAATCTAAACATTACACCTCATTTTTAAAAAACGTTTTCTGACTTACCATTGTCTTAAGAAAATCACAACCTGTCCCAGAATACTCGATATTCCTCAGTTTAATTAAGTAAGAAGTTCCATTCACGCTAATAATTAATTACATTCATTCACCAGACTTGATTGACACTGCCCAAGAATAATAGATATTCCATGAGGTAATTGGGATAGGAACCTCTCCATACCTCTCCATTCACGCGAATAAATCACTTTCACACACAGCCCCGTAATACTCGAGATTTTTCCGGGTAATTAAGAAAGAAACTACTTCATTCACGCTAATAAATTACTTCTTTCAATTAATTATTCTTTTTATGTAAGGTCTTGGTTGAATGATACGGCTCGTGCCGAAGGTCGTGGGTTCGAATTCCGCTCATGACACTAGCTTTTTCATTTCAACCAAGACTTTACATAAAAAGCATAATTAATTGAAAGAATTAATTTAGTTAATCAGACCACTAAACATAATGGATCTAATAAGTTACATTCGCACACCAGAGTTGATTCACACTGTCCCTGAGCACTCATATCCCTTGAGGTGATTGGGGTAGATACCCCTTTACTCACACTAATAAATTACATTTACACACTGCACCAGAGTGCTCGATATTCCTTGACGTATTTTGGTAGGTGTATAAGTAGTCCTTACGTTTTGTTTAGTTATTGTCTTTTTAATCTTGCATGTGGGTTCCGCGTGAGCCTAACTAAGTAAGCCCAAAGTAGCTGACTTGGTTTTGCCGAGGTATTACTTTGTTGCTTATGTGCACTAGAGAGTAAGTCTGATATCTGAGCCTAAACGTTGTTGGGTTTTTACACCAGTTGGTAATAAGGTTCATATGTTGTTGGATGAATTCTGTTTCTACGAGTAGTTTTATTATTATTATTTTTTTTTAAACGAAGTTATTTAAACTAAGAGGTTAGTTGACCCCTCGGGGTGCCAGTGTTTTGGGAAAAAAAGCCCATTTGTAAGTACGTCGGGGTAGAATGTAAAGCCGCTTGATACGAACCCGCGACCTTTATCTTACAGTGATGCGCGTGTAGAGAATTGGACCCAGGATACTTCCTTGCGGAATGCCAGGTTTGGTGCTGTGACGGGTGAAAAATCGGATCCGATTCTCACTTTAAGCCATCCGGTAAAGGCATGAAACTAATAAAAAGTAACAAAAGAAATCAAAAATACTCGATGATACAATATTGAACGTAAAAACAAACAATAAAGCTTCTAAAAATTAAATTAAATGTTCTAAATTTCCATCTTCTTGAAGAATGCTAGTTCACGAGCATATTTTACTGCAGTATTTTGTATTTTGTTTCAATAAGGTTGCAATAAAAATGAACCTCATAGGGTTTTCAATGCTATTTTTAATGGTGTAAACAAATTTACAGTAGCGTTAACATTTTAGGAGATTCGGAGTTCTTTATGGAATAGAGTGTGAAAGGTGATGTGGCGGATACTTCAATAGGGCGACTTTTCAATAACGCGCAAAATTGGATAAAGCCCCTCTCACATTTTTCCGCAAATATTGCCAAATAGTCTCGGTCGATGTTCATTAGCGAATCCAATAACTGGCATGCAATGTCCTGAGGTCTTTGCAGTTATGTGTGCATATCAAGGGAAGACATTCATAAATCTTGGGTCGACTGAAACCAGTTAGTAGGATATATATTGGAACAGACAGGGGAATAACCTTTCCTGAAGTGATGTCATATATTGTTTGGGACTCGGACCAATTGAACTGGACAAAACGAGTCGGACAATAAATTGACCCTTGCTACGGCTGATGCACATACATAGAGAAATGGATCAGACTGTCTTAATAGTCGAATTGGACACACCTTTCAGACTAAGAAAAACTGTCGATCATCAAATCTTCGTTTACTAACGTCAAATATGCAATTAAAAACAAACGATCAGACGACTTATCCCAAATACAAAATAAATTGTTAGCCTTTCAGTTGATAAAGATACAACTGAAAGGTTTTTTTAAAATAGAAAAACCGTTTTTTGCTGTATTGGGTACCGTTCCAGCCTATTATATATGGAGCGAAGGAATGACAACGTTCATTTAAATTGGAAAAACCTTTCACATGCTGGACATAAACGTGGGCTCTGGCCGAAAAATAAGTGTCCGTGTATCAACCGTTTAGGGCCGATTTTGAGTCAGGTGAGGATGATCCCTCTTCTACCTTTCAAATCCACCAATCGACCGTAGGATTTTCTCTGACTCACTGACGGTTCGATATCCTTGGGATCATATTACTGTAGCGGTTTTTACTCTCAGGAACTGGGGAGCAAGATTGAGCTCGGGATTCAAATTTTTAGCCAGAACACAAGAATTTTATTTAAAATTTATTTGCTACCAATACATGCTAGTATACTATACAAACATGTACACATGATTAATATATCACACAGCACAACACTAGTACTAATGCCAGCACTGCACCGGTAGAACACATACTTTGAGGAGCCAGCCATTGCCACAAGCCAGTGTATGATTAGGGGTCAAGGAGGTCCCGAGGCCATTGTCGGTTGAGGCGACGTGGTGGGTTGTTAGGATGGGAATAAGTGGATAGGGCTCGAGCAGTATGGTTAGGATGGTTCGAAAGGTTGGTGCGGAAGGTATGGAATCTGGACTGGATTAGTTCGTTGACAAAAGGAATGTTGAGGTCTTTGTGGATAGTGAGGTTAGTGACATAATAAGGTGCTTTGACAATTTGTCTAAGGACTTTCGATTGGAAGGACTGGATGCGCAGGATATTGGAAGGCTTGGCAGTACCCCACAGTTCAACTCCATATGTCCATATTGGTCTTAGTAAAGTCTTGTACAGTGTTAGCTTTGTCTTAATTGTCGAAGTCGATTTCGGTCTTAGAAGTCTTCGTTGTAGTTCAAGTCTTGTATTAAGATGTTGTTTTTTAAGCCTTGTGTGAGGATTCCATGTCAAATTATTTAAAATAATCTCTGAATTCGGGGTTTGTCGTCTGGGATAGGGGGCGAGCGAAGAAAAAGAAGCCTGCGTACCTTTCCTGAGATGGTCCGGTGCCGTGGGGTGGTTCTGTCGGGTAAACGTCATCTTTTTCTCCCTTTTCCTACTCTTCGTTTCCTTCCGATTCATCAGTATGCCATTCGCCATCGACCATCCAGCAATCGCCAGGTTAGAAAACAATCTCTCCCCCTTTCTCCTCCTTTTTTGGATATATCCTCTTTCCCCCACTCCCGGTGAATGTGGACTCTCTCCATGGGCCGAACCTACCTCGGGGGGGATAGGCGAGAGATGGATGGTGATGAGGCCGTCTGTGGTGGTTCTTCTGGGTCACCAAATTATATAACTAATCTAATTGAGGGTATGAAGTACTCAAGGCATATTCCACCATCGGCCTTCTCACAGCACATATTTACGCTAATAAATACATACAGCCTAATACAGACAAAACGAATAATAACAAATGTATAATAAAACAGGCCTTGCTACGGTGTTCAAGCCCAATTCGCATATCGGGTGGCGTTCCTACACGATCTCTATATAGAGCTAAGGAATGACAGTTTTCAATTAAATGGGAAAAAGAACCCTTTCTCTATATGCCGGACAAATATACGGGCTCTGATCGAAAGAACGTGTCTATGTGTCAACTGTGTTTGGCCAATTCTGATTAGGATTAGATCGTTCTTCTGCGGAGAGACCGGATTCGTCTGAGGTCTGACCATCAACCTTCCTTTAAACGCGCAAGAGCTTCACTGACGCCAGTACAACTACACTTTTCTTGATCTTATTCTTTACTGCTCGTTGTGGGACTGATAGTAAGATCAGGAGATTTGCCCTTGAGCTTGACTTGGACAACTCCTACCGCTTTTCCGAAAAGTTCCAACTCAGCTTCGAGCAAAAGTACGATCTACCGACTATCTGTCTTTTACAGCTCACGAATCACTGAGGGAATCAGTGCACACGAAGTAGGACGAATCCTCCCTAAAACGGAATGTCTTTGCTAAAATTGCTGAAATTCGGTAAAATTTTAGGGTTTGATGCATAAAAATAGAGTAATAGCTCTGTTGAAAAGAATCACCCATCAACATTACAATGTATCCAATAGAATTTGAGTTAGAGAAATAAAATAAGAAAAACCTCAGTTGTTTGATGGATTAAAAGGCCCCCAACCTCCTTAAACGGATAAAGTAGCGGAATAATTTGTAATTGCTGGACCTTTTAAATTTTTTAAATAATTGTTGGATAGTGAAATGAGTGGTGTTGGCGAATTGGTAAATTTACTAACAGTTTTTCCGATTTAAGCGGAGAAGGTGAAAAAGAGAGTGAATGTCGTTTAAGTTGAAAAAAGGTATAACGGGGAGTTTAATGACGTTTTCATGCCAGTTTAAAGCGACTACTTATTTTATGTTCACTCTTGACCTTTTTACTCGAAGTGGGAGCGTTAAAAGCTTTTTCGGCCAAATTACTTTTTACGTCGAGTCCTTTCGGATGCACCTGCATAAAATAAATTAAGAATTGAGACGCTATGCGAATTTCGTTTTAAGAAATGGAAGAACAGTTCCGACATAAAATCAGTTGTAGTTAGAACCACCCCTTTCAGTTATTGTATTCGTATAAAATGTATATAATCAAAACGTCCGTCTGGAAAATTGCGTGTTGGGGAATCCAGGCGCTGTCCTGTTCAGTAAAAACCTTTACAGATAACATTAACGTCCTTTCATCTCAGTTTACCTATATAATATTTCAAAGTAAACCCTTTTCCTGGTAGAGAGTTTAAATCTAACTTTCAATTCGATTTGGTCACCTCTCGAGGAACGGTGAAGTTGCAAAGTGATCGTCACTTTCGGAGAGCTTCTGAAGTCCAATAACGCATCCACTCACTTATAATTAAAAACACTTTTTGCCGTTAAAAATGTTGATGGCTCTATTTTGGTGTTATAAGCGATAATGAGCGAGCCTAAAGGGCTTAGTGTTGAAATATTATAAATAAAAATATTAAAAATAAATAAAGGAAATTAAATATATGGCAGAATAATTCGTACTATGTTCATTAAGTTTTCACAAGGATTTACATAAATGTCGTCATAAGCACTAAACAGAAAATAAGAAACAAATCATAGATGTCTTATACCTTGGTCTTGTATTGTAAATAATTAAAAAGTTTTTTCATCTTAAACGAATATGTAAATAAAATCAACTAATTAAACTTAAAGCCAATTAATTTTATGGTAAATACAATTCAAACATGTTTCTTAGCTTTTCAGACATGTTCAAACATTAAATGTGCGTGTAAGTGAAAGAGAAGGGGTAAAGAAAGAGAGAGAGAGAGAGAGAGAGAGAGAGAGAGAGAGAGAGAGGGAGAGAGAGGAAAAGAGAGAGGGTGTGAGAAAGTGATAGAGAGAGATAGAGATAAAACAGAAAGAGTGAGAGAATGAATTTTTTTTTAACAGGAATTAAACCAGCCCATGTTGTGTATTTTCCAAAAGTTTCTAACTCACTGTTCACTCGTAGGAAACGATACTTCACTGTAATAAATGATCAAAGAGGAAGAAATGGTATATTTTCCTATAATTCAAAAGAGGAAAGGTGAATTTTAAATGATGACGGAAAATTCTTTAATGTGACAAAACAATTCGGTTAGCGGCAATGAAATAAAATATACGTACAGAAATCGTGGGTTGTATTATAATAAGAATTCTCTTTTTCTCACTCACTCAATAGAAAAAGGGTATCACTGATTACAATTTGATTCGTATTTGCCAAAGGATCCTAATGAAACTTTCCGAGGTGACAATTTTAAAATCCAATTATCGGAAAAAGAAGAAACCACCCTCAGCGAAAAGGGGAAAAGTATAACTTAATTTTTCATTGAAAGTTAAGACTTGCCACTTATCATTATCAGATCGTTTGGGAATCTTTTTCCTCCTACGTCTCGCCTCTTTACAGAAATTACTGTTATATTAACACTGTGATTCATTTTTTGTTCTTAATGTACGTCTCCTATGAGGTTAATGATAGAGTTTACATTGGCACCAAAGAAAAAAATCAATGTTGTCAATGCATGGGCAGAAACAACACTGCATCCACCCAATCTAACTTTGATTTTCTGTTTACCTTAATCAAAATTGCTCTGACCCAAATTTGGGCAAAAAAAGCTGAAATCGTAAAATGGAAATGAAATTTTTTTTGTTTGGCTAATGTAACAAGATACAGTGGTAGGGTGAAGGGCCACGTTGGAGATAGAAGATGCCAAGATGGAGATTTTAGATTGGCGCCGAAAAAATCAGTGTTGCCAATACAAAGGATTGAAACATTGAAGGAAAAACAGTGCACCCGTCTTAACTTCAAAGGGTTGGTTAAGTTTTAGCAAATTTGCTAACTTTGGTGTTGCCCTGAGGCAGCATTGAGCAAGAAAGGGTTAAGTTCTAAAAAACAATGCAAAATGTATTAATTTATGTAATATCAATAGGATTAAACCGATAAAAGATTGAAATGTGGTTTTATCAAATCACAGCTGGTACATTAATTCTGAAGAACCCATTATAAGAGATTTCAGAGGAGAAACAAAATTTATACAATTTAAGTGTAGAGGGCGTGACGAGCGAAATGCCGTGGACCAATACTTCTCATCCTCCTCCTCTCTCAAATATACATATATTCTCCCTTTCCTTGATACAATCCAATTTCCTCTTCTTCCCCATTTTTTGCGTTCTATAAATTTTATTGAAATGATTAAGTCGGTTTTTCTATTTGTAGATAGCGTTTACAGGAAATTGAAACTTTCATTAATTATGAAGTTTCATTTATTTGAAAGGAATAATATTTGGTTTTGATACAAGTTATTCATATAATTGTTCTGTTTCAATTTGGGAGTAATTTATGAAACAGAAATTTTTAAATCAAAATTATAATTTTTTATCGAGCAACAAATTCGCGAGGCGCAATAACTTACATAAATCTCGTAAAGGTAACAATAAATCGAGTTGAGAAGCTATCCAGTCATAATACTATAAGTCATTGATTAGTTATAATCACTAATCACACCTACTCTCCGGATTCTCAAGGACATTGAGAGGAAAGTTGTTGCAAGTAAGGATTAAAATGGGATTAGATGTAGTTAGATATTTAGTAGGATGTTGCAACTTCCGCAAAGGAAAAGGACACATTTAGGTCATTATGGATGGTGCGGCTGGAAACATAGAACAACGGATCTAAGGATTCGTCTGGATTTTTCGGAGATTGGTAGGTTTGGTTGAACCCCATATTTCTCTGCTGTCTACTGTCTAGTAGTGTTTTAAGTTATCGGCGTCTTCATTTCAGACCTATCCTTTTATGCCATGTATGAGGGTATCAGTCGAGTCGTTTATTTAGATACAGCCCTAGCGGGTGACGTTTTACCTGGGATTGTAGAGTGATGTGACGAAGAGGGAAAGTTATGTTTTGGGACTTTGTGGTGTTTAGTTTGATTCACCATTTTTAAACCATTGTTCAATGGAATATAGGTTCTAGGAATAGAAAATGAATGAAATGTACGAGGATAGAATGGCAGTGTCATCAGTGTATGTTAAGAATAGTGGTGTCTGGATAGAAAGGGATATCCGCAGTATATACTGAGTACAGTAGCGGGCCGAGGACGCTACCCTGAGGGACCCAGTACAAAGAGGTGAACATCTGATCTATATNTGACCTTAACCTCAATGTGAAGTGGTGTGGTATTGGTTATGATTTCAAGTGCTAGGGTGGGTGTAGTTGAAAATGCTCCTGTCATCATCAAACAACCTAGTCTTTGAAATGACCTTAATTTATTACTATTCCCTTTATTTGCTAGACCTTTCCACCACACTAAAGCTGCGAAAAAGAATCTAGGTAGAATAATTGCAGTATATAGCCATTTGGCTACCTATGGTTTGATGCCCCATGTTTTACCGACAATTCTCCTACATTGTACCATTGATATGATGCCTTTCCTGTATATGTTATTAATATTACCTTTCCAATCAAGTTTCCTGTCAAGTGTCACACCAAGGAATTTGATTGAATCCACTAACTTTAATTCTATGCCCTGACATTTAGGGATTTTAAAATTACCTAATGTTCTTCTCCTGCTAAACATTATCAATTCAAGATCTGATCTATACTCTAAAGTACCTATCGGCCAATAGGATTTAAGGATGAGATAGTGTGTACAGGGCAGGATGTCCTTGAATTCACAGAGCAAATTCAGGTGACAGACTCGATGGGAAGCCTGTTCAACACTGAGAAAGACTCCCGAGCGTCTTTTTTCTTAGGAGGGTGCGATGATGTCCACAATGCGATGGCACTGTTGTTCCAAGCAGTTACTGTTCATAGTTTCGTTTTTTGCTTGATAGTCATTTCCTACTCAAGATTCTCACTTTAGCTTGTGACTTCATGACGACCAAATCAACTGAGAATGTTTCTTTATTATTATTTGTATGACTGGTCTCAATTTGAGTTCATAAATAATTGACATATTCATTCTTTCCTCTTCAGTGACTTAGAAACTTAGTTATTTCTTCGTGATTTTCTCCTGTCTAATTCAAGTCCAAAACTTGAGAAGATAAAGTTTGGTAAATTAGATTTTATCGCAATTAACCTGTCAGTATAAACTGACAAAGTTGTACATCAATTATAATTATTGTCATCTTGGGATAATAAGTTTATATCGGAACTTGATTGTATTCTCATTATTTGTCAGTGGAATCTGAATTTGTTTCGAAACCCACAGGTTGACCTTTATGTATCTCAAGTCCATAGGCTCGACCAGAGGTTCGTCACTATTTGCTTTTGATAGGACTTAAAAGGTGTTTTGCTCTTTCAAGTTGTCAAAATGGCGATTGACTTTAGGATTGGTTCGTTATTGCCGTTACTAAAAATAAATGGAATTTTATTACTTTTATGATGAAGCTTTATGAAATTTTTAATCGAGTAAACTGATCTGTGACTGTTATTTATTTTATTTTAAAGTACAAATAGGCCTTTAAGTCCTTTTATTTGTTTACTTAAAAATCAATTTAGTTTTATAAACATGTTAAATTAATAATAATAAAATACACAAAACTAATCTATTTTCTAAAACATTAATTATTTATAATCGAATGATGCGACCACATTAAGAAAGAAAAGGAGAAAGGAAAATGAGATAAAAGGAAATGTGGAAAAGAAAAGAAAGAGGGAAGGAAAGGAGATGATTAATCGTTTTTAAAACCATAGTTGACATGTACTTGAAACAATCCAGTGAGGAAGCATAATGTATTACCCGGGGAAGCGAATTCCACAGCCCCTGCAATTCTGAACGATAAGGCTAAAGTTTTAGAGGAGTGTTGAAGGCAAACTATGTGAAAAAATAGCGCTACAGTGAGAGAATAGAGGAATTATTAATGATTTAAATAATCTGTGGAGTGAAAAAGCTAAGGCGTAGAATGTAGGTTTGAGTAGACCTTTAATAATAGAGCTCACATGGTCATGCCATGTAGGCTTGGAGTTAACTTTTCTTGCCCAACGTCGCCTCAGGGCAACACCAAATTTAAGCTAATTTGCTAAAGCTTTGATAATCCCTTGAGGCTGGGTGGAGTTTTACCTTCAATGTTTCGTCTTCTTCTATTGGCAACACTGATTTTTTAGGCGCCAATTAAAAATCTCCATCTTGTAATTTTCTATCTCCACCTCATTACATCTTGTAACGATTGTTATATTTGTCAAAAGTAAAATTTTTCATATCCAGTTTATAATTTAACCCTTTCTTGCCCAAAATTTTCTTGAGAACAGTGCAACTTTAGAAATTTTGTTTAAGGTTAGAAGAACATCCCGTGAGTTTAGGGAGAGCGCAGTGTTGTTTCTGTTCTTTCTGCCCGTGTATTGGCAACAATGATTTATTTGGCGCCAAACTAAACTCATGGGATTTCACGCTAACCGTTTAACAAAATTGCTGAAGTTGGCCATGCTCCAAGTCAACACTAGGCCATAAAGGGTTAGCCTTTAGGTGGTAGCCATTTATATGAGGAGAGGATAGGCAATCTGTATTAATGTTTTGTTTGTTTAATTAATAAGGACTGGTATTTATTAGGAAAAGAATGCCGTTATTACTTGGCCATTGATTGAAAGAATGAAGTTGAGCAGAGGACTTCAAAGATGTTACTTATAAGTCATTGAATGTAAAGCTGTCATCAGCATTTATATAAACTTAGAAGAAATTAAGAACATATTAAAAACCATTACAAGTAGCAAAGGTCCACGAATAACGCCTTGGGGTACACCCGCTGAAATTTAGAAAGATGAGATAAGTGAAGCTTTAACTTTCTGAGTTTTCTTAGTAGCAGTAGAAGAAAAGCCAATAAGATGCGTCAGTTTCCAAGTAATCAAAAAGATAATTTCCGGAATGCTTTGGAAAAATCAAGTAGAAAAATAATAATCAGCAATGCCTAAACAGATATTATCTGAGATTTTGAAAAGGGCTGTCTCATTATTATGAAATATTCGGAAGCCAGATTGAAAAGAGAATATAAGGGCATGGAAGTCAATAAATAAGGATATGTTTGGATATGTTTAAATGATATGTTCTCATATGCTTTAGATGAACATGGAAGATAATAGGCGGTAGTTATTATTAGTACCAGAATCTTCCAGGCTTCAGCAATGGATGAATCAAGTTCATCTAGAACAAAGGGTACAAGATCAGGAATATTTAATATATCATAGATAGCCAAGGAGCCATCAAAACACTAACTTCAAACTATGCTCAAAGATGGTGCTGAATTGAAAAACGAAACTAAATAGATTTGGTATGCAAAACAAAGTCACCTCTGTTGGGTCCCAGGCTCTTCTGCGGCGTAAAGGCTCACCCTATCAGTGTGTATCTTAGACAAAAAGGACAAAGAGAAAATGAGGAAACAACAGTGGAATGCCATCACTGGACATAAACAACAATTCAGGAACCTTCTAGAAATTTTTGGGAAAGAATGAAGCAACAGATCATCATCAGCAGCATCATAGAAAGCAGGACAATCTTCGAAAAGGACGAAGGTTGACAGGAAACTGCCTGGAGGATATTGGGACAACCTAACAAGGCACAGATTCTGCAAAGAAGCAGAGAAGACACCAACCTACTAACAAACTGGATATTCCCGCAGGAAGAAGGGTTCAGGGATGTACAGCGTAAGCGTAGACGAACCATTGAAACCGGGCCTACTAATCAAATTTGACGATTAACTAGGACTCACCTGTGTGCTATAGGTACAGAACTATACAATAGCTCAAGGGCGCAGTGCATTATACACCCCGAACATTATATCTACATCGAGTTTTAATACTTGAATAAATGAAATCAGACGTAAATATTTTGGGAAATTGTATACTTATATCTGGGTGTAATCGCTAAGAGTTAATAGACGGTATTTTATTATTAATGATAAATCGTTAGTTTAAACTGGTACTGATGGAAACCTCATTTTTTTTAATTTATAAAAACTAAAAAGGTCTACTATAGAAACAATTGTTTTTATGTTTGCCTTTTCGTGTTTATTTAGTTATGTTAGGTAGAAAGAAAGTGTAACTCTGATGTTTAACTTATTCGGAACTTGGAACGAAAGCAGACGATTACCAACAGGTGGGCCACACAAACAGTCCACTTGGGTGAGTTTGGCTTTTTCACAATGGAATAGAGGTATATGGCAAAACATTGACTTACTGCCTGACATGCTTATTGATTTTGATCAGTTTGCGATGTAAAGTAATCTGCACTTGAATCTATAATTCCTAAATAAAATGTACTTATGTGATGATATTGCAAACTTATGAGTATTAATACAGGGTCGGGAAATTAACTGTGGACATGTAAGTAATATTACCTGTTAGACGGATATGAGTCTTGTTTATGAGGTATATTAATACATCTGAGGTTACCTAGAATACGGCAACGTTTCAAGACTAATGGCATGCATTAGATGGTTAAAAAGTTAATTGGGCGATGGTAACTTTTTGGTATATCACTTGTATAACAGTGGTTCATTTTCAAGTTCAACTTCTTTTTATTTTATGCAAGCTATTTTGCGACATTCCACAAGACAAAAGGCATTTGGCTTAGTGTAACAATTTTACAAACGCGGTTTACCCATTTAATTGAAATTAATGGACCTACGTTCGAGTTGCTGAAAAAAAAGTAAGGAGTAAAAAATCAACTTTTATAAAACTCCTCGACGAAAAAAGTTGTACCAGTTATAACAACGAGTTGTTCCTGGGAGCAATAGGCATATTTTAAGGTTTCCCTTCGGAATCTGAAAAGTTTCGCGGGTATCAGATAATTGTGCCCACCCTAAAACAATTTTTTGCCCCCCTCCCTTTAAAATAGAAAGTTTCAATTTCCTTTGATGTTAACTTCCTTGCCCTATTACTTGAGATTTGTACGCCAATTCGTTTATTCGGTCCGAACTCGATGTAATCCGGTGATTCTCATCCATATATATTTTATAAGAATATGTTTAAATGCATTTACAAAACTTTTTTGTCCCCTTTAATACCGGGTATTTCTACCTCTGGCACGAATCACGTCCGTTTATTGCCTTTGCATTTCTTAGGAAAGATTTCTGGTAAAATCCTGAGGAATTATTTCCCATTCATCAAGAACAGATGGTTCCAACTTTTCTAGGGTGTTAGGACCTTGATTTCGCCGCCGTACTCGTCGCTTAGTTTGAACCCAAATGCGTTCGAATGGGCTCAAATCTGGATTTCGAACTGGTCACATCACGCACTCAATTCAAAATTCATTCAGAGTGGAGTCTATGGAGCCTTGCATTATCCTGAATTAGCAAGAATCTCTCACCAAAGTGGGGGGCAATTGGTACAACATGCTCTTCGATTATGGCTTATAAATACCTCTGTGAAGTTGGAGAACTTCAACAAACAATCGGTGCGAGCGTCCAAGGAAACGGTACCCCTGAACATGACCCCACCATGCAATGCCACCTGAGGGACCATACAGGATAGGGCGTGCCTTTCGCCTGACCGTACCCTATCTGAAGTTTTGATTTTTTGAAGCAACTCTCAACTCTTCTGTAACGAGAACTTGTCCCCAATTTTCCAAGAAGAGGTCCACCAGCCGGGTGCCGTACTCTGAGGTTTTTTTCAATTAGCCTTCTTTTTACAGTGCTGGAGGAAATCAAAATCGACCTGGTATTATCAAATGTCATTTTCCGTCATGGCGCGTAAGTTATATACTGTTGTAAGTTTATTTCATTATATAACTTTTTACCGTCAAATTAGCCCTTTTAAATTAAAATTAATTTAGCACCAAATTAATCCTTTTTATTTTGAAGTTAATCATTTCTTTAAAGAATTAAATAAATTTAGGAGTTCAGTATGTGGAAAGCGCTTGTAATTCATCTTCTGTTTAAAATTTGTCTGTCAGTGATTGTTTTAATGATACGAAATTCATATACACTGACAGGCAAAAAATTCGACCCACTTATAATATAACTTGATTTGTTTACGTTTTTATACAATTATCAAAGTTACACGTTTTTTAAAGGTTAACAATTGAGTCTTTATCTAAAATGTTAAAAAATATGTAAATTGCTAAGGAAAATGAAAAAAAGACGGACAGATAAAATTTGTTTTAATTTTTTTTTTTAGATTTTTAATTAGCATTTCAATACCGCGTATTTCCTCCCTTTGCCTAAATTACATCTCGAAGACAGCTGAGCATACTTGCGACCTTTCTGGAAAGGCCTCTTTGCTGGAGGTTAGCCCATTCTTCACGAAGAGTACTTTCAAGATCGTGATGTTTATACAGGAAGTGATAGACGTGGTCTTATTCGTCTTTTGAGGTTATCCCATAAATGTTTGAAGAGGTTCAGGTCTTGAGAACGGGCTGCCCAGGCTAAGACCCTGATGCTATGTTGTTGAAGGTGCGTTTGTACCATGCGTGCGACATACGGACGGGCATTATCGTGCATTAGAATGGGATTGTCGCTGATTTCATAGAGGATAGGCACCGCATGATGTTCCAACATCATCCACATAACGAGTGGCCGTCAAAGACCCTCCAACAACAACCAACTCAGTGCGATTCCCCATTGAAATTCCCGCCCATTCCATCACTGAGGTACGTTGAAAAGGTTGTCTCTTGGGAAAAATTACTTCGTACCTTTCATTTCGCCTTCTCCATACTCTTTCACAACCATCTGGAAATCTTAGAGGAAATCTACACTCAACTGTAAAAAGTTCAGTAGACCAATCTTCCAAAGACCAATGGCTGTGTTCTCGAGCAAATGCGAGCCGTGCAACTCTGTGTGTTCCGGTCAATTCTGGTCCTCTTACTCGGCGAAAAGCCATCAGTTCATACTGATTTAATCTACTTCGAGCAGTGCGTTCAGAAATTTGGACACCTCGAACTTTCTGGAGGTGATGAATCGCTTGAACAACAGTAAGGTGCCGATTTCGCAAAATTCTCAAAGTCAAAAAATGGTCATCCTATGATTCTGTTACCCTAGGGCGTCCAAAACTGGGCCTCCTATGGTAGGACCCAGTTTTTCGAAAACTTTTAACGGCGTTTCGCAATGTTTTGTCGATAACTCCGATGGCACTAGTCGCAGACCTGATAGAAGGTCCATCATCAAGAAGTGCCACACCAAGCGCAACATCCTCAGCAGTAAATGGCATTTTTATGTTTAAAAATTTAAATTAAGAAAGCAAACATGAAAACTAAACAGTTTATTGCTTCAGAATTTAAATGAGACTGAATAAACATTTTAAATTCCGTAAATATTAAACATTGAAAAATCGTTTATTCTTCTTTGGATTAAGGATTAAGTGGGTTTACCTCTAATTGATATTTCAAATTTCAAATATAGCATAAACCAATATTTATCGGTAAAAAATGAGACAAATTAAGGGGCAGATTTTTCTTTTATCGTGAAAATGAAAAAAAAATAAATTGGGTGGAATTTTTTGCCTGTCAGTGTATACGTTTTTTACTACAGTAATATTAATACTATTAGGCATTTAATTCAACGTGAAATGCTAAAAAGCTTTTAATTTTCCACTTTTTAACGCGCTCTTTTCAGATTTCTCAACATACCAGTGTAAAATTCGTTATTATTAATTAAATGATTTTTCAGCCCAATTACAAGTGAAACGTTCAAAATGGTGCATAGACGCCTGACTTGCATTCTTATAATGAAAGAAAGCAAAAAAAATGTGGTAATTCGTTTCATGAAATCATGAGCACGATAAATGGGCTTTCCACTTTCGTTTGAATAAAACGCCATTTGATTGATGACACATACCCCTAAATCAACAGGAGGCGCCCTTTCCCTAAACTTAAACTCACTTTCTCGACCTTCCGCATCACTTTTATTTATACGGTGGATCATGAAATAAATTATATGAGATTTAGATCGTTTCGACGGAGTGAAAACAACAATCGAAAATGAATTTGAAGAAATTGAGACATTTGTCGTACAATTTCTTTTACCTGCATCTTCGTTTCTTGTTATTGTTGGTGGGACGCATTTTTGATCTTCAGTGATAGGTCTGGGCCCCATTTCTTAATGATTTAAAATATCAGATGTATCGACCACTGTATCGATGAAGAAACAAATTCAATTGTTACTGTCAAGCTTTAGAACTATTCCTTTCAATGGTATTACAGTCCTTGGCAATGTTGTGACTGAGGCAGTCTTCAAAGCAATTCAAAACTATTTATTAGAATTTAATTATGCTACTGTATACACATATTTAAGATTGTTTTACCATGATGATGACCCTAATATAGGTAAAGAAATAAAATAAAAAATAACAATTAAATTTGTTTCTCATCCAGATTATACAAAAATCTAGATTTATTATGATAACATGCTGTGTAAATTGACAATTTTTTCTATAATATAAACCCACCATTGAAGTATTTTAATATTTTTTAAAACATAAGTAATATAATTTGCTTAAATGAACTTTTGTTTAATTTATGATTTCATTTGTAAATATTATTTTGAAAATAACACATTTAATCTTTCTTTAAATCTCTTTGACACAATATGTTTACTAAATTCACTAATTTCGTGGTCCGCTTGACCAATTAATATATTACAATTAATTAAGGTTTTTAGTTGAGATAAAAAAATCAATGGCACGAGGGGGATTCGAACCCACGATCTTCGGCTTGATACGCCGCTGCTCTACCACTTGAGCTATCGTGACCTCGATCCACTCGGACATCAACTCCCCATCTCAACCCCACCTTTTGAGTTTTCCCTCTTTTTTGCCATTTTTCAAATGTCGGGTAATCGGATTGGATTCTCGGCGACAAATGAAACGGCCACGGAGAGCTTTAGTGAAGTATACTTCATTTTAATTCATTAAATTCACTAATATATTACAATTAATTAAGGTTTTTAGTTGAGATAAAAAAGTCAATGGCATGAGCGGAATACATCCGGGATTTTGGAAAAAGTGGTAGAGCAGCGGCGTATCTAGCCGAAGATCGTGGGTTCGAATCCCGCTCGTGCCATTGATTTTTTTATCTCATCTAAAAACCTTAATTAATTGTAAATATGTTTACTATTTTATCTTTTTTATTGTTTCTTAAAGAGCCCACAGAATCTGAACGGGGTCAATAAAAATCTTTTTGTTGCAATTTAGGTGTAGAAACACTCCTTGAAATTCAACACATCATTTTTCAATTACCTTGTATAGTAATGATATTTTAAAAATTGACTTTTTTCTCAAAAAGCTTGCATTTGAATTCAATTTTTTCCAGTATATTTGATACGAATAATAAAATCACCAATTAATAATCAATTATTTACGAACACTCTGTGTCAAGGTATGGTCAGAAGGCAAATTCAGTGGACATCCATCTGGGTATCCTCTAATAATGTAGATGACCGGGTGGTCGATGTCGCAAATTTTATATTATTAAATAAAATCATAATAATAAAAATGCATAATTAAAACGGTTTTGATCAAAAATTAATCGTCCATTTTAGACCGTAATTTAATATAGACATATATAATCAATTAAAATGTCGCTGTTGAGTCAATTCATGTTAAAACAGAGACATCGTGTACAGAAATTTTAATTAAACGTTATTATTAAATATTTATTCTTGTTGAAACGTAATTTTCGAAAATAATCGTAAAACACAAAATATACAGTCCACACTTTCAGAATATTGGTTTAAAAATGTATGATTTATTGATAGTTCTGGCTCTTCAGATTTAACTAACTTATCTGGGAAGCATAGTATGCTCAGCTACAACGTTTCAGGTCGAAAATGTTACAGAAAATCAAAATATAAGTGTGGTAATTCAGTAAGTTATATTTTGTGGGAAAAAAGAAAATTGCTATGTCCTTAATTACATCTAACAGCATTCCTAGTTTTTATGCTGCGTTTTTCTCTTCATTGTAATATGAAATTAGCACTAATTTTAATATTATTTGAGCTTTAAATGTTAGAAGTATCGACCACTTTTTACTCACTAACTAGGCATGGTCTTAAAAGAAAAAAGCTAATTCAGTTGCTACTGCCAGGCTTTCGATCTATTTTAATGTCATCATCAGGGTCTATATTGATTTCACTATGAAACACATTTTGCAGCATTGGAGCAATATTCTATTGGATGATGTTGGGAGCGATTCATGAATTTACTTTTGCCTCTACGTTGGTCCTTCGGTTAATTAAAGCGAAGGTAATTAAACTTTGTCTAACCGAGGGAAACATAAAGACCTATCTCCCAACGCATTCCATAAAAGTTCGCAAACTCAGGCAAATTTTAAGGAGTCAAAGATCACTGTACAAGTACGTAACAGAAGATTTTATATAGGCGGTATAGTGCCTTGTACCATCCGCTTGATAAGTCTGCGGATGTTCTTGACGCCGGTAGAAGAGGCTGTTTCACAAGGATTCTTCTTCGCTTAAATCCGTAGACACAGTGTAGTTGTAGATGTAATAGTCGGGGTGTAATATACTGCGCCCTTTAAGAGCTATTGTATCCTCCGTTCTTTGCCTTTCTTTGCTGAATCTACATGAGCCGTCTTGGATTATTCCAATCGTTTTTAAGTGTCCATTTAGCTTGCAGTGTCCTTTTAAGAATCTTGTTAGGATTCGCTGTTTAATCCTGCTTCCACACATTCTGAAACTTCTTTTCTTCCGGAATTGCCTGTGTCCAATGAGTGAATTCCATTGTTCCTTCATTTTCTTTTTGCCCTTCTGTCTGAGATACTCATTGATAGTGTGGGTTCCTATGTCACAGAAGGGTTAGCTATGTTCTTGTTTATGTACCCTTTGGTCAAGTTGAATTGAGTATATCTCTCGATTGCGTAAATCTCAGCTTGGAAGATATCGGTGTATTCCCATGGGTTGTGAGTGTTTGGTTCCAGGACCGAATACTCCTACCCCTGTATCTTCTTGTGTTCTAGATCCATCTGGGTACCAAAACATGGTGCCATTCTTAAAGGAGGTGTTTTCCTTTCGTTCCCATTCTTTTTTGGTACCTAGGTTTATTTGGAAGTTTTGATTAAATTCAAACATGCTGTTCTGTCTGTTGGAGCCATGAGTATCGGATGGTCTTTCATTATTTTGTTGCTGTCCCTCTTTAGTTTTATTCCTGTTGGAGGTTTCTCTTTCATAATACTAATGATAGTTTTCTGTGCTGTCCTCATTACCATGTATAATGAAAAACGAATCAATGTAACAATGTAAGATTTTTGTAGACAATCTCCAGATTGTTTAATGCGTTAGCTGATGTGTGCGTTTTTGTTTCAATTTTCATCCTTTTTCGGCCGGAAGTAGAAAGGCGGAAAGAAAATTTATGTGTACGATATTATTTGTATTTGCCAAATCATTTTGCCCAAAAACTATGGAGTCGATGTTTCTAGGGCTATTGTCGACATAGCGACATATAAATGTGATTAATGGACTTGAGAAGCTTTTTTAGAGTCACTAGTCGTTTTTGCTTTTCTGAAAGCTCTGAATATTTTGAGTTTTCGAAATGGAACTAGTTATTAAGACTTTATTTACCCGAGTATAAACAAGTTCGCCCGAGTGTTTATTAGATCTATTTGTGATTTCCGACTGAAAAATATTGTTTGTATCCATATTTTTTAAACTGCATTATCTCTCCTGCATTATATCAGGAGGATGTTTGCCATTACTCATGCCTTATAGCAATTTAAAATAGCAAATAAATAAGTACAAGACTAAATTTAAATAGTAACAATTTGAGTACCCTACAGTAACCCGAACTAGGTTAGTTTTCTCTTTGTGTATTTTGTGTAGAATGAATGTATTTATTGGCGCGAAAGTGAGTGTGAATGGGGTGGTAGTGCAGGAATATCGAGTACTCCACAGACCCACCGAACTAGGTTTTTCTTTGTGTACAATGAATGTATTTATTGACCATACTCCATGTACCCGACCCACCGATTTAGGTAAGCATTAGGCTAGATTTTTCTTGTAGAGCGAATGGGCGGAGCACAGTCCTAATATTAAGTGGCTCCGCATTCTTAGCTGTACATATAGAATGAGTGGTTATTGCTTGAGTGAATGTATTTATCAGTGTGATAGTAGTGTATGCGTGGGTGGGTCTTTGTGGAATATCAAGTACACCATAAACTCACCAATCCAGGCTAGTATTTTAGACTCATTGTGCAAATGTTAATTTGAATTGTACATAAAGTATGAATGTATTTATTAGCTTGAATGAGGGCTGGTTTTCAGCGGAATATCGAGTACTCTGAAACCCGCACATTAGGCTAGGAAATGATTGAATGTTTGGGTATGAGAGAGTTTTAGATCCTTTTCACCACGCTTGGAGTGGCTCAAAATGTAGAAATAATGTCCTAGAACCTTACCCAGACTTCCTGCACGAGAGCTGAAAAAAAAGATTTTTTTTTTCTTTAAACGTGAGGTGGAGAAAGAAATGCGAGACTGGCGGCTAGCCGGCCATAAAAGAAGAAGACGAAAAAAAATTGAATAAATATTTAAATTAAAAAATGAAATTAGGATAAATGTTCAAATACTCCCTGAGATTATGTAGATAAAACACACAGACGGTTTGATGTTGACACCTCCAGAGATAAACAACTGCCCCTTGAAGTTGGACAAATTATTCTTGAATTACCTTGTCAAAAAAAAAAAAAGGTAGAAGAACCTGGTAGGGTGTTTTATTAAAATAAATTTTATCAGCTTGTAGGGGTTCTAATTTGGTGGTAATATCGTGGACTATGAAGATATGTCCCTCTTTATGGACAAACTCGTGTTTCAGAAAACACATTGATTCGTGAATCACCTTGGCAAAAAACATGCCTTTTGATTACAACCAGTATATTTGGTACATATCTAAAGAATGTGCAGTTTATGTCTAGAGTAAATCAAATAAAAATTCTCAGAGTGTATTTGATTTTTGCCCGGTTTGTCCTTCAGCTTCAGTTGTGATTAATAACGATTTGATTGTTTAAAGAGGACAACAAACCTATATAACAAAATATACAACTTGTTTGCGAGTGTTTTTTTTCACTATTATTGAAATCACAAATAACTTAAAAATTATTTATTTAATAATAGCTGCTGCTAGGCCAAAGCACGCCCAAGTGCCCCTTATGCAGAGATAGGTTGCACCAAGTGTCCAACCCACATAAGAAGTTTATCATGCCTTGGCTCCTTACAGAGAGCATGTAGGAATGCCGCTGATTTTAAGAATGGTTCTAGGACAAAGTAGCCAGTTTCTGTGTCCACTATTCCGCTTTTTGGAGGACGTGGTTCTTTTATTGGATATATATATGTTTACGCCAATGTAAACATTTTTATTTATTAATAGTTAATTAAGAAATCGTCATTTGTTATTTTAAATTTATCATTTTGAAAAATTATGAAAACGGAAAATTGGTAAGGATCAAGACGCTGGAGGGAGAAACAGGTCAATTTTCAGCAAGACGTCGTAAAAAGAGTGAGTCACTGCCTGGTCTTCGACATGTACTCACGAACGTACAGCAGCTGTCTTCAGTGAGTCACTGCCTGGTTTTCGACCTGTACGTACGAACGTACAACAGCTGTCTTCAGTGAGTCGCTCCCTGATCTTTGACCTGTACGCACGAATGTACAACAGCTGTCTTCAGTGAGTCGCTCCCTGGGTTTCAACCTGTACGTACGAACGTACAACAGCTGTCTTCAGTGAGTCGCTCCCTGATCTTCGACCTGTACGCACGAACGTACATCAGCTGTCTTCAGTGAGTCGCTCCCTGATCTTCGACCTGTACGCACGAACGTACAACAGCTTTCTTCAGTGAGTCGCTCCCTGATCTTCGACCTGTACGCACGAACGTACATCAGCTGTCTTCAGTGAGTCGCTCCCTGGGTTTCAACCTGTACGCACGAACGTACAACAGCTGTCTTCAGTGAGTCGCTCCCTGATCTTCGACCTGTACGCACGAACGTACATCAGCTTTCTTCAGTGAGTCGCTCCCTGATCTTCGACCTGTACGCACGAACGTACAACAGGTTTCTTCAGTGAGTCGCTCCCTGATCTTCGACCTGTACGCACGAATGTACAACAGCTGTCTTCAGTGAGTCGCTCCCTGGTCTTCGACCTGTACGTACGAACGTACAACAGCTGTCTTCAGCCAGTCGCTCTCTGGTTTCCGACGGGTACGAACGAACCACCTTTGACTTCGTCCGGCGAGTGGCTCCCAGACTCCAATCAAGAAAAACATCAATTTATCGTTTGATCTTCACTGTCGTGAGTCGACAAGACGTACGAACGTCCTTATTCTTTTTATTGAACATTGCCATTTTTTTTTGTATCAACTTATCTCTCTCTATATATCTATATTTCTATATATTCGTTAACTTTGTTTTGTTTCTGGCCAAATTTTAATTTCCGTATTTATGTCATAAATTTTGAATTAATAAATGTAATTATCAAACGAATTATTAAACTATTTTTTATCCATCAAATCCTTTACGCAACAGCCGGCAACTATCCCTGGTAGCGCCGGACTTGGAGGGTTGATATCCAATACCTTCTCCCGCCGGCGTCTATGAAATATATATATATTTGTTTTCAGTGCGTGTATTTAGCAGTGTGGTTAAATTTTATAAAAGTACTCACTGACCCTAATTTTTATTAGTTTATTAATGCGTGTGTAGGTCGCTGGAAGAATGTCGAGTACACCACCGACTAATCAAAACGGGTACAATGTACATAGGTGTGAATGTATTTATTTGTGCGACTGCAATATAGAAGATAGTTTTAAGTTAGATCATATTTGGAGTTGGGGGCAGAAATAACCAAGCTGTCGAAATCCACTGGAGCCTAACCCAGTTGGTTGGGAAGCGATTATCTCCCGGGCATCTGGTTTAAGGGGGATACTAGCGACCAAGCGGCATAACGGGGTCGGTGAACTCCCCTGGGGTATAGACCGTAGGGTCAGCAGATCGTGGATTGACATCCCTTCGGGGTGAAGAGGTCCACTTTACCTAATAATAAAATATGCAATGTAAAATACTCTTCAAGAAATAAAAACTTACAACTTATTATTAAACTTTTATGCTCATTTTTTAATGTATATTGTGTTTATTATAGTTTGGCGGAAATAAAAGGAAAACGAGAGAGGGAGAAAAATCAACTCCTTGATTTCTTTACGGCTTCGGTGAGTAGTTTTCGGTTATTATTCTTTTAGTGGTATTTCTGAATTTTATTTATCTTTACCTTTTATCACCTTTTAAAAAGTACATAAAAATGTTATGTTTAAGAAAAAAATATGTTAGTTTTTATCAAAAACTTTCACTGTTAACAATTTTTTTCTGTAATTAGTGAACACTTTTGCTTTGCTATTTCTAATAACTCTAAATTCATTTTAACTGATAGAAAAATGTTAATGTCGAGTCCATTTTCGCTGCATGATGCCATTTGATATTCAGAAAGAGACGTTAGAATATGAAAAATTTGCGAACTCTATTGAGAATATACTATTAACGGGTGTGTATCGGCAGAAGTGGTATGTAAAGTTGAGACAGGTCTTTTCTAATAACGGATAGGTTTTTCTCTAGGTCGGCGGACACGAATACTTGATCTAAAATAATCCAAGATTACTCACCGTTAGTTTTTACGGACACTTAAACCATGTTGTTTTGGTGTTATACCGTTTCCATTAGCGAATCCATTTCTTAGAAGATTCAAGTTGACGGAAGTTGGCAAATGGATTCTCAAGAACAATGTATTTCGCCGGGGTTGAACACGGCCAAATGGGCCACATCTGAAGACTTGTAAAATTAATTAATTAGAACAGATCATGACATGGTTTGATGGTATTGGTTGGAGTCATTTACTGGGGACTGAGACCATACAGAGTGCAACAGGCCGTTTCAACGAATACCGTCCCATAATGGTTCCAATGCTACATGACAAATTTAGCTCGGATGCAACGTTTATGTTTACATCTGAACTAAATAATAACAATTAATGTCAACAAAAAGTTCTGTTTATACCGATTTAAATTAAAAGTAATTTAAATGATTTTATTTATACTCTATACATGGTAGTACATATTACAAATGTGGTCACAAAACCTTTTTTTCACACGGTCACAGCACAAACAGTAATGCCAGCGTTGCACTAAGAGGACATGCCACGAGAAACCAAGCAGTGCTGGTACTCAGTATCATGGTTTAAGGGACAAGGAGGTTTCAAGGCGGTTCTCGGGATGGAGTTAGAATGGAGAGGTTGGTGTGAAACTTTTGGAATCGGGAACGGTTCAGTTCGTAGTTGAGAAATGTTGACATCGTTGTCGATCGATACTGTAGTGATGTAGTAAGGAGCTTTGACGATTTTTGGTTTGATTAATTGGATGTTTGGGACGTTGGATGGCTTGGTAGGAACCACAGCTCCACTCCGTTGTATTGGCTTCACTAAAGTCTTGTATAAGGTTAGTTTAGTTTGGACCGTCAGATGATTGATTTCAGTCCTCGAGGTCTTCGTATTTGTCCAAGTGTTATGTTAAATTGTTGTCGCTAATGTCTTGTTTGGAGATTTTACGTCAGTCCTAAGCATGTGACTTGAATAAAAATCGGTATCTCTTTGTTGTTGGATGTACAGTGGAGGATTAGACTATTTTTTCTTCATTCACTTTTATCCTTCACTTTTTGCACCAACACAAGTCTTCGATAAGCTCAAGGTGTTTTTGGGTGTCGGACGTAGCTTGGATAGGATTCGAGTTAGAAGAAAAAATTGCGGTCTCGACCGCTTAGGTGGTGATGATGGTATTAGTGTGAATAGGTAGGTCAGCAGTATATAGGATGGGACCAAGACCCTTGTCGGACGCGGGCTTGCTGATCGAAGAGGTTAGATTACTCTGACTTCCGAGAGCTCAAAAGCGGTCGGTTAGATAGGATTCTTTTTCAACGTAATAAGGAATGGGTAGGAAGAGTTTAGGTTTATAAAGCAAGCACAGGTGCCAGACCATGTCAAAAGCTTATGCCAAATCTAGGAACGCACTCAAGCAGTACTCTTTCCTCTCTAGAGCACAAGAGATAGTGTCAACAACTTTGAAATAAATTAAATGTAAAACATTCTCCTGTTAAGAATTACAGTTTTATAAATTCATTTTCGGACAGAGTTCATTTCACAAATGCATACATACAATAGAAATCCATTTGAAAATGGGGACCGATGTGGCAGATGACTAGAGTGTCCGACTCATATTACCACTCTCGCGGTTCTGGGTTCTAATCTCGACGTAGCCCATGGCTTTTTAATAGATTATAGTAGGAAAAATATGTTGTAAAATAGTTCTGACCCCTCGTCCACGACATACAACGGGTAGTTGGATTTTATGCTCCCCTGTATGACAGGAATTACTTTACTTACTTGAAAATGTGATGAATGAAAATTTTCCAAAAACCATTTTCGGAGAAAAATCTAGGACATGCCGTCCCACCCCTTCGATACCTTTAGCATTTTAAGGGTTGTAAGGGATTGTTCCCGTGACCGAACCGTCTTTTCAGATTGTCCCAAACTTGTTATATCGAGGTTAAGATCTGTAGATAGCCTCAAATGAATGGATACTTGTAGTGTTCAGGTTAAGGGGCCAACATCATACATAAACAATGATTTAGAGGCTACGTAATCTTGTACGTTCATATCCCCGTATTTTGTCGTATAAAAGCACCCTCCCTTGAATAGAGACTCGGTACCTTCCAACAAGATGTTAGCTCCAGTGCAAATTTAACTGTTTCCAACAAGCACTAGCCATTTTCCAGTACTTCTCCAAACTTTTCCACGGCCGTGTTGACGATTTTTTTTTGGTAGGGGGTTATAACTTTTCTTCTACTCTGACCTAATCCTTTTCTCGATACCTGCTCACGCATTCATTTTATTTTTGGTATGTGAACTCCCTTACCGAAGTGACTGTACCGTATACACATATGCTTCACAATCACAAAGCATATTTGCCGATATCTCTGGTTACTCGAAAGACTCGGCATGTTTCTGTCTCTACTTTACACATCTTTAGGCGTTAGTTAAAGAAGAAAGGTGTAGAGGCATAATTTTCCACAAATCCTGGCCTGTCAGAGAGTTCCTTCGCCTTGTTTTTGAGAGAGATTTATAAATTTTTTAGTTTTTCTCATACTTGGTGATTTTGTTCAATCGGATATTTTTCCAGTTCCGACTTAAGCACATACTCCAGTGCACCTGCTTGTGGTTCCGGTCGAATGAGTGAGTGGGATGCCCCTTTTTTGGTTAATTGGTCATCCTGTTCCACTTCGTCTTTTTCCCGGAACCGACTTGACTTAATTGATCTTGACGTGTTTTCCTAGGGCCACTAGGCAATTTAGACTCTCCTCGACTTGTAGAGAGCCGAAACAAATTCAGAGCTTTTACTGCTGCCTGACGGAGAGTATGTAAATCTGTATATTTTTCTTTATTAACTCCTGTGCACAGAGTTGTCATGGACCTCAGTTTGGAAACTTGTTGGAATTAGAGTAAGGGGTATTGCTAATGTTTGATGGAACGAAAAATGGATTCTGTACAGTAAAACCAAGAAGTACCATTGGCTGTCACCAAATGACGCGAAAATTGTATATTCACCAACAAAAGATGATGCTTTGTGTTTGGTGGAGTAGGGCAAGCATTGTGGCGAGACCGTCCACGCTGAAATTATTACCTATTACCCACCAAATCTGCTTTCATGAAAAAAGTACACTTTTTCAACAGGTTAGAGATAGACCTCGTACAGAACGACAAAAGATGTGCTAATGAACCTTAGTCGGGAAGTCCTACCACACCATCGGTATTCTCCGGACCTGGCCCCATCTGACTTCACCTTTTCTTAATGAACGCAATTGGGAGTTTGATAATCGCCAACAGACGGAAAATGAGCTGAGTTTATTTTTTATATCCAGGGGCTCTAATATTTATAAAAAGGGCATAACTAGGCTAGTAACCCGCTGAGAGAAGGTTATCGATGCCAATGGAGACTTATCCTGCACGAAATTTTCAGGTTTCCTTGCAATACGGTTATGCCAGATTGTATGAAAAGCTTGTCCAGTAGTACTACCCCAGTGTGCTTTGTTTGATTGAAATTGCAAGTTAAATAATCTAACATTCTGCATAATTGGGTGGACAGAGCGGGACTGTTGATATTGATGTTTTTAGAATAGAAGCTTCTTGCTTGTTGCTTGTTGTTGAAAGCTTGTTCAAATGGACATATATGACTTTTTTTTAAATGGCACAAATATAAGAAGAAGAGAGGTACGATATAAATTTTGTCAGCACTATAGGATTCAAAATGACGTGGTATTTATACTATAAATAATTTTAAAAAACTATGTAACTCTGTAGTAAAAAAGACGTTAGTCGAATGCAAAAACAATATTATTTTATTAATCATAGAATTGTACACAATTAAAGAATCCAAAAGAAACATTAAAATAATTCCATACCAAAAACAATAGAATTGAATAACAGTATAACATATATACTTATAACAGTATAACATAATATTTTCGAGTTTCTCACTGTTTCTGTCTTCTAAGGTTCCCTAAGATCCTAAATGAATATTAATTCATCAATTTAAGAAGTCAATTGAGCCTTAAAACTCACACATATATCAATGCTATGATGGTGTTTTGTTATTCAGTACTTTCTCCTATTTTTTCGGGATGTGTGTAGGAACTCAGTGTTGAAAACGTCTTGAAAGGACCGATTCAATGTTGACTTTTTAAATCCCAAGGGTCTATTGATAGAACTGGGACGGTGAGTTTATAGAGAAACAAGTTAAAAGACACATTTGAAGTGTGCTTGTTTTCTCACGACGACGCTAAATGCGCTGGTTAAATCCCGCAAATGTTTGCCCAGAGGAATACATCTATCGATTCGCATGGAGTCGCATGTACGTAAAATTCAAACCCGTTTAAATAATTCTTAACGGATTTCTTCAGGTAGAAAACATCAAACGTCTAAAAGTTTCAACACGTGGTTTGATAAAGATCAAGTTTGCTATTCGTAATTTGAAAAATCACCTAGTCAAGTGTTACGGTTAATCTGCTCACCGAAGAGTTTCTGAGTTAACGATTGGTCATTTCAGCCCTTTACAGGTAGTTTTTATCCTAACTACAATTAAACTCTTGCCCATACCTAATACATGATTATACATACACCAATTCACTCGATATTTCTTCAGTAAACATAAGAGTCGATGGATTACATAATATTCGCCATCACCCCTCCACAGTAAACGATTATATTCAACGATATAATCAATTTCAATTAATTAATCTTAATGTAAGGCATTTGTTGAAATGAAAAAGTTAGTGCCACGAGCAGGATTCGAACCCACGACCTTCGGCTACATAAGCCGCTGTTCTACCACTTGAGCTATCATGACTTAATTTCAATCAATACCTTTAATTAAGATTAATTTTCATAAATTGAAAGAATTTATTTGGTCAATCGGACCACGAAATGTAATGGATTTAATATGTAAAACGAAGTATATCTTCACTAAAGCACTATAGATTACACGACATTTGAAAAATGGCAAAAAGGAGTGAAAATTTGAACGGTTTTAGGTTGAAGTGGGAAGTTGGTGTCTGAGTGGATCGAAGTGACGATAGCTCAATTGGTAGAGCAGCGGCGTATTGAGCCGAAGATCGTGGGTTCGAATCCCGCTCGTGACACTCACATTTTCGTTTCAACCAATACCTTATATTAAGATTAATTAATCGAAAGAAGTTATTTGGTCAATCGCTCCATGAAATATAATGGATATAATTAATATAATCTTTCAATATAATAATTTTTTAATTTAAAATAAGGTGTAAGGCCAATTGGAAAGAATAGACACACGAATTAATTGACAGTGCACGAGGACAAACTACCGATTCTATAAAGAAATATAACCTCCATCCGGTTATCCTATACAGTATGTTATGGGAAAAAGTCTCAAAAGGAGTCAGCCTCTTTACGGCCATGCACACTGCGACCAATATTGGTCCACTATTGTGCGGTCTCCATTATTATTTAGAGCTTAAGGCTTTTTGTAAGATCCCAAAGCATTGTCAAGGATTCCCGAGTGAATCCTTTAGATCTTTGCTTTTTCCATCCCAGTATCAGCCTACGCCAACAGAGGATTTGTTCCGTTGGCTCTTCCTGTTCTTCTGTTTTAAGTTTTCGTTTAAGATCTCGTTTTACTTCTTTGAACCTCTGGAGTCCTATCGAAAGTTACCTTTTGTACATGGATGTGTGAAGAGTGGCCGATCGAAGTTTTTGTCGCTGTTCAGTTATGTTAAGATATGCTAGTCTTAACAATTAGTTTTTGGTCACTTAATGGGTGTTTTTGACTACCATATTACTGTTCCATATGTGGGCAGTAGACAGGCAGTGGTATATAACCATTAATTATGTTTTTGTTATATTCTCTTTGGTTATATAGTGGGATGTTGCCTCCTTGACCTCCACATTGGTCAATAGCTACACCTAGGTAGTTAGTTTCTTTGGAGAAGTTTATGGGTTCAAGAAGCCGACGCCTTATACAAAAATGTCTTTTCTATACCGACTTCCTTCTCCACCCCTTCAAAATATAAACATAAAACAGCAAAATCTCACTGGCACTCTCAACACGACACGCAAGAATGGCACAATTACACAGAAGACAAACACTTTGAGTGAGTAGAAATACTTTGAATGAATATAAAAGATATATTTTGCATTGTATAAATTCACTTTTCCACATCTTAAATGTATTTGTTAAATGTAAACAATGTTTGTAAATCCCAGGCGCTGAAGATGATCTCAATAAAGATCGAAACGTTGGCATGATAAAGAAACTGTTTTTCTGAAACCTACATCACACCAGACCGCATCTCACGATTTCTGAATAATTTATGGGTTCATTTTATTCAGTGGGTGTTTCTAGGTTTAGATTCTTTCTTCTTGTGACAGGATGGGACTAGAAGTGTTTGGCCAAATGTTATCTTGTTGAATCAGAATGTGTTTAAAGAAACTCATTATCAAAAATCCCACGAATGTGTCAAAATCAGAAGAAGGAAAATAAAAAAGTGTCGTAAGCTGTGAAGAACACGGCAAGTTTAAATAAATTGTATTCGTATACAAAAATTGTTCTGGTTCGGGGTTGCACGAGCCACACCCGAACGTCTAATCCTCTCAGAATTGACGTAATTATGGATCAGATATGGACATTGATACATCCAGATATAATTTAACAGCCGGCGCGATAAGATTTTTGGCATAGAAAGGGCGTTCCGTTTAGACAGGAGATAACAATCATGGCACATATGGCATGGAAATATTGGATAACATAAAACGCTCACATGATGAAAACACACTCGGCCAGCTATAATCAACGTATTTGACGTATTTGGTTAAATTAAATTTAAATAGAATAAAATATTGCATCAATCTGATTGACCAAATACGATAGCTTTTCATAAGATGTGGAAAAAATATAATTTCGATTAAAAAAAAGAAAATATGAACTAAACTTTGATCAAATTTGAGTGAAAACTTTTAGAAACTTGTAATTTTTCGATGTAAAACTTTGACACCAACTTCCATTAGCTGTGTTCAGATACTGTCTCTTTTTTTTCTGTTGTCACTGCTCTGTGCATTGTAGGAGAAGGAAAGGAATTTCGACAGCGAAATGAAAATGCGCGCCTGGGGCTACACTGGTCTCCTTACTCGGAAATTCGGCTGATTCCCAATCCGCCTATCTATCAAGTCGGAGGACAGTGAATATAGCCTGAAAGTTTGGAGAAATCGTCGGAGACGTTTTGCCCTGAAAAGCTGCCGAAGATGCAAAGCGGAGAAAAATCGATTTGACGCAGACAATCGCCTCGAATAGTATTAGCTGAAAAGAAGCTTTAAAACTGTCAATTTAGTCCGATATGTAATTCGATGCATTGGTAACCTGTTTTAAATTTATAAATGAATTTTTAATTTCTTAAAGATGCTCAAAAAAAGTACTCAAATGATATAAGTCAGATAAAAATACGGAATAAATTCAGGAATACGAAAGACGGCACATACTTTAACGTTTTTTTAATTATTATTACTCTCCTTAAAGGACAAAAGACGAGCTCAGGGTTGGTTTGAAAAATTTAACGGTAGAAATCCTTTCTTGCGACGTAGGGCGATTAAAGGATGCAGATAAGTTCTGAGAGCTGTAGAATAAAATCCAGCCGAAAGTAGAACCCAGTACTACCTGGAATGTAAAGTACATAAGGCACTGTTGTGTACATCGGAAAGTTGTAAATTGCCAGTTACAAAAGTGAGGTTTTCTGGCAAAACGACCTAGACATTGGTTGCATTCCGTTTGTTTTAAGACAGCAGTTTGAAAACAAATTTATGTTGCACTTTTTTAAAGGTAAGTAAAGTTATTGATCACGAGGTTACTTCGAATATGTCCTGATCGAGCAAGATAATCTTTGACCACACTCTACTCATTCTCATACCCTTCACAAGAAGAAAGAATTCAAACCTAAAAGAACCCAAATATAAAAGATGAATCCATAACTTTTTTCAAAGAAACTACGTACCTAGGTATAACCCTACATACAGAACACTTCCTTTGTTCAAGGAAAAGAATATGCAGGCTGAGATTCCTAATCCTGATAGACCTAAAGACTTCAAAATTGGATAGTGCAGTTATTAAAAGAAATGTGCGATTTAGTGCGTTCTTCACGAAGTGATGAGGTTCTGCAGCAAGCCCTATAACAAAATCCAGTCAGTACCTGCCATAGTGTGTGAGGTAGTTAGGTATAGAATATAGTATAGGTACATATAGGTACTATACAAGTAGTATAGGTAGGAAGGATGGTGGATTATATATTTGTGGGCTTTGGAAGAAAACCTGTGACTATTCTTTTTAAACATATTTTTATTTTCACATTAATACATTGACTTAACTCGTCTTAACTTTTGATAACCTTCTTGATTCTTCTCTGTCGTTTTTCTCGTCTCCACCTCTCGTCACGTCATCATTGATTATTCCCATATATATTATTCCACGTATATATATATANAGAGAGAGAGAGAGAGACAGAGAGAGAGAGAGAGAGAGAGTGTGTGTGTGTATGTGTGTGTGTGTGTGTGTGTGTGTGTATATATATATATGTGTGTGTGTGTGTGGTTCCCAAATACTCGGACGTCCTTAAAAGGACAATGAGGATCTTTACCGTCCTACCTGGCTCATGGCCTTACCGGACGTTTTGATTTTCAAGATGGGAGATGACGCACCTCCGCATACGACTGATGTGTATTACAGATTACAGCCGCTGCGTTGGTGTAGAAGCTGTCCCTGCCCCGAGGGGCCAAGACGAACCTCACTCCCCGCTTGACCATTCCGAGTGGTTGAGTCCGCATTAAGCATCAGACCGAATGCGGCGCGTAAAGGGCTAGCAAAGCGGAAATACATCAGCCTGATCTCCCACGATAGATAGAGAAAGCCACTCTATCTCCCAGAGTATTGGGGCTCCCTTAGCGTAAAAACTTCCGGATCCGCTCCGACCGTTGTTTCGTTTAAAGTTGAATTTCCAACAACCCCCTAGAGGAGACTGCCTTCGGTAAAGGACGCCATTCGTGTAGGCACCACCGCCACTTCTCACGTATTCAAGGGACTACACATATTTATAACTTGCCGAATTGATAGTCGATGGGGTAGTTGATGACTCAACATTCCGCCATAGATCCACTCACACTACACATTCACGGTAATAAATACATTCTATCTCAACACATACTAGGGGCCAAAAATATCAACGCTATATACAATAAAACAAATCGGAACAGGGGACCCAGTTACACGCTGCCGTGATGAAGAATAATTCTTATATCTGGTGGTATTCCCACACGCTCTTTATATAGATCCACGTAGTTCAATTGCCTATTTATTCTTCTGATTCAATTTTAAGAAAAGTCGATAAACGATTGTGTGTGAAAGCTTTTTAAACTAAAAATTGAAATTATAAAAATTGCTGTTATCTGAGCATAACTGATTATAAAACAAACTTAAATTCTGTGGTTAACCTTATCTGCGACATTAGCTGTCCCTTTAATATATTTAATTTCTGTTTTATATTGGCTGAAAAGTAAGCTCTAACTAAGGACTGATTTTTACATTTCGCTTTATTAATAAATACAGGTGGATCGTGATCACTGTAGATAATAATCAGAGAGTCGGAACAATTTACATAAATTTCGAAGTGTCGTATTGACATCATCATTCTTCATTCTCCTTCATTTTTCAATTAATAATTTTTCTTTATTCTACTTCATTCTTCAGTTCACAATTCTTCTTTATTCTCCTTCATAATAACTAAGTTAGTAATTTGGATTAAATTAATCAAATAAAACACGCTGTAAATAATTAGAAAGTCGGAAGAATTTACATAAATTTCGAAGTGTGTTGACATAATTATTCTTCATTCTCATTCATTCTTCAATTCATTATTTTTCTTTATTATCTTCATTCTTCAATTCATTATTTTTCTTTATTCTCCTTCATTCTTCAATTCACAATTCTTCTTTATTCTCCTTTATACTAACTAAATTAGTAATTTGGATTAAATTAATCAAATAAAACACGCTGTAAATAATTAGAAAGTCGGAAGAATTTACATAAATTTCGAAGTGTCGTATTGACATAATTATTCTTCATTCTCCTTCATTCTTCAGTTCACAATTCTTCTTTATTCTCCTTCATAATAACTAAGTTAGTAATTTGGATTAAATTAATCAAATAAAACATTTTAAAAGTAACTTTAAACCGTGATAAAAACCCAAAATATAAAAATACTTTATGCATTATAGTATTATTTTAATTAAATTTTAAATTTTTAAGTAAGGTAATTAAATATGTTTTGACGTGCTTTTCAGAGTAAAAGCACTGAAAGGTCTCGTACCGGCAGGCTTATATTTGAATTTATTGTTGGTAAATATGTTTTCTTCTGTTGTGTATCTGCGTGAATGAAGTTTCTCAAGCGAGTCTCTAGGGATCAGAACACGAGGAAGAAGGATAACGAATAAGATACCTTCTCCGAGATACCTTCTACACTTTATCCTGCGGCTAAATTATTATTCTTTCTTTTGCAATGTTTCTAGTAAGACTCTGTTATTTTACCTTCAGTTAAAGGAATTTTCAAACTTTAGAATTAGACCTGTCATTAATGAAACGGCAATTTATTTAATTATAATTTAAAAAAATTTCTTAAAAGATATAATATGGCACCCAATCATCTTTAATAGTAACTACGAACCTATTTATAGAAAAATGTTTATGAATTACTACTTGTTAATTTACTATTGATCATAACGGACATTCAAAATGTACCTGAAATTTATTCCAGACTGAAAAGTTTATGAATTTGAAATTGTTTCTAACACAATACAATTGTCAAGTTGGTTTCTTGTGAAATAAGTCCGAAACAGTTCGGTTTACGATATTTTCTAATTAATCAGTATCTTTCCTGTCACAGTCCGCCACGTATTAAAACTGAAATAAAAAAGCTCACCCCTCCCCGAATGAATAAACAAATGAAATGAATGAATAAATGATTGCGTACAGAAAAAAAAAAAAAACATTTTCCAGTACGGATAATATTTCATTGATGCCAGAGGTGGCCCATCCCAATTTCTCTCGCGGTTATAAATTCACGAAATAAAAAAAAGGGCTTACCTAGCTCTGCGTGCTTTCTCCCACTCTGATGAAGAGTTCGAGATGGAATTGGATTGGGATCAATTGGCAGAAGAAAAGAAAAAGAAACGCTGTGAATTGGCCAATCCACTGAGGTTGTATCGGAATAGGATTTTGGAATAAAAGCTGACGGGATATAAAATTGGTTTGTTTCTCCCTTTTCACCAGATACGTTATCGTCACATTTTAAACGTTCATATCAAACAATTTATATGTTAATTTGACCTGAGGATAAAATAAAACTTTAGTTCAGCTATTGTACAAGGCGGCGCAACAACCTCCGAATCCATGATCCCATCACCATTAAAAATAGCTTAAAATAAATCACTTCCTTGTAGTTTGTAATTTGACAGTTCATAAATAAGATTAAACCGATTTTATCAGTTATGTGGATGCAGTGAAAAGTGGACGAAGTCAAATATTGTTGAACTTGAGTTACGCACATGGGAAAATTGCAAAGCTTGCTAATGTTAAGGTAATAATTTAAACATTGTTATATACGCCGATAGCTTGGCAAACTTATAAAAGTTTCGTTCATTGAACCACATCCCCGATCAATATCTAGAATTAACAACTGCTGGTCGAATATGACAACTTTATTGTGTAATTTAAAGAAGAATAATTTTGGGGATATAAAAATTCCCGAAAATTGCGTTTCTGGACTTAACCCAAGTTTTATCCAAATTCCCAAAGATACTCCCAGACCACAAGGACGTGTACTGTCGCCAAATAAGTGAAAGAAAATTAGAGACAGAGAGGGAGAGAGAGAGAGAGAGAGAGAAAAAAAAGGGAAAAAGGGAGAGAGAGAGAGAGAGAAAAAAAAAGGGAGAAAGGGAGAGAACGAGAAGGAAAGAGAAGGAAAGAGAACGGAAAGAAAAAGAGGGAGAGAGAGTGAGAGAGAGAGAGAGAGAGAGAGAGAGAGAGAGAGAGAGTGAGAGAGAGAGAAAGAAAGAGAGAGAATGAGAGAGTGAGAAAGAGAATGAAAGAGTGAGAGAGAGAATGAAAGAGTGAGAGAGTGAGAGAGAGAATGAAAGAGTGAGATAGTGAGAGAGAGAATGAAAGAGTGAGAGAGTGAGAGAGAGAATAAAAGAGTGAGAGAGAGAAAGAGAGAGTAAGAGAATGAGAAAGTGAGAGAGAGAGAGAGAGAATGAAAGAGTGAGTGAATGAGAGAGTGAGAAAGAGAATGAAAGAGTGAGAGGGTGAGAGAGAGAAAGAGAGAGGGAGAGAATGAGAAAGTGAGAGAGAGAGAGAGAATGAAAGAGTGAGAGGGTAAGAGAGAGAGAGAGAGAGCGGAGAGATTTAATTAACTACTTCCGCCTAGTAGACAAGGTGCGTGTTTTAATGCAGAAATCCCAGTGGATTTTTTTCGCTGTACAAGTCAGGTCTCTTTTCCCAATTTTTCGACCATTTGTCAGGATTTGATCGTCTTTGTCTATTTCAGTACGCTTCTTATCTCTTTTAACCAGACGACTTACGGATTAAAAGGTTGAATCTGTACTATTGTTTCTACGTTGTGAGGAATTTCAACTAAGAGCGAAAATTATTAACAGTCAATTCTGGGGTGGTTGTTTCTGTGTGCGTTATTAAAAATTAAAATAGCGTTTTTGCTGGTTGGTCCGGCCGGTTATTGTTTTCCTTTTTTTTTTACATAATTTTCATTGGGATTCATTCACGAACAATTCACACATGCTTTCTCGCTCCTCGAATCGAAATTATGTATGTACTTATTGAAAAATTTCAACCGCAGGTTTAAAAACGTCGAATTTCCTTTGCGTTTTCTAAAATCAATCACCTAGTAGATTATTAGAGGATTAAGGAGTGCGGATTGGAGTATAAGATCACATGTTCCCTCAATTCCCTCTGGACAAGGGAATGATCCCTGTGAGAGGGCTTTCTTCCCCAGTGGCTTTGGGACTATCCGTTTTATTCATGCCTGCCGGTCGGTAGTATAAACTTTTTTCCACTGCCAGTACGACGAGAGAAAACGGTTAAAGGAAATAAATTGTGACCTATTAACCAAACAGATTTTATCACAAAACTTGATGATTTTTTTTGTATTCTATTGAAAACCTTTAACGCAAACAATCATGAATTATGTAACTTATAATGATCCGCGTTCAAGGAATTCTAAAATTATCTTCAAGTTTTCAAGTACAAACGAAACAGGTTTATGCTGCTAAAAACACGCGGCTGAAGAACAATGCTAGTGCCAGTGTTAACCTTTCTCAAAAATTGGACTTTCAACAAATTTTTCTAGTTTCTATCTATCAATCTCTCTCTCTCTCTCTCGCTCTATCTCTCTTTTTTTCTCTCTCTCGCTCTCTTTCTCTCTCTCAATGTCTCTATTTATCTATCCATGTACCTATCTATCGATCTTTTGCTCTCTCTCTCACTTTAAATCTCTCTATCTATTTGTCTATCTTTATCTCCCTCTCACTCCCTCTCTTTTCTCTCCCTTTTATTCGCTCTCTCTCTCTCTCTCTCTCTCTCTCTCACTTTAAATCTCTCTATCTATTTGTCTATCTTTATCTCCCTCTCACTCCCTCTCTTTTCTCTCCCTTTTATTCGCTCGCTCTCTCTCTCTCTCTCTCTCTCTCTCTCTCTCTCTCTCTCTACCCCCTTTTATGGCCCTAATTATTTAACATTTATTTACGATTTATTGAAGAAGTTTAACTTTTTAACACCCATACTAAAAATACAGGTGATGCCGAGTAGAATGGAATGTAGAACATTTATCGTGTTGTATGCATCATTTCCTTTACAATCTATTGTCGAAAGTAAGTACGTTCTGTAGAAAACGTCGGCCCATTTCTGAATTTGACGCGATACCGAGCCTGAGGCTGAAACCGACTGATTGTAGACATGATGTTCAGATTATATCAATTAAATTCTCCAGTGCTAACTCGATCAAAAGGAAATCTTCCTTTTCCCTTCACTGTTCCATTTAATTAACCTATCAATCGCCCTTTGTCTTTCCATGACTGATTTCAGTCTCAGTGTTCAACCCCCTTCAAAGAGAGTACGATTTTATTTAGCCGCCATTTCTCAAAGTGACTTCAATTTACACTTATTAACTGAATTTCGAATATCCGTTAAGTCCCTTTCACGAGTCGATATCGTTCCATTTCACCGAATGTTTTATAATTAGATTTTCAACACCCCGGAAAGTGAATTGTGTGGTTAGCCTGTGCGCCATTTTGGCGCTATTTGAGTTCTTGTTGTACGGTCGTTGGTTTGCAAATACTCAGAACACCTGGGAAAATACATCAGTATCTTCCAAGCTGAGGTACACGCAATCGAGAGATGTGCTCAATTCAACTTGACTAAAGTGTACAAAAACAAGAACAAAGCCAGATGTCAGATAGCCAAGCAGCCATCAAAGCACTAAGTTGAAATATCATTAGTTCAAAGATGGTGTTGAACTGCAAAACCAAATTAAACATATTAGGTACGCAGAACAAAGTCATCCTCTGCTGGGTCCGAGGACATATGGGAGTAGAAAGCAACGAGAAAGCAGCCCTTGCAAGAAAAAGGGCTGCAATACCGCTGATAGGACCAGAACCCTTCTGTGGCATAGGAATCCACACTATCAATGAGTATCTCAGACAGAAGGATGAAAAGAAAATGAGACACTTTCACCTATTCGCTATTCTTGTGGTGTCATATTGGTTTTGGGTGAAAGTGTTGTAAAGTACCACAACACATCGATACCAAAAGAATAATACCACACTTTATGCCCTGAAGATGATCCGAATAAACGTCGAAACGTCGGCAAAAAATTAAAAAAGTTTTTCTAAACTACTTCATTCTTGGTTGCTCCTCACGACTTCAACAAAGTAAGTCTTATTGTTGGTTAAGTACCTTTTTCCTGCTGTAAAAATCATGTTCACGAATAAGATGATGGGCAAATGAGCTGAGAATGAACCATCGTGTGTTTTCATAGTTCAACCTATATCCAAACCCAACAACACAAGACTTTCCGAGTTCGGATATCAGTTAACTTTCAATTCTTTATTAAAATCCCAGAAAAACTGTTCTGTTTTAATCCTCGAAATCAATATAATCCCCAACCATTTTTTACGTTTAGCGTTAACATTCCACTGTGTCATCATGTCTCTTGAGAAGAAGGAATGCGGCTCGGTGATCTTCCTCGATGTCGATCTTGACATCATTACTCTTTCAAGCTCCCAACGAAAACCCTAATTTTCAAAACCTTATTAACACTCATTTCCCAAAGCCATGGACGTTTTTCATAGTTCACTCATAGTTCACCCAGTCCCTAAACCCAAAACACACCACCTTCCGATTTCCTACAGCTTCATAATTTGATTACTAATACTTTCGTAAACTTCTTAAAAAATTTGTTCTGTTTCCACCGTCGAATTCACCATTATAATCCCGGATAGTCACCATTCTACAGTGCCACCGTGTTATGAACGCCATCGCATCATACCATGAAACGAAGGTATGCCGCTCGGAGGTCAAAGAGGCTCCTGGGTGTTTTTCTAAACTAACTCATTCTTGACCGCTCCTCACGACTTTAAAAAATTATGAGACAACAGGAAATTAAGAAACACAAATAAGACTTACATAATCGTTTGTCGAATTTGGCAAGTTTGGGCTTGAAACCTCCGTCACTTCTTCCAGCAACCGCAATCAATTGACAAACTTTCCCACGACTTTCTTAAATAACATGACATGAATTTGGAATCCCTGATTTTGTTGAACTGAGCATATTTAATACTGGGGAAATGCCAAGATCGCCGGTCATGTTAGGTCAAGTAACTTTTTTAAAATTTATATTTAAGGTGTAGGGCTTACAGTATATGCTAGTTATACATACTAAATAACGGTGAATTCATTCTATATATTGCAAACCGTTGGTAGGTTTAAAATAAATGTAAACCTCGGTACGTGTTTCCATGTGGTTTGAAAGCTGATGAAAAGCTAAAATAACAGTTAAGCTTTTTGCATCCAGTGGGCCATATTTGTACCATGGATATGTTTAAAATAGTTAAAAATAAATTGCTTTAAAAACAAAACTGTTAAAATAAATACAGTAATTTAGGAAAATATAAAGTTTAAAGCTTGTGGGTTGTTTCGATTCAGTTTGACCCACCCCACACGGCCTAGCTATGTGTCTGTCCAACGTAAAAGGAGACATAACAAACTTACAAAGAAGTGATTTATGCGTCTCGTATGCCGAGCCCTTCCCTATGCAAATCCAAGGGTATAATATCTTTTATGGTTAACTTTGTTGTTTTTAGCCTTTGCAACGGTAGAAAAAGCGAGCCTGCAGTCGGGCAGATTCAGTACGAAGCCATAGATAACAATTTTTTTTGATGAGCAAATAAATAAAATTAGTATAGTTTATTTAAAAGACGAGAGGTTCAGCACATGTTTTATTTAGGTGAAGGTACGGCCGGGTCGTGGCGGTTATCTGCGTGGTACACTGAGTTATCGTCCTCGTTGGTAAAAATGCAAACATGGCAAAGTAAACCGCACAAAGTTTCGTAATCTGACTACTACCAATATCTACATTTGTTACGTATTTACGGGGCACGTATTGCCAAAAAGAGTGAAGGTTTTTATCCGATTATTTTCTTTCCGAACTCCGCCCATAATAGAAAGTCACCGATCATACTGCCAACAACCTGTTCGTTTTAACACATTCATCAATAGTCTTTCCAATCCGTGGCAATATTCCAGAAAACAAAACACTACTTTATGAATTATGGTATAAACTACATCAAACTGTTGTTTTTGGTTTTATTCACGATTTGGGCATTGTTATGTGTAGAAACCTCATGTGTTGGTAATAACGCTCGAATACGTCGTACTCAGAGATTATTTTTGATCTACTGCACACCACAATACCATCATCACCACCTACGCGGAAGATACCGCAATTTTGTCGTCTAACTCCAAAACTCAAGTCCTATCCAAGTTACCTTCAGCGTCCAAGAACACCTTGAGCTTATCGATTAAGGGTGGAAAAGTGACAGGACTGAATAAAGAAAACTGTACTCTGTAGATCTACAACGAGATCAAGAAATCACAGAGATAGCGATTTCCATTCAAATTAAATATTTAGAACTATACCAGACAGCAGACGGACGTGGAATCCCCACAGAAGATCACGAGTCAACAACTTAAAAGAAGACTTGGACAAAAAAATACAAAAACATCTAGGACCGAAAACAGTCTTGACCTTCAAATATAAACCAACTTTAAGCAGTGAACACACTTACCCGATGCAACGCTATGCGACGCTACCCGATGCTACCCGACGCTCTTGTCACAGTTTGGTAGGGTGTGCACATCTATACGACGTCAAGCGCACGCCACGTACAGTCACACAGCGAGTATCACAATAATCACTATCACAATCGCACGCCTCTGTTGTTCTTAATGCACTATTTTCAGCAAAACCATGTAATAAATTGTTTGTTAAACTTAATTTTTTTAAATAAAGTTATTTCGGTATTTTGATAAATTTCCTTCCTAACCATCATAATTAAATAATTATTATACAAACTTATGAATTTTTGATCTCGTTTAAGTTAGTTTACATTAAAATAGGAATGTTTTAATTAACATAACGCCAAAGTTCATATACTTAGTTTGAAATAAAGTACAAAAAATATGAGTGTCCAGTTCTGACGCTACTCGACGAAAATAGTGTAATTTTATGAGCAAAACCATGAAATAAATCGTTAGTTAAATTTTATGAGCGAAACCGAGTAATAAATTGTTAGTTAAATTCATTATATCAGAAAATGGTATTCCGGTGTTTTGATAAATTTTCTACCAAAGCATTCAAATTAATTAAAAAAGAAAATCGAATGAAATTTTGATCTCGGTTAATTTGGTTTATATTAAAATAAGTATGCTGTAAGTAATATAACGACAATAATACGTGTAGTTTCAACAAAAATATGAGTGTCCTGTTTTGACGCTACTCGACGAAAATGGTGTAATTTTATGAGCAAAACCATGAAATATATCGTTAGTTAAATTTTATGAGCGAAACCGAGTAATAAATTGTCAGTTAAATTCATTATATCAGAAAATGGTATTCCGGTGTTTTGATCAATTTTCTACCAAACCATTAAAATTAATTTAAAAAAAACTAATGAATTTTTGATCTCGGTTAATTTGGTTTATATTAAAATATGTATGTTGTAATAACTATAACGAAAATAATACATGTAGTTTGAATAAAAATATGAGTGTCCGGTTCTTTTGTCTTCGACTGTACTCGATGCTACCCGACGAAAATCTGGACAGTCGAGATCGCAGGGCGTAGAGTAGGGTAGCATCTTATGGAAAATTGGACTTTGGATTTGCATCGGGTAGCGTCGCATAGCGTTGCATCGGGTAAGTGTGTTCCCGGCTTTATTAATTTACTGCGACCACTTTGGACATACGAAGTGAAACTCTTCACTACCTCACTAATGTCATTATCCACAACGGCCTCAACTGCTCTGATTCCAAAAATTTCACATACATCCATCTTAAACCACTGCTCGATCCCCTTCTACACATTCCTTCACGAGAACTCGCTACTTCGACCTCCGTGTCCTTTAATTCCACACAATATAGTGCCAGTATTGGCTGATTTAATCTGAGCACATTTCTAATATGTATAGGCTACAAATTAAAAAATACTTGACAAACGTTCTAGCGTTTAGATTCTCCTTCTGAAGATTTCCACTACGCAACACCTCAGACCCAGGAAAGCTCGTTGATTTGATCTCATTATACCTAACCCATCTCCCTAGAAAAGCAATAGTCTTGATGATAATGACGAGAAGGAAATAGTATGGAGTACTACCAGTTGGCGGCTTCTTGTTTGTTCTTATAGTTCCTTTATTTATGTTTTTATACTATTGTTTGGTGAACCCTATAATGATATGAGTATTTAAAACATGTAATATTAGAAAAAAGCCCACTCGGAATTTGTTAAACTTGGATAATTTAAAATTCCCCACTGAGCTTTAACCATTACAGATTTCTTCTTACCTTCAAAGTGATAAATGGTATATCTGTATTGATATCTATCAATGATGACTATAAATTTTCCAAAGTTTTGGAAACTTCTTCCTTTACGAAGAAACCTTCAATTTTTAAAATCGTAGATGAAGATTCACAAAATACCTCATTATCATGTTTTTTAAATTTTTGTTGTTACATTTGTTCATCAGCCTCTTATTGATCATTAAGGTTAAATAATCATTTCCGACTTCTTCCAGAGTTGCTTTTTTTTAACGCTGAGGGATAGAACGATTTACTTTTCTGAATTCTTTCTTCTTTATCGGTTAATCCCTTTCTCCTAACAAGCTTGTTGAACGCTTGTTTTCCAGGTCGTCCTAGAACCCCTCTAAGTTTGGCTTAGATTTTCTCTCGTTTTAAGCTCAACCTTCCCTTCTTGGTTTTGTACAATTTGTACAGGCTTTCTTCTTGTCAGTTACACTTCATATAATTAAAAATGCAAAGGATATATAAATTACAAGAGAGACAGAGAGAGTTTTGGAAACCACTTCCTGGAAGGGTGTCTGCTCAGTCCAGGGAATGCCGCCCAAGGGAACTTGGAGCCATGAGCTCAAAGCTTATGAAAGATTAGAAGATACCATGAATTATTAATAATCCACTAATAATTACACTTTTAACAAATGGCACTTTTTTTTGTAAACTCACTATAACATTTACAATAGCAAACTTTCAGAATGGGGGTTTATTTTTTAAGCCGAGGATTACCAGAAAAAAAGCCTAACACTGTTAATAAAGATTCTTATTTTTAGAATTTTGTAATTGTGCGTAATTTTAGAGCACATTTCACTTTATATTTTCATTAAACTTAAGCCTGTTGTTCCATAGTAGCATAACAATTATTCTTTTTAGATTTTCGCCCATGTTTTTAAGCATTTGCTACCCAATCGACAGGATATAATGAGTTTGACTCATCGTCTCAATAGGATTTGGGTTGGATGGATGTAAGGGGCCTTAACTTCTGTAAAGTTGCTTTTCTCTTGTATGCCAAGTAGGAGTTGCACTGTTAAATACTACGCACGTACTCCTCGGCAACAAGGTAACTTGAGCTGAACTAGCGAGCAAGGTAATCGCTATTAACTTTGTCTATTGTTGCTATGTTAATGGAAAGAACAGTTAATAGTTAAACAAAGTTATAGTCGAGATGCAACCGTATGTCTGAGTATGTACGTCGACTATAGCCAGCGCACAACTAACAATCATATGTTGGAACTTTAACCGTTTAACATCATATCAAGTCTTATGAACATGAAAGCATTAATTACGAGAATTGGGATCAGTCATGTTCATTTTGATATATTAGCAAATCAATGCGATATTTATATTATCACAGTAAGCAATTTGTATATATTTTGTAATATGCTGTGTTGTAATATATTTTTTATTACCTTATAAGGCTATATACTTATATATTATATTTATATATTTCTTATATTACACGTACATTATTCTTTCTGGTTTTTCACNCTCTCTCTCTCTCTCTCTCTCTCTCTCTCTCTCTCTCTCTCTCTCTCTCTCTCTCGGTTTTCCATTTATGTCGCTCTTGCTATTTTTTCTTCTGTCTCTCTCTCCTTCCTATACCTCTCTCTATCTCTCTTTCTCACTCCACCATTGCTTACTCCATATTTTTTATTCTCTCTCTCTCTCTGTTCACCCTCTCTCTCACTTTCTCTATCTAGCTCTTTATCACTTCGTCTCTTTTTCCCTTTTCTCTCGCTTTTTCTCTCTCTGCCTCTCTTTTGCTTGCGCTCTTTCTTCTTCTCTCTCTCTCTCTCTCTCTTTTCTCTCTGTCTCTCGGTTTTACACTCTCTCCCTTTGCCTCGTTCTGTTTCTTTCTCTCCATTTCTCTGTCTCTTTCTCACTCTATTTCTCGAAATGAATTTCGATAAAGTCCAAAAGACTTATTCATTTTGAAAGTAGAACACCAACGATCGGAGAAAAAAATCAGAACTGCGGTTCGAGCCCAAAACTGTTTAAATTTTTATTGTTATGAAAATTGAGATTTAAGTTTTAAAATTTGTTTTATAAGAATCATAATTTATTTTTAACAAAAAGTTTTTTTTTTGTGTGACAAACCTGCTAATTCAATCCTACGTATTGTTTTCTTATCCTAGGTTAAAAACCAATTGATTGATAAATAATATCATGCATCTTGAAATGCATGCATAATCAAGACAAAAACCTGTACTTAAAAAAAGTTCCTAGTATCTATTGGCAAGAACGGTCAGACAGGTAATTAATATTTTTTAACCTAGAGCGTCCAAAACCATGAAATTTGAATATGGGGTTTCCTGCATCCATGGTCTGTATTGTTAGTACTCTAAATCCATTAATTAATGAGGTCTTAAATTTATCTATGGTAGCTAAATAGTGGATTTTTTAGAATAGGAATATGCTTCACATTTTTGCTAACGGATAATATAATAAATGACAAATAAATTGTTATTATCATGTTATAATTTTTAAGTTAACCTTCAGATAGTTTTTCAATAGTAGGCGAAGTGCAACCTGATCAAGAGGGGAGTCGAAAGCTTTTAAAGCTCAACCCTGATCTTCACCTGACATTTAATCACAATGAACTTTGACAGGGTTCAAAAAAGAAAATTTCTCTTTACTTTTAAAACTTTTGACACCGATCTTCTTCCAAACTTTACAAAAGAACACCCACATTTCAAGTTATATATGGCGGCGCAAATTTCACCATAAGCCTGTGTGTAATTTTAATAATTGTCAATTGCTTACTTAAAATGGCCCAATAATAAAATAATTTATTAAGAAAAAATAACTCTTGAGATCTTCCTAGCTTGGGAATTAGAGAGTGAAAATTCATGTCAACGATGAATAATTTTACTTAGGGGGACTTTTTTTTATTAACAAATTGAATTTTTCTATCTCAAGTTGCTGATTAGGCCATGTTGGTGTGATTCGAAAAATCGAGTTTTTTTCTACCTGTTTCTAAACCTAAGACGACAAAATCTCGGGCCTGAGAGGACAATGAAATCTGTCATCAACAGATGCGGACGAAAATCAGGTCATGATGCTTAAGACCGTTTGACACAAAACGAGAAGTATTGATTTAACTGATTCATTCTGTCCTGCCGATGACAACCAACTTTTTATAACATTTAACAATATAATAATTAATCCATATATGCATTTAGTAGTCATAATTGACAATATCATTGATTAAAATTTTTATCTAAGGTTTGGGTTTATATTAAAAAGCTAGTGATACGAGCGGGATTCGAACCCACGAACTTCGGCTCAACACGCCGCTTTTCTAACCACGAGCTATCGTGACCGATCCACCAACTCTTTCGTCTTAATCAAGTCCTTGTATAAAAAGTATATTTAATGACTACTAAACACGTATATGGATCAATATAATAATTACAGAAGTAGTCCCAGTGGCCATTAGTCTCCGAGAATCGAATCCTAGAGAGTATGTCAAAAAGATGAAAATTTCAAAAGGGTGTAGGTTGAAGGCCTATGGTTGTACGCTAAAATGATCAAAAACTGATAAAATAAAAATACATAAAATAACCAGACTATCTCGAAAAAAGTAATACTTGAATGTTATTAATAATGCATGTGAACTGTGAAAAGTTATTTTAATTTTACGTAAATTGATAAAAATTGGCCACATACTTCTCTAAACTACAGTCCTGACATGAATAATTTTGACATATTCATATCATGTGTTGAAATTATCATGAACTGTCGGGATAAAAATGGCTTCAGAACTAGTTAGCGTACCATTTACAATATGTAAATTGTCTACTTAAAAAAATACCAACGTGAAGGTACCCAAGGGGACGTTATATAAGGTGGAAACGTGTGTGTGTGTGTGTGTGTGTGTGTGCAACCATGGGATTTAGTTTGATGAACCTATTTAATATGTATTCAAACAAATGATGTCGGGTAATGCATAAGTTATTTTGGCAATTGCCCTTTACACTGTTTCAGAATTCTTTCGGCGATTTTGTTGTTAATCGGAAATTAGATGATTTGGAATTTTATCTAGCATTTTAGGAGATAGAAACATAAACATCCTACGCTTTTTTACCTTCTGTTCCGTTGTTTTTTTTCCTTTTACATTGAAACGTCACCTCTATCTTATCACCTCTTTGGTACCAACTTCGCATTTCGTCTTTTGCTCTTTCTCATACGCTTTATTTGCTATGACATGTATGAATATTATAGGGGTATTCACGATGTTTGTAAGATGTTAACTCGTGTTAACTCGAACAGTGAAATGTCCAGTAAGATCGTGGACGTCCCTTTCTTTTCTTAGCATGTTAAACATTAATTTTTCCGCAATGCTGCGCGTGGCGATTGGTAGAACCAAAAATAAAGCTATAACAGTCCTTGAAGGCTTGTTGTTGTTTATTTTGGTTTTCTTTTGTGTTAAATTGCAAGACGCCAGAAGTTAATAAAAAAGGAAAATTAATCAACTCTTTCATTCAAAATGCTATCTATGCAAACGAAAAGTACTAGCAAATGACACGCTTCAATTCGTGCCGGCATACCTAACCTGTATCTTAACGTCTAACAGCATACAACTATATAGGATAGGGCAGGGGTGCTCAAACTTGAACTGCTGGCGATCTACGTCAATATTTTTAGACTACTTACGATCGACTCTGAGAGGCTGCAAGTGTGTGTGATGCAGGGTTGTCGTACATACACGATACACCCTACCTACCTAGGTAGGGTGTACCGTAGCATATATACTATATACTATATATTATATAGATATTAGCTTTCTGCACAATATAGGTACATTATTTTAGTCAAGGTTTGGGTTAGGTTTAGTTAGGTTCTTCTCTACAATATCAATGAAAAAACTCATAGTTATTCAAAATTGCGAGTTTATTGGTTGTTACAAACAAAAGAGTTACATATGGTGTTAAACTTAACTAAGGAGTGGCTTTGGATGTTGAAGCGTGGCACTGCATGTCCTCAGCATACTTTTCATAAGATGGTACGTAACCACTGAGTGCTAATCGCAAGCATGATGACATATGATCGTCAGTTAGTCGATTGCGATATTTTGACTTAATTATCTTCATTTCAGAAAATGCAGACTCGCACAAGTAAGTTGACCCAAAAAATGCCGTCAGTTGAAGGGCGATTTGCCTTACATTCGGATATTTATCTTCAGATATAAAACACCAGAAATTTGTATCAGATGCTGTAGCTTTGAGATGTATATCTGATATAATCTGCACCAACTCATTTTCAACAGAACATGAGTTCATATTAAACTGACTTGCTATTTCAGTAGCTAATTCCTCAATGTTTTTACATGAAAAAGGATAACTCATAAATGATGCTATATTTTCCAATTTACTGCAATCATAAAAACGCATTTCGAATTGTCCCAAAATATTTGATAATTCAGCCTCATACGTATCATAATTCAACTGAGGAATCCTTGCTTTCAAAGACGGAAAATGTTTCAGATCCTTTCTTTTCAGTTGATCTATCATAAGTTGCAATTTACTTTTGAATGCGTTTACTGCGCTAATCATCTCAATAATAGTTTTTCCTTTACCTTGAAGCTCCAAGTTAACGGTGTTTAAGTGCATTGTGATGTCAGTCAAAAATGCCAAATCAGTCAGCCATTTTTCGTTTTTCAAAATCTGAGTGTCATCACCTCTTTCGTCTAGAAAAGCTGTTATTTCGGGCAATAATTCTTGAAACCTTTCTAGGAATTTTCCGCGACTCAACCACCTGACGTCCGTGTGAAGAACTAAATCAGTGTGTTCAGCTGACTCCCTATCTTCCAACTGCAACTGAAAGAGCCGCCGTTGCAAGCTACGTGCACGGATGGAATTCACAATTTTTGTTGCAATGCCCATAATTTCCTCCGTGTTTAAAACTTTTGAACACAAAACTTGTTGATGTATAATGCAATGGAATGAAAAAAATGAAGGGAATTCTTCATTAGCTCGACACAATGCCACAAAACCGTTTTTGTTTCCAGTCATTGCTGGTGCTCCATCGGTTGTAATGCACACTAATTTATATATTGGTAGCTCGTAGTTTTTTACAAAATTGAAGAAAACGTCATATATATCTTCGCCACGGGTCTTCCCCTTCAGAGGAATGATTGTCAAAAATTCTTCCTAAGCCAACATGTCATTGAATACCATCCGAATAAAAATACACAGCTGGGCAGTGTCTGTCATATCGGTGGATTCGTCGAACTGTAAAGAAAAGTATGTACATTCCATGATATCATGTTTTAGTTTATCTGCGATGTCCTGACTCATGACTTCAATACGCCTTGTGACAGTCGGACGAGATAACTGAAGTTCTCTAATAGCAGACATGATTTCTGTTTTATTTTTAAAATCTCCAAATAAAGTCTCACCCGCTTCAATAAATGCTTCCTTCACCACCGATCCATCTTCGAATGGTTTCTTGTGTTTCGCCAATATATGAGATATTTTAAATGACGCGATCGTAGCAGCTTTTGATTGTTTGGCTGGCCTTGTGAACATGGATTGTTCTTTTTTCAAACAAGATATCAAATCACTTACTTTTCGTTTTCTTAATTCACTCTGTGGCGGAAAATCCTTTTCATAGTTTTTATGAACCGTTTTATGATGCCTCTATTAGTTACCACGCTTAGGTATTGCAACTGACGCACTACAAATAACACAAATGCACTTATCTTACCATACAAAAGAAAAATTCTTCCTCCCAATCCTTATTAAAATGATACGTTTTAGATTTCACTGCACTCATTTTCCACTATTTAATAATAAACTTTGTATCGACGTAGTATCGCCATCAAGTTACAATTCAGAATGACTCCAATTCCTGCAGGCACAACATTTATATCGGCGTGAACGAAAGTCTCGAATGTTCCCGTCAAACGCGCCGCCCGAAACTAGACTGTACTGTCTCTCGTTGTTTCTAGACTAGACTGTACTGTCTACTAGTCTAGAAACAACGCGGCTTTTCTTTGACAAGTGCCGCGCGTTCCTTTGATAAAGCCACCTTTTGCCGCAAGCAGTGTTATTTTATTACGTAATACATTTTTGTAGTTTAGTTACCTACCTACTTATTAAAAATTTTTTTCTTCTCGAGATCTATTCAAAAAGCACTCGCGATCGACTGGTCGATCGCGATCGACCGTTTGAGCACCCCTGGGATAGGGGATGTATCTATTATGAATGAGAGTATAAGGAAGGTCAGAAATTAACAAAAGAAATGTATTGGTCTGATTTAATTAATGCGTATTTAAGAATAAATATACGTGAAAACAAAAAAACAGCTGTAAAAGTCATGGCTGCCATGTTGGTTTCCTACGCCCTAACGGATAGCAATGTGACTACATTTTCGACCTAACATCTAACATGGCCGAGCAATTTTAACTAACCGATTCTAACAAGTCTACGTCATCATTTTTCTCCATCTAACAGGACGTAACAGAGTTAACACTGAATACTGCTAATGAGTGCATTATGTTGGGCAGGGGTTAGAAACAGTAGAGACAGCCTCTCAGCCTTAATATATCTTTCTCCCTTTTTCCTCTTCCAGTCTCTCTTTCTTTCATTCTTTCGATATACATGACTCTTTATCGTTCTATGTCACGCCTATGTATATATTAGCTTCAATTTTGTCTTTTTTAGCACGCCGTCTTAGGCGCTTTACATTTTTTCCCACTCTTATGTACTTTCTTTGTATCATTTCATCTTTTATGTTATTAATCGACTAACGAATTCTGCGAGTGGTCAAGTCTGTGTTTTGTTTATTCGCACTCAGAATCACTCTAACATATCACCTTTTGTTACTAACTTCATTTCCTTTTATGCTATTATTTTCTCCCATACATTTTCATTTTATCTGTATCGCTTTTAATACGTTAGAAACACTGCTATCTTGTTCTCTCTCTCACTCTCTCTCTCTCTTTCTCTTTCTATTTCTATCTTTACCTTCTTTCGCTCTTTCTTTTCTCTTCCTCTCTGACTCAGCTTTTCTCTTTCACCCCCACCCTGACTCTCATACCCTCTCCCTTTCTTTCTTTCTTACTTTGTTTTTCCTTCTCTGTTTCTTTCGTTCACTCTTACTCTCTTTCTTCTCTGCACTCTTTCTCCTTCCACTCTCTCTCTCCGATATTTCTAGTAGACAGACGATCCAAACGTGTAACTACTACTAGATATCTTTAGAGTTAATCAACTTTTTTTTATTTAAATGATGGCTCGCAACAGCAGAGGTCATACAAACCGGGTGCCGGTGTTTTTGAAAAAAGCCCATTTGTAAGTATGTCGGGTTCGAATGCAGGGCCGCTGGATTCGAACTCAGGACCTTTACCGTACAGTGCTGAGCGCTGTGTCAACGCCTAAACCGTTTCGGCCACCGACGCCCCGTTAATCGAATATTCCCAACTCTCAGAACATCCAAAAATCCCAATCAAAATTGCTAAAAAAGATGGTTCACCCCCTTTTCTAGGTATCAAATCTCACCTTGCAGTTAAATCTTAATTATTCTCATTGTTCCTTGAATAGGGAAAGTCAGTCAATTACTAATGATTTCATCGATCTATTTCCCCATAAGACATATCCCAATGCCCTGTCAGTCAACCCAGTGCCATCGCCATTCCGGATAATCATGTTAGGGAAACCCGACGATCACGTGGTCCCCCATGTATTGAGTTCTCTTTATAGATTCATCAAGTAAAAATCAATAAATTAAAAAAACAAAATTCCATCTTGTGCCCAATTATTACATGCTAACCCGCTTACATCAAGGAGCCAGCTTATTTTATGTTCAAAACAGATTTTACGCTAGATTTTAACTCGGTAATATGATTTCGTAACGTTAAGTGGTTGTGTTGAAATTCTTTGAAAAAATATACACAAGGTGAAATATTTGGTGAACGAAATGTGTCCCACGCGTTTTACAAACCGTCAATGCGGAGCTAATCAAGGGCGATTAAAATAACTGCTAATTGAGAGAGTTAACATTTTTTTTATGCTAAACTGAAACAGCTTTACACTGGTTAAAACCCATAAGCATGATTTGGATAAGATTTGGAATTAATTCAATAAAAAAATAATAAAATTAATAAGAGCATATAGTAAAAACAAAAATACTAACAGTTGTCGAACATTTAGAGACGAATTCTTTCACGTTAAAAATATTAAATTTTCATTACAGTCTTTCTCTTTTTCCTGGCTTTCACCTCGTCCTCTCCCTTTTCTCTTTATCTCTAATCTCTCTCTCTTTTTCCTCATTCTCTCCCTATCCTCTCTTTTATTCTTTCTCACACGCACATTTAATGTTTGAACATGCTTCTGAAAAGAATATTTCTTCTCTATCTCCTCTCTTCCTTTCTTTCTCTCTATTATCTCTCTTTCTCTCTCACTCACACGCACATTTGATGTTGGTACATTAAAAAGGTTATTATCTTTTTTACATATATACACACACACACACAGATTCAGACTCTCTTTCTCACACGCACATCTAATGTTTGAGCATGTTTCCGAAAAGATTTCTTTTTTCTTTTTCTCCTCTCTTCATTTCTCTCTCTTTCCACTTCTTTCTCTCTTTTTATCTCCCACTGTCTCTCGTCCTCATTTATACGCACATTTAATGTTTGAATGCGTTTCCGAAAAGATTTCTTTTCTCTTTTTCTCCTCTCTTCATTTCTCCCTCTTTTCACTGCTTTCTCTCTCACTGACTCTCCTCCTCATTTATACGGTCATTTAATGTGTGGTGATTAGCGACCGTTAATCGATAATTATTCAGGAATCGTGAGATGCGGTTTGGTGTAATGTAGGTTTCAGAAAAACATTTTCTTTATCGTGCCAACGTTTCGATCTTTATTGAGATCATCTTCAGGGCCTGGGATTTACAAACATTGTTTACATTTAACAAATACATTTAGGATGTGGAAAAGTGAATCAACAACTATAACTCAACACTAACACCATCCACTATTACTAATAATACTATATTAAGTCTATCACATTTCTCTTGTCCGATAACTTCAAAATAGCTTTCAAAAATTATAAAACAATCCAAACACTTTTTTCCAAAATTAAAGATCCCACACCAATAACAAATAAATCTGACGTAATCTACAAAATCAACTGTTTAAACTGTCCGGCAACTTACATCGGTTTTACATCCCAATATCTGGACAAGAGAGTAAAGCAACATATCTATGATTGCAAAAAACCCAAGCAAAATCCTACAGCACTCGCAACCCACCATTTTGATCACTAACAAAATTTCGACTTCAAAAATCCAAAAATATTACACACAGAACAAAAAAAAAAACATAAACGTAATTTGATAGAAATGGTTTATATCAACAGAGATATACACAGCATCAATTATAAAACAGACACGTGTAAACTCAGTCGCAGCTACGCCAATATCATTAATCAAATTCAATATAGATAACATACATATATCATTACATTACATTCCACACATCAAATATTTTTCATAGTCTAATTATCCAACAATTTAGCTTTCTTTTTCCTATTTATCCCTTTCTATATAATCCTGAAAGGATAATCTGGCCGAACCATTACCAACACATTGTTTCCCTTCGTCGGCTCCTTTCACCTCAAAGAAGCCGACGCCTTATACAAAAATGTCTTTTTTCTATACCGACTTCCTTCCCCACCCCTTCAAAATCCAACGTATATAAACATAAAAAAGTAAAATCTCACTGGCACTCTCAACACGACACGCAAGAATGGCACAATTACACAGAAGACAAACACTTTGGGTGAGTAGAAATACTTTGATTGAATATATAAAAAATATATATATTGCATTGTGTAAATTCACTTTTCTACATCCTAAATATCGTATATTTGTTAAATGTAAACAATGTTTGTAAATCCCAGGCCCTGAAGATGATCTCAATAAGGATTGAAACGTCGGTACGATAAAGAAAATGTTTTTCTGAAACCTACATTACACCAGACCGCATCTCACGATTCCTGGATAATTATCGTTCATTTAATGTTTGAACGTGTTTCCGAAAAGATTAATTTCTCCTCTCAACCATTCTCTCCTCTCTCCCGCACTCTCTCTTTCTCTGTGTGCTTATACTAAGCAATAATTTTCTCAAATCAATTCAGCAACTCTAGAGTCCATCCATTTCTTCTTTTGCTGTGTGTGGACCCATTTTGAGATGAAGAAATTTATGTTGAAGTTTGACGTTCTCCCGATTATACGTCCTGAGAATTCTTTCCATCCCTTGACTATTTTAGTTGCGACTTTTTACGTGCTAGTGCTTTAATGGCCGCTTGGCTATCTGATCGCAGGAGGATTATTTATCAGTGTAGCTTTATTTAAGATTCGAAAATTTTTCAAATGGTTTTATTATAACTGTACTAGATGCAGAATGATATACTGAAAAATAAACCCTAATTGCGAAAAAAGAGTAAGTGTATAAGATTATTATATTTAAAAATTTATGTAAATTGTTCAAAATCAGAATTAAAATATGTGTGTGGTTATTAGTGACCGTTAATCGATATTTATTTAGAAATCGTGAGATGCGGTCTGGTGTAATGCAGGTTTCACAAAAAGATTTTCTTTATCGTGCCAGCGTCAAAGACAAACACTTTGAGCCCTGAAGATGATCTCAATAAGGATCGAAACGTTTGCACGATAAAGAAAATGTTTTTCCGAAACCTACATCACACCGTTTTCTAAATAAATTAAAATATGGTTATATAATGGTTATATAAAGTATTCAATAACCCAAATTATGTATTCTGTTTTATGACCTGATGATGTCTTAATAGCCGAAACTGGTTGTCATTGAATTGCAATTTCGTTGCGGCAGATCACACCTTTTTTCCTTATCCGATGGCAATTTTTTAGAATAAATTCTTCTATGCACCATGATATGATACATTTGTTATATAGGATTTCTCGTGAACAGCGTGAATGATGCGAAGCGTGAATGTGATTGCGTAAAGATTCCGCTGTTATAAATTACAGAAAACGAGTCCCAAATCCATTTTTTTCCAACGGTAAAAAAATACAATTAATTATATTTTATCTGGTTTGCAAACCGATACAAAAAATAACCGTAAAGGAATTATTCATTGTTTGAAATAAATGTGGTTAATTACAGGTGCAAATTGTGCGAATTGTGAAATCTCTTTTGCTTTGTGTTGTTATTCCCATTGGATGGAAGTGAGTAATGTAATTCTTCCTGTTCAGATTAGAGTAATTGTTTGTCCTTTCGGTGACTACCTTCCGCACGCCCAAATACCCGGTCGAAAATTTTCATTACACTCTCCTTTTCATTAATTTATCGCATTTCAGTGGTTTTCTGGGAGTTTGGAAAAAATAAAAAACCTTAGAATTTAATTTGTTTTATCAGTTTTTATTTTAAATTTAAAAGTTTGTATTATTAATTTGTTTTTATTTGATAGAGGAAAATTTCTTTTATATTTTCTTTCCATATGAAATAGGGATTGGAATAACAATCAAGTTCATCAGTTATTTTCACTAGAGTTTATCCAAGTGTTTAGAGTGTTTCTTGATGAATCCCATTCTCCTCGAACTCGGCCAGTTTCGCACGTGAAGGATGCAACCTGGTAGCCTTTTCAGGTCGATACCGCAAATATCCTCAAGCCTGTGCTCAACCCCGGCCACAACATACGTCCAATTATTCCGAAATTATTTGCTATGTAAACCGAGCAGTTTGAGCCTTGTAATTACCCACTGTGTAAGTAGGGAATTAGGTCTTCTAAAGGGCATTTACGGGATCGCGTTTCCTTGTGAAATCCGGCACGCAGGGACTTCAGATCACAGAGATGGTACTTACAATTTGGATGTTCATTGTCTTTGTACGAAAAACCGATAGTAACGGATAAACGATTAGAGAAAATAAGTTTCATTGTTTTCTTAATTTTCACACATCCCAAGAAAGACTCCGTTTAAAGCGCTTAAAGCGGGGAACACACTTACCCGGTGAAACGCTATGCGATGTTACCCGACGCCTTGTCACGTTTTGGAAGGGTGTGCACATCTATCCGACGCAAGCACACGTCGCGTACAGTCACACAGCGAGTATCACAATAATCACTATCACAATCGCAACGCCTCTGTTGTTCTTAATGCACTATTTTCAGCAAAACCATGAAATAAATTGTTATTTAAATTTTATGAGTACAATCATGTAATACATTGTTAGTTAAATTTAATTGTTTTAAATAAAGTTATTCCGGTGTTTCGATAAATTTTCTTCCTAACCATCATAATTAAATAGATCTTATATAAACTCATGAATTTTGGATCTCGTTTAATTTGGTTTACATTAAAATAAGCATGTTGTAATTAATATAACGACAAAATTACTTGTACATAGTTCGAAATAAACTACAAAAAATATGAGTGTCCGTTCTGACGCTACTCGACAAAAATGGTGTAATTTTATGAGCAAAACCATGTATTAAATTGTTTGTTAAATATTATAAACAAAACCATGTAATAAGTTGTTAGTTCAATTTTATGAGGAAATCCACGAAATAAATGTTTAGTTAAATTTTATGTGCAAATCCATGTAATAAATGGTTAGTTAAATTCATTCTATCAATAGATGGTATTTTGATGTTTTGATCAATTTCCTGCCAATTCATTAAAATTAAGTTTTTTAAATAAAAACTAATGAATTTTTGATCTCGGTAAATTTGGTTTATATTAAAATAAGTATGCTGTAAGTAATATAACAACAATAATACATGTAGTTTAACTAGAAATATGTGAGTCCGTTTCTTTTGTCTTTGACTGTACTCGATGCTACCCGATGAAAATCTGGACAGTGGGGATCGTGTAGCGTAGAGTAGGGTAGCGTTGCGTAGCATCGGGGAGATGTGCACGTGGGTAATACAATCTTATGGACAATTGGATTTTGGATTTGCGTCGGGTAGCATCGGTAGCGTCGTCGCATAGCGTTGCATGGGATGTGTTCCCAGCTTAACTATTGCCATGCGAGGTTGACACACGATTGTTATTTTTGGACCAAACGCCACGTATACCGGCATGCAGAGAAAGTTTGCGCGATGTGTCCCGCATGATTGAAGGGTTCTGTTCGTTAGCTCCGTATAGAGAACGTGTAGGAATGCCTCCCGGTATGAGAATCGTGCTTGACCACGGCAGGGAGGGCATTGTTTTATGTTTGAAAGTGAATGTAACTGGTCTATGATTATCCAGGATATCCAGGCATCTATATAAGGAATAATTGGTATCGATTCAAAGATTTAACAAATTTGACAGAAAAAGAAAATTGCGCAGGTCAATAGACGCGAGGCCTGCGAGACCTAAAGCGGGGAACACACTTATCCGATGCAACGCTATGCGACGCTACCCGATGCTACCCGACACCTTGTCTCGTTTTAACCATCATAATTAAATAATTTTTATAAAAACTTACGAATTTTTTATCTCGTTTAATTTGGTTTACATTAAAATAGGAATGTTGTAATTAATATAACGACAAAATTACATATACTTAGTTAGAACTAAACTACAAAAAATATGAGTGTCCTGTTCTGACGCTACTCGATGAAAATGATGTAATTTTATGAGCAAAACCATGAAATAAATTGTTAGTTCATTTTTATGAGCGAAACCGAGTAATAAATTGTTAGTTAAATTCTCTATACCACCAAATGGTTTCCGATGTTTTGATAAATTTTATACCAAACCATTAAAATTAATTTAAAAAAAAAATCTAATGAATTTTTGATCTCGGTTAATAACTTGGTTTATATTAAAATAAGTATGTTGTAATTAATATAACGACAATAATACATGTAGTTTGATTAAAAATATGAGTGTCCGGTTCTTTTGTCTTCGACGTACTCGAAACTACCCAACGAAAATGTGGACAGTGGGGATCGCAGATCGTAGAGTAGGGTAGGGTTGCATAGCATCGGGCAGATGTGCACGGGGGGTAGGACAATCATATGGAAAATTGGACTTTGGATTTGGGTCGGGTAGCATCGGGTAGCGTCGCACAGCGTTGCATCGGGGAAGTGTGTTCCCCGCTTAATAGGGGCGTCGGTGGCCGCAACGGTTACGCGTTGACACGTCACTAAAACACCGGCACCCCGGAGGTTCATATAACCTCGTAGTTGAATTAATACTCTTGTAAAAAAACCGCTTAATACGTTATAAGTACAAAACACTAAAGACCTTTAAAAAAGTAGATTTTATTTACTTTGAATCAATAAAAGATTATAGCGTCTGATGCCGGTGAGACTCGTTGGAAGAGTGAAGTACATCCGAAGCCGTAGACTGAAGAAGACTAAAGAAGACAAGTGAGCGAAAAACACGGGGTTTATATAGGGTGCTAATGTGGTCAGCTGAAGGCAGTTCCTTCAATTCTTACGTCCTCATCATACCACGAATCAATAAGCTTTCAGAGGTGTCGACTATTTGTTGTGCTCTAGATAGAAAAGAGCCCTTCTTGGGTGCGTTCCTAGATGTAACACAGGCTTTTGATACGGTGGCAATCAGGCATCCTCTATACACTTAAATACTTTCTACCTACCCCTTATTACCTCATCCTTATTAACCGACTGCTGCTTCATAGTGAGGTGCGGCCACGAGTTCTTACATATCAGGCCGGTATCAGCTGGCTTCTTACAAGGGCATTCTTGGTCGCATCCTTTATATCATCTACACTGCCGACTTACCTGTACACTCCAGTACAACCATCATCACCTACGCCGACGATACCGCTATTTTATCTTCTAAATATAATCTTATCCTAGCTACTGCGAACACCTTGAGCTTATCGAAGACTGGGGCTTGCCAGATTCTTGACCTCCATATTACATCAATAACAAAGAGATACCGATTTCCTTTCAAGTCAGATGCTTACGACTATACCAACCAGCAAACAAAAGTGGAATCCCCACATAAAACTTAAGAAACACCTACTAAACAGAAGACTTAGACAACTATGAAGTATTTTGGGATCGAAATCCGCCTTGACCGCCAAAACGAACCTTATACAAGACTTTACCAATTGTGACGTACGCAGTAGAATTGTAGGATTCTGCAATGCCATCCAACAACCAGGACATCCAATCCTTCCAACCAACGGTCTTCTGGCAAATCATCAAAGCATCTTACTTCGTCACTAATCTCACAACGACCTCAACTGATCCTTTCCTGATTTGAAACCAAGCTCTCGATCCATCCTAACCCTACTGCTCGAGCCCTCGCTATACACCCGTCCTAACAACCAGCCACATCGCTTAATTGACGATGACCTCGAGATCTCCTTGCCCCTTAACCCCATCGCAATGAGTGCCAGCGTTGGCTGGTTTCACATGGGATGTGTCCGCCGGATGCAGTGCTGGTATTAATGATAGTGTGGTGACAGTGTGAAAAAAAAACATTTTACAAATAGTCCCTTGCTTTGAGGGGAGCAACCCTGTTTTTTATTGTGGCTAAAATTAATACGTTTTCTAGATAGGTCAGTTACCAAAATAACATGAAATTTTTAGTCTATTCTTTTAAACATAATTTTAAATCACGTCCAAAACTCCATTAAGTGTAAACTCCGAATGTTTATAGATTCATTGAGGTTAATTACAAAGTTGGTACATCGGACCATAGTGCTTGAAGGGTAATTACAAATTGAACGCTAAACATTTTCTCCTTCATGGTACTGTAATGAAAATAAATCAGGGAAAAATCACAAAGTTAGTTCCTAAAAGGGACGAAAAAACACATAAATACGCCTAAAGGAAATAAATAAAGAATAGTTTAATTGAATTACTAAGAAGTTAAACTTAGTTCAAGCTCAAGTTAAAGGCTGAATCCTTTTCCAATTTTAATCATTAGAGAAAATTGGTACATTTTAACAGACAGTGACTTCAACTTTGGCCCTTTAATGTTGAATTGAATTATGGCAAAATCCTGATCTATAGTGGTCTTAGATACTGAGGTTTGAATAATTATAGATTGTATATAATTTATGAGCAGCGTAAACGAACAGATATGCGTGATTGCTACATACAAAATACCTATTTTTTACAGGAAGTAACTGAACAAAATTGCCTAATAAATAAATATGTTTAATTACATATTTTTACTATATTTTTCAGATAAGACGTCTCCTTTCTGTAATGAGTAAAATTGACGAGAAACTCCAATTAAAACGCATATACTATATATCACTAAATCCCAAGAAACTATTGTGAGTCATCAGTATGAATTAGGTCCATCCACTGTACAAGCAATCTATGTCATCGCTTGTGGACGTCATTTCTCCTTCCCGTTCAATTGGATGGGGACGAAACACTTCGGGCTTAATAACACTTCGGTAATTAATAAAATCAGACACACATTCTTAGAACTGAGGACTGCTTTCATGATTTCAGAACTTTAAACAGCCTAGTCTCAACAGACTACAAAGGAGAAGAAGAATTCAGGGTGACATCACATGCAATGGTGATATCACAATATGGTTAGTGAATGCATCCAAAATCTCCAAAACCTGGGGAAACACAACAAGTTGATGATACACAGGGGAATTTTAGGTAAACACTGTCTAGAGGAGTAGCCGCAAGTCCATATAAAGATATGAACCTATTTTTGGGATAACAGAAACAAACACAGAATCCTGTATGAGAGAATTGAACCTAAAAAGTCAAACGGAGAAATGGATAATCTCAAGGGGTTCTAGACACATGTAAGCTTATGATAAAACTGTACCATAAAGATTGACAAAATCACTGCTACAATCAGAGAGGGCTAACGTCAGACTACGGTCACTGGCTTACCGGTCAATGACGATCCGTTTGTAGTTTATGCACTCAATAGGAAGAAACAACCACCCATATCATCTTCGAAAACGATGTAAATTCTCAACGAAGATATAGGAAACCTCGGGGAAGGAATTGTACCAAATACAGTCAATAACCTAGCACTTCTTACGAGAAGGATTGAACTGAACTAAGGAATTAAGAAAGTACAATAAGCCAGAAAGATGAAGTGCTTGGGGGTCATACACTTCCACTTCCCTGCAGTGCCGTGGGTTCCTTAGACACGGTTTGGTACCCGGGCCTCCTGTAGAAGCCGAATGCCATTCTACCCAGTGCCTACTACCTAATTTTAAAATGGTACAGTTTTGAACATTACTTCAGACTAAGCGATATCCTCTGGGCTCTCTAATCAACAAGGAAGCATTCTTGGAACTTTCCTTCATTCCATGCATACTCTTGAAATTCCTTCCTTCCAGAAATAATTCTCTCCACTTAGGCTGACGATACTGCATTTCCCTGCATAAAGATCCAGTCACCGTATACAGAAATTTTCAAAATTGCAGTGCCTCTAAGTTTGATCCAAAAAAGAAGGGAATTAAAATAAATGCAACGAAGAGAAAAGACATTAACTTCACCCTCAGACGTATCTACCATCTGCTTACTTCAACAGGATTTCACTACTCCTTGCGAAACACGTACGTTACTTGGGACTTCATCTGGAAAGATTTTCTTGAAAATCGCACACAAGGACAAAGATGTTACATCCACTCGAAAGACAAACCAAAAGTCCACTTAAATACAAAAGATCGATATATAAAATGATTATCAAACATTTGTGAACTTATGGTGTCCAACTCTAGGGGTCAATCATCACAACGCATCCAAAGATTCCAATCAAAAGTCCTAAGAAAAATTGTTAACCCTCCTTTTTTATGAATAAAACCTCACCCTACACCGATACCTTAATATTCCCTTTATTGCAGAAGTAGTGAAATCCTATTACAAAAAATTTCATCAATACCTTTGCATATATCCCAACGCTTTGGTCCGTCAGATTAGTTACACTACCATCTTCAGATTATCCTCCCAACCGATGGCCGCATAATGACGAAGAAAACTGAAAAAGTGAAGGCACACCAGTACGTGAACTCTCCTCACGTGTTTTTCATGTGAATTGTTTTGTTCTTACAGCATATGTCTATAAATATTGGTCGGTTTGTGAGTCGATGAGATCATGTTTTTGAACATAAATTTTGTTGAATGCCAACTTTTTGATGTAACCATTTATTAAAAAAAATATGTTCTAGTTATGTACCTTTATGTTCTCACGATCTTTCATAACGTCAGACCGCTGGCACAACATTTTTAATTGGCAAATCCCCTTTATGAATTTCACATGAATAGTTGTTTCATTACATATTAGATCTATTGTGATTTTCGAGATGCCTTTGACGATGTTCTTGCGTGGCTTCACACAAGACTCGGGCGATTGTACGAAATATCCTATAATGGCCCCATTGCTTTTGAGAATCGTATAGCACACTTTGATGGTTTTTATCATTTTCGTTATTTCCCCCAATAATTGTTCATTTAACCTTGAACGGCAATTTTTCGGGTGGTAGTTAATGCACGAAGGAAATGGAATCTAATTTTTTTTTGGAAAATTATCCTATGAAATATAGCGTAGGCATGTTAAAATGATCTTTATTTCCCATTGTCTTCATGTACTGGTAATTTTCTGTTTTGAATGATGACGTTTATCTAAAGGATAATGTGTTTCTGAACTATATTTCGGTTTTTTTATTACGAAGAGAGAAAATTTCATTTGGATTTATGATGATTACAGTTTTATCAAGGATAAACATACTTTTAAACACTTTTTCATACGCAGATGAAACAATAAAGAAATATATTTAAGAAAATAAACATGTTGCCCTAATTGATCGTATTGTGATAGATAGTACACGGTTTTTCCGTCCTACCAAACGCTATCATAACGTTAAAAAACATCAATGGGATTTAGACGAGGATGTTTATTTAACCCAAAGCTACAACCTAGCTTTGATCCTTTTTAAAAAGATAGTTCCTACTCACAGTAAGTTATTTTCCACGATCCGGATTTCGAGCTGTTAGCTCATCATCAGGTTGAAGTAGTTGTACAACATGTCTCTCGACAATTGCAAAACCTGATGATGAGCTAACAGCTCGAAATCCGGATCGTGGAAAATAACTTACTGTGAGTAGGAACTATCTTTTTAAAAAGGATTGAACACCGCACTCACACCACCATTCAACATATCTATACCCAACTTGGTGTTTAAACAAACGTTTCCCTCCAATTTTAAATCCTAGATCATCTTTTCGATATAACCGAATCGCACTGACCTTAATATCCAATATATCCAATATGTCCTCGAAGTAGCAAAAGTTGGGCCACTTTCATTTCCTTAGAGTACGATATTCCCCGTATAACTACCTGTCCCATTCACACAAATAAATTACTTTTCTCTCCCGACTTTCTCACACTAACCCTAGATTACTCGATATTCGTCGATTTAAAAAGAAAAAACTCCATTCACGCTAATATTTATTTATACGTTCCTTCTCAAAGCATTATCAGTATTATCTACAGCTTAAAGTACGCGATATTCCTTGATAAAAAAACTCCTCCCCCATGCTAACAAATTACTTTCGCTCTCTAGGCAATACCCCAACCGCAGAATACTTGCTATTGCTCAATAAAAAAAACATTCACGCTAATAAATTACTTTCACTCTCTAGGCAATAAAACCTAACCCAGAGTACCCGCTATTCCTCAATAAAAAACATTCACGCTAATAAATTACTTTCATTCTCTAGGCAATAAAACCTAACCCAGAGTACCCGCTATTCCTCAATAAAAAACATTCACGCTAATAAATTACTTTCACTCTCTAGGCAATAAAACCTAACCCAGAGTACCCGCTATTCCTTAATAAAAAAACATTCATGCTAATAAATTACTTTCACTCTCTAGGCAATAAAACCTAACCCCAGAGTACCCGCTATTCCTCAATAAAAAAATTCACGCTAATAAATTACTTTCACTCTCCCAGCTTTCTCACACTAACTCTTGATTACTCGATATTTGTCGGTTTAAAAAGAAAAAACTCCATTCATGCTAATATTTATATTACGTTCCTTCTCAAATTATTACATCCATACCTTAGAGTACGCGATATTCCTTGATAAAAAAACTCTCCTCGTGCTAATAAATTACTTTCGCTCTCTAGGCAATACCCCAACCGCAGAATACTTGCTATTGCTCAATAAAAAAACATTCACGCTAATAAATTACAAAACGACACGCAAGAATGGCACAATTACACAGAAGACAAACACTTTGAGCCCTGAAGATGATCTCAATAAAGATCGAAACGTTGGCACGATAAAGAAAATGTTTTTCTGAAACCTACATCACACCAGACCGCATCTGAATAACTAATAAATTACTTTCACTCTCCCAGCTTTCTCACACTAACCATAGATTACTCGATATTCGTCGATTTAAAAAGAAAAACTCTATTCACGCTAATGTTTATAATACGTTCCTTCTCAAAGTATTACATCCACACCTTAGATATTCCTTGATCTCCCCCCCCCATGCTAATACATTACTTTCACACTCTAGGCAATACCCCAACCCCAGAATACTCGCTATACCTCAATAAAAAAACATTCACGCTAATAAATTACTTTTGCTCTGTAGACACTACACACTCACCCCAGAATACTCGTTATTCCTCAATAAAAAATATTCACTCTAATAAATCAATTTCACTATCCATATAACACACTTTGATTCCAGAGTACTCAATATTCCTCGATAAACCCCAATTCACGCTAAATACATTAATTCTCCTGGCCATACACCTCTACACCAAAGTGTCCGAAATCATCAATGAAAAACCTCATTCCCGATAATAAATTTATTCCACTCTCCAGATATCACACTTTCACTCCAAGGTACTCAATATTCCTTGATATACCCCCCCATTCACGATAATAAATTACTTTACATTTCCATGTTTGACAGCCTTACAACTGAATACTCAATACACCTAATTAAAAACCCATTCACACTAATAAATTTTTTACGCTTTCTACACACCAGACCCATACCTCAGAGTGCTCGTTATTCTTCAATAAAAAAAACCCTTTACGCTAATAAATTACTTAAAACCTCTTTAATCCCTCACCACAGTGTACTGTGTGGTTCAGTAATAAATTATTAAGATCAGTTTTGCTTATATATCCATAGGTCCTAGGTCCATAGGTCCTTACATGCAAAAACGACTATAGCCAAAATAAAACAAAATATTAAGCAAAACGTATACGTAAATTGCAGAAACATGTGATATATCATGAGGGCAATTATTACCGGTCAGGTAATTGAGGTTGTTTGTTACTCACTATACAAAAAGTCCATTAGAACGTCGAGCACAATTGATCAATGTTAATTTATAATCCTCGTCCACCCTACCATGAAGGATAGGAGGTAATTTAAATTGACGATAAACGCATAAATATTTATTTGCCAATAAATATCGCTGTAAAAACACAAATCAAACTACGTAATGACCGTAGAATTGTTCAGTGTTTTTTCTACATTAGGAAGGGAATAATTGCTACAAAACGTACAAAACAAAATTATAACGATTTGTTTTTTTAACAGAGCAAATAAATAAAACAATTTGTACAAATTTTAATATTAAAACGTCCGGCCAATCCGATACACAAAATGGAGTAAAACATGTACCATTGTTTTAATTTTGTTCTTAACTTTTTTTAAAATTTGTTATGCTAAAGAAACTGACCCTGTGGTCCGAGAATTTTACTGTACATATAAAAATGTACAGTGTTGCTAAATTATATTATGCCGGGGTTTTGAAATAATTTCATTAAAAATCATCGAACCATGTTTAGATAATGGGTTCGACATAATTAAACACGGCATAATAAGCCAGATGAGACGTGGTGGGCGTAGTAATATCAGAATGAGAAAAAGTCACTTTAATGACTGTAACGACTTCTGTAATATGAATTTAATTGGCTATTATTAAGTTAACTTATGCAAACTTCCTTCTTGTTACATCCTCCGACAATGTTCATTATAAAAAAATATTAATAAACAATTTTCTACTACCTAATATTTTGGAAAAACTTGTCTTCCAAGAAGAAGCGACGGTCGATAACAGAGATTTCAAGTATTTTTTTTAAAAGGTGATGCTAGATTATAGATTATTAGACAGTTTTCCCTGCTATCTCGCCAATGAATAGGAAGCGACTTTTTAAATATGATTTTCGCTTTTACTGCACTTTGACCCCGAAGGGTTTTCACACCCCGATTTGCTGACCCGAGGGTTTATACGTCAACGGGGAAAATATAGTCTAAAACTAACTAAATCTTATAATACAGTCGCACAAATAAATACATTCTCACCTGCTCATTCTGATTTGTCGTTTGAGTACTCGATAATCCTCCAACGGCCCACATACAATATTAATAATCTATATTAGGGTCGTTGAGGTACTTTATAAAAATTCTCCATTGATCCTAAGCCCACACGCTGCTGGAGGGGCGCTGGCGACGCTATATTCACCGACCAATACCCCCTCACTACTCGCACTAATAAATGCACCCACTGAAGGAAACATATCTACATACATAAAAAAAACACGTCCTCAAAAAAACTGGACATTGGATCCAGAACCTCGCTACTGTGCCCAAGAACCACTTTATACAGGGTGTTCGGTTACTCGTCTTACAAACTTTGCCAGTAGTTTCGACATTCAAACAGGAAACAAAAAGTACTAATTAACTATGGTCCGAATCTCAACAGTTTCGTAGTTATTCCACTTTTTATGATTTGTTAAGATTTCACGACCTTGCTTCAAATAAACAATGATAACTCTAAAACAAAAAGGTTTTTGACAAATGTATTGATGCCATTGAAAACAACGTTAAATTTAAAATAAGTTGTGATCAATACTAAACTTGTAAACGTTTGTGAAATAAGCATTTTAGTGGGCAGCTTTTTTTTTTTTTCAAAGTTGGAAACCTTAGTATGTTGATTTTAATCTACTATTTCCAAACGTAGAAGCTAGAAAAGTTCAGCAAATTTACTCCATTTAATCTCCTGTTTAGTGGTCCAATTGATTTTATAATTGCTTTTTTCAAAGATGAAGAAATTGATGAAGGAAAGTAAAAAACCGTGGTTATAGGATTGGTAAGGTGGAACGAATAATACTAATAAAAAATGTAAAACTTAAGAAAATTTTGAATGAATTTATTAAAGGTTTTTAATTTTTATTCGAAATGATCTCCCACCTCCGCAATGTATGCCTTACCAATCCTCCAGCCACGGTTTTTTCTTTTCCTCCATCAATTTCTTCATCTTTGAAAAAAGTAATCAAAAAAGAAATTACACCAATAAAAAGATCTTATATGGAGTACTTTTTCTGAAATTTGCTGGTCTCTAGATTTGGAAATAGTTGTTTTGAATCACTATAGTAAGTTTTTCAACTTTGAATTTTTTTTTTCTTCAAAGTTCACGCTACTTAAATGCTTATTTCACGAACGTTCACAACTTTAATATTGATCACATCTTATTGGAAATGTAACGTAGTTTTTAATGGTATTAACGGATTTGTCAAGAACCTTTCAGTTTTGGAGTTATCATTGTTTATTTGAAGCAAGGTTGTGCAATTTTAAGAAAACAGAAAAAGTAGAATAACTCCGAAACTGCTGAGATTCGGACCATAGTTAATTAATACTTTTTTGTTCCATTTTGAATGTAGAATCTACTGGCGAAGTTTGTAACACGACTAGCCGAACACACTGTATAACGAGCCAAGGCATGACAAGCTTTTATTATGTGGACCCTTTCTTTGCATAAGGGGCCCCTTTCTGCCTTTATTGTGCATGAATTTCAAGATTATTACATTTCAGTCAATTTTTTACCACGGTTAAGTAAAATTACATACCACTCTCTAGATATCGAACTCTCACGCCAAGGTGAGGTCCTTGATATAATCCCCTCACGATAATAAATTACTTTACATTTTCAGGTATCACACCCTCATCAGTGAATACTCGATATTCTTCGATAGAAAACCATCTACCCTAATAAATTACTTTCACTCTCTACACACCAGACCCACATAATTAAGTTAACTTATGCTAACTTCCTTGTTGTTCCATCTACTAACTAACTTCTTTAATACAGTGGAACAAATAATACATTCTCACCTATGTACATTGCTTATTCTGATTTGTCGTAGGAGTACTCGATAATTTTACAATAATAAGACCTACACTCGATAATACACTACTATAAAAGTAACAACTAAAAAAGTAAACGGCAAAAACTCTAACACCCTTTAAATAAAGTAAGTAAAAAAATTTGTCTTTCATAAAACGATTGGGATTTGTTTGAAGCACCGTCTAAAGCTCTAAAATACGAATTTTTATAAATATATAGAATTTTTTGGAATCGATCAGCCGAAGCTCAATTTTCTTTCGCCCTTATCTAGTGTTCCATATAAAAATTCATAACTCCTATGGATTTTACTTAAAGTCCATAATATTAGGACTGTCGAAAATCTCCTTTTTTTTCTGTGAGCGTATATCAACAATATTTGAATTTGATATCATTCTAATTGAGAAAATTAAGTAAGAATTCAACAAAAACTCTTTAAATGTTTTATTTTTATCTCCGGTTTTGGGTAATTTACGGAGGCCAAGTTTGTCCCATTAATTGTCGTTTTTAGTGCTATATATTTGTGCATATTCCTACGGATCAATGGAGACGTTTCAATGTAATCACAATGTTTTTTGGTAACATAAATAACCAAATGTTGGTTGCTTTTCCCAAAAATTTGTAAAGGTTTTTCGGGGTTCAAGAAACGACTATTAACATTGTTTCTTGCTAAAAAAATATTTTAACCTACTTTGGCAAGTCGTTTGGCCACAAACTAATGATTGTACTGCGTTGTATGTCAAAAGATAAATCTTTTTAATTTCAAATTAACCATTTTTAATTTTAATTGAACCCTTTTTGTAACGTCAAATTAACCTTTTTTATACCATTAATGAATTCTTTACAATAATATATAATACATTTTTTAACATCGTAGTATAATTGTGCTTTTAGAAGACCACATGAAAATGACTTACAATTAAAACTCAAAACTTTATAAAATTAAATTCAAGACATTCAAAAATATAAAATAATTGGTCAATAAAATATTATACATTTAAAAATATCTCAAACCAATGGAAGAAACATTTGTATTTATGTTTACTTTTATACAATTTGAAATTTTAATTGTAAGAAAATTTTATATCGTATTCTAAGAGCTCAATTACTTTACATTTAATAAAAAAAGTATACAGGAACTTTATTGTACATGCTTATATTTCATACCATTTCTTAAGATTTGTAATTCTTAAAAAAGGATTTGAAATTTAAAAAAGTTAAATTGTTGGAAAAAGCCGTATACAGGCATTTCAATTTACATGCTTATATTTCATACCATTTCTTAAGGTGTGTAATGCTTAAAAAAAAGGATTTGAAATTTAAAACGGTTAAATTGTTGGAAAAAGCCGTATACAGGAATTTTAATTTACATGCTTATATTTTCATTTTTTAATTTATGTTATTTATTGTTATGTTATTGTTATTTATATTTTAATTATTTAAAAGGGTTCAATTGTTGGAAAAAGCCAGGAATTTTAATTTACATGCTTATATTTCATACTAACATCTTACTTTTTAAAATTCTAATTACTGATAATTTGTTGTGTAATGTTTTTAATAATTTTCTTGTCTGATCGTGATTTTCTTGTATTGAGGTGTTGTTTATTGATTTGTTTTTGAATAGGTGAAACTTTAGAACCATTCGCGGATCCTTTAATCAATTCAAATTAGTCGCACACCCGCAATAATTACTTCCCTGACTTACTTGTTCAATTAAGCCGCGGATTACACGAACTCTTAAACTTTAGGAGTTGCGGTGGCCAACAATTGCTAGAACACTCGACACTTCCTTAATTCGCAAGACGCAATCTCAAATACCATGAGCTTTTCCCCTATCAACTTGCTCCCTGGATCCGTTTACGCGGGTCGATTTGGGTAGAAAGGGTTGAATCCTTGCTGAATTGGAGAGAAACAGCAACAAAGCTCTTTACACCGACAATCTGACAATGAAAACGTTTTTTTAACTATAGTACAGAGTTTTCAATTGCATTAAATGCATTGGCTTTGTGAATAATATTTTTGCTCGTTTATACTAATTATAGTGTTTTTATTTATTTTGTGTTTTGGTTAAATGGTCTTTGATTTCTTTTATTCCACTCTGTTTAAGATTCTGGTCGACGCTTTTCTGTAGAAAGTTTTTTCATTATTTTTTTCCTTTTCACTGACTTTTCGTGCTGTTCAAAAAATTTTGCAACGAACAAAAATTCCCTCACTTCAAAAATAATAAACCTGTTTTCTCTTCAAAACTTCAACGTACAGATGTGGTATTTATTTGATATCTGTATTTGGTAGATTCTGAAGATGATGACGTTATCTAAAAGTTTATAGAAACCGTTCAAAAACAAGTTTATTAGACCCAGCTTCTTTCCTTCATATTATCCCTTTTTGATTTCAAATGAACCCTTCACTTCAAACCTTTTACTTCAAATTAACCTTTTTTATTTTCATTTATATTATATATCTGATAATTTTAAAAAATAAAATAGGAAAATACTTTTTAGAAATTTTTAAAAAGATAAAATAATTAGTTTGTATATGAACTCCTATTAATAATAGAAGAATCATTTGATTTTGATTTATTCTTATATAATGTTTAATTATAAATGTAATTAATTATTATGTGGTCTCCATAAAGACTCAAATATTTAATATTATCTTTACTATTTGCATGTTTGAATTTTCATTTCAGACGTTTACATTTCATACTATCTCCGATGTTTTCCAACGCTGAACGAGATAATTTGAAAATAAAAAGATTTAATTTAAACAAGTTTATATCAATTTAAAAACTTTAATTTAACGGAAAAATTTATGTAAGAACTCAATTATTTTATGTTAAAAAAAATCGCAAACATAAAGGAATTTTACTTGACACGCCGATATTATATAAGTATATAAGAAAAGATTAAATTGAAGTGAAATAATTTATTTAGACGTTAAAAAAATGTTTGGTTTGAAGATAAAAGGGGTTAATTCGAATTTAAAGAAAGGTAAAAAGTTGTTAATGTGATGTTGGTGAAAATGGTTGGTTTGAAGTTAAAAGTGGTTTATTTGAAGATAAAAAGGAATAATTTAGAGTTTTTTGAGTTATTTTGAAATTAAAATGGGTTAGTTTAAAATTAAATAAGTTAATGAGCGGTTAAAAACGGTTAATTTGAAGTTAAAAGGGGTTAATTTGGAGTTAAAAAACGGTTAATATGGTGTTAAAAAGGGTCAATGTGAATTATAAAAGGGTCAATGTGAACTTAAAAAGGGTTAATTAGTACTTAAAAAATGTTAACGTTAATGTTATAAAGGGTTAGTTTGAAGTCAGAAGAAGTTAATTAACGTTGTTAATAAATGTTAATTTGAATTGAAAAGGTTAATTTGAAGTTAAAAAGTGTGAATATGAAGCAAAAAAGGGGTAATTTGAAATAAAACAAGTTTAATTGAATGTACAACGGATCAGTTTGACGGAGAAGACTATAATATAAATGAGTGGATAATCGAATCTAATGTCACGAGAAAAAAAACAGGCCGTTAATATCACAAATATTGCAAAGGAACGTGCACGACATCAAGTACGAAGACAGAACAAAGAAAGGGACAAGACAAGGGAATAGAAGAAATAGAATAAGACATTAACATACATAAAGAGAAGAGAAAAAAGGAAAAAAAATCTAGACAGGAAAGCTAGACGAGGCAAATAAAAATAACACACAAAATATGAAAAGAGAAGAAAGATGAGACAAAAGGATATTTGAAAAAAACAAAAAAACAATTTAGATAGCTCAGATAAAATAAAACAATTTAGGATATTTTAAAAGAAAAGTTAAAAATTACATTAAAAAAACACTAGGAAACAAGAGAAATAAAGACGTTACAAGAGATATAGGCAGGCTAATAAAATAAGGAGTGACCATTAAAGAAGTTCGTAGTTCAATATAATTTAATAAAGTAAAGTAAAACTCGTATAGGATCTTACTTTACCTATAAATTACCTTTCTCACTCCTTAGCAACCTGTCCAAGGTCACTGGAAAATTCATCGCTGGATAATGAATTTCCTGATTTATTGTAACATTTATTCCACCATCATCTTTCCAGAGAACTCATGCAGAATATTTGATACTAGAAGTCATCATTCGTTTGAGCTGGTGTTCCTCAGGGCTCATTTTTGGGTCCAACACTATTTAACATCTTTATCACCGATTAAAGACATCAAGCCGTCTTCAGATTTAGCAATATTTGGAGATGTCTAACTAACGCTTTCTGAAGAAAAATGTTTCAATAGCCTAAGAATTGGGTAATTGAATATCAATGTAATACTGTAAATAAATTTGTATAAACTGTACGCGTTAGTATTATAATAATTATTTGTTAGGTAATAATAATAATAAATTATTATGATGAAAAATATGATGACGGTATAAATATTGTAGTCAATCAAAAAAGTTGAGAATTAGGTTAAATATTTGCAAAACTGTTGTTATTTCTTGGTGTAGGTTGATAAGGAGGACACCCTATGGTAGAAAACGGTTCTAACAAGCTTTCTACAAAAACAATAGTTCCCGCTTATGTATAAAAAAATTAATTTGTGAATTATATAAAACCTAAGTATCACCTGTATATTTTGAATAATAAAATTGTTATTGATTTGAATTATAAAATGTTTGATTCTCGCAACGAAGAGGGTTAGAGTCGAGGTCAGATCGCAGTGAAGTAATTAATTGTACGCAAATTTGCTTAAGATAATGCCAACGTTCGAGTATTTTAAAATGTGAACTGCCGACAGGGAATCGAATGATTTCTTAAATAATTCATATGTGATTCAGTCCGGGAATAACGTCGCGACAAAACTTTGACAACAAGGCTCAAATTAGATTTCAATATGACAAGAATATATGGGTTTCAATCCTCCCGATACTGTCAAAACGCGTTTAGCGAACGAGATCCTCGTTGATTTATCCGAAGACCCAGTCGTCTGAAATTTATCAGGGATATTTCCTACAGCGTTTATAATCTTTTGGTATTTTTTGATCATTTTATTTAACTAGTCTATGATATTTATTTTTATTTTATTCATTGCTGGTCATTCCCGACCTGGCCATAGCAGTGAAAAACATAAATTACGTACAATTATAAAGGAAAAAGTTAAAATAAGCCATAGATCTAGAGGCACAACACGGATACGCATTTCCCGTTGAACAAGCTGGCCACTTGGGAAAACGTCAGTCAAAGAGGTTGTTCCATTCAAAAGGTGAGCAATTGTCGACACTGTACTGACAAGTCTGTGGGGGTCCGGTGAAAATCCATATGGAAATGTGTGCCATCCTCATGGGGCGCTGAGAGACCTTTAACCGGAACGTGTAGAGCGTCGATCGAGTTGCTGACCACCTTCCAACCGAAATGTAGGAAGTTAATTTTCCATCGAAGTTCGATTGAGCCCGACTTGAAATTCGTGCGGAGGGAAGGACAGTCATCAGCGATGACCAGTTCTCCAGGAGGAAATAAATTTAATAACTTGGATTTGAATCTTTTCCAGACGTCTGATGTCACCTTTGTTTGAGGGCATACATGCATATTCCAATGTGATCGATTTAAGAATTAAAATAAGACCTTTAAAGCAAACGGATTAATAAATTGAGCAATCATTTTCTTCACAAATCCGACGTCACGGTTCGCTTTTTAATAATTGATCCCTCTGATTATTAAATTTGTAATAGGAGCTAATTATGACTCCTAACTCAACCATAATGTCAGCACAACATTGATATGGTTGATGGATATAATGAAAGGCAAAAGGGTTAACATAACAAATGGATTTTGATTTATTTTTGGTTAAGGGAAAGATGATTTGTGGAACGTCACTTGATATGCCAGCGTGTCAAGTGCAAGAATTGTTTTCAAACTTTTGATGCCATCAGCCAATAGCAAAGCTTAGCAAACTTAAAGGCAATGGAACAACATTGAAAATAATCACAAATAAAATCGTGCCAAGGTGGGCACCCTGAGGAACGCCAGAGGAAATTTCGATTCTTTCTGAGGTTATAAAGGTCGGTTTTTCCATAGTTCCATGCATCTATCTCTCCAGAAACAATCAAATTGGATGAGAACTTAGCACTTCGGGCACACAACCATAATCAACATAATACAAACGGGGACTTACCAAATGATCCCGGGATAATTCTTCACAACATGTTAAGTCTCAACAGATTACAGAGGAGAAAAAGAATTCATGAGAACATCAGATACAATGATATGGTATACAGATATCAAAACAGCTATTAAAACAAACGAAGGAACCAGTTCTGGTGATTTTTGTACGAACTCAAAACATGAGCACTCAAACTCATTAGGGAAGTATACTTCGATCTTTCAAGCTAAAATACATGCCATCAATGCTTGAGGTATAGAAAATCTTAAAAGAGCTTATACTCGCAAAAATTAGCCAGGCAGCTTATTAAAACATTAGCATGTAAAAAACACATACCAACTAGTCAGTGAATGCACAACAAATCTCCAAAACCTGGGGAAACACAGCATACCGATGATACCAAGAGACAAGGGATTTTTGTGTAACGAAAAAGCAGACACACTGTCTAGAGGTCCAGAGTATCCGCAAAACGATATAAAGGCGATAACCATTCTAGAGCAAAGAAACAAACACAGAATCCTACATCACAGAATGAATCCTTAAAAGAAAAAAGGAGAAGTGGATACACACTAAGGCCTAGTACGCACTGGGATTCTTTAAGTCGACTCTTTGAATCTCCGGAGAGTCTCGGCTGCGTCTAGCCTGAGTCAGGGCTGCCAGTTCATGTTGCGATGAGTCTGGTGTGTTGCGGGCTAGCATTTTCGGCCTCTTTTGAATCCCATCCCATATGGGTTCTTTGACGCAATGTTGCCAGTGCGGACGTGAATCGGAACAAGCGCTCTTGCTTCATTTATTTAGTTGACGTTTTAGCGTTTTCTTGAAGATTTTGACAGTGTCTTACCTAAAATTGTCAATATGTTATTTCGAAACATACTTGATTCTTTGTGATTTGGGTTAATTTGGTTTATTATTGGGTTATATTTTTACTTTTTTATCTACACTTTTATTACTTACCTACAGCAATATGTAATTTCCAAACATAAAAATATTTGATTATTTGTTTGCAATTCTTTACTTTCCTTGGTGTCAAACTATGAATGATGGCCTCGCACACTTCTAGAACGAAATTTGATATTGATTGTTTTGAAATCCTGAAGGTGTACATGAGGCTTGTATACGGAGTCTCGCTAGGAATCGGAGAGTGGCAGCTAATCTGTTAGCCGGAGAGATAGATTCCCGAAAGTTGGTATCTTTCTTGGAAATTTCACCGTCAACTTTCATTAAAATGGTTTCGAAATCGGTCGGGGCGATCCTCAAAAAATTTCTGAACCCTGCGCCATCATTTAATCGCAACGTGTCCAAAAAATTTTTCCCGTGCTGATTCCCGCCGTGAAATATTCGTCGAACCCATCATCTTTTTGGGCGTCTTTTAATGCACCTCCGATTGGATTCTCTACGTACAAGGCAAAAAAGAGCAAGGGAAATTCCTGAAAGAGCTAGTTTCTCCATTCAGGCACTGATGAATGTGAACTGAATCTTGGTCTGGATACGATTCATTGTCGCGGAGCAGAGTCGGGGCTGCGTAGATTCGTTGCTGCGACGCAGCCCCGACTCTGCCCCGCAACATGAATCGATTCAAAGAATCCCAGTGCGTACTAGGCTTAAAGGTGCTAGACACAACAAGCCTATGATAAAACAACATAAAGAATGACAAACTAACTGCTACAGTCAGAGAGGGCTAATCTTGTAGGAGTCTATACATTATGTATCTAGGAGTCCATATCTATAAAACTACTGGTCATCTTAGAAAACATCTACACAATATGCAATGATGATTCATTTTGTAGTTTATCCAATGAAGAGGAAGAAACACCATCCATATTACTTACAAATGAAGCAATAACTGATTGTAAACATATTCCGGAATACAAAAAAAAAACCAAGAGAGTAAAATTCAACGAGTCAATAACCTTGTACTTTTTAGAAGGAGGATCGACTGCGGACTAGGAAAAGGCTGCAATGCCTGCGAAAACCTCCACTTCCTAGTATCCGTCTTCATCATCCACCATCTGTACACCCCATCAACAAACTGTGTGTCAAAAAACAATTAAAAGTTGCAAAAAATGCAAATCTGTTTCTACATCGACCGATTTAAAACAAGGCACGGATTGTGAAAATTGTCTGCTCTCTAACTTTCTTTTTCTAACTGCTCGACGAAAAACTCCCGTGTTCAGATTTAATAGAGTCGTCCAGACTCGTTTTCTTTTTTTTACGTAAAATGTTTACTTATGAGTAAACTTTAAAGAAAAATAATCGATGTTTGTGCTCTTCTCGGAACAAAAATAACTGTTATGTAAAAAAAGTAACTTTTCTCACACATTATACCTCTAAATAGTGTAGACATTAAATCGTATTTTAAATTTTAATTTTTCACTTATTGATATTAAATTGCTAATATAATCGATGTTTTCCCTTCCGGAAAGGAAACGCATTTTTGTTGAGAACATAGGTTTTCTCCTTGATTAATAGCCCTATAATTTAAGCTCGAAACTGGGTTTGTGCACATGAAACAAAAGGCCTCACTATTTATATTGAGATTAGCCCAAAATATACCGACATCGGCAATTATGTATAGTATAACTAAAAGCCATTCAGGACCAATAGTAATGTTTTCTTTCTGGCAATTTTTAAAGTATATTTATTATTTATAACACTATATTTATTACGAGCATAGTACACTGACAAGTAAAAAATTCCACCCAATTGATTTTTCTTTATATTTTTCTCGACGATAGAAAATTCTGCTCTTAATTTGTCTCATTGTTTTTAACAATAAATATTTGTTTGTGCTATGTTTTAAATTGAGAATATCAATTACAGGTAAACACATTTAATCTTTAATCCAAAACAAGAATAAAGGATTTTTCAACGTTTACTTTTTACGGAATTTAAAATGTTTATTCAGTCTCGTTGCCACTTAGTTCTGATTTTGTGCGAATTGTGGCTCTTACTGATGATGGACGTTCTATCAAGTATGCTGCTATTGCTAGTTCCATACGAAACTTTGAGAAAAGTCTTTAGACGTTTTCAAGAAAATGGGTCCTACCATAGAAGACCCGGTTCTGGGCGCCCTGGGGTAACAGAACCACAGGATGATCGTTTTTTGACTTAGGGGAATTTTGCGAAACCGGCACCTTACTGTTGTTCAAGCAATTCAGGAAGTTCGAGGTGTCCAAATTTCTGAACGCGCTGCCCGAAGAAGAGGAACAGAATTAGCCAGAACACACAGACTTGCACGGCTCGAGAACACAGCCACTGGTCTTTAGACGATTGGTCTGCTGTACGTTTTACAGATGAGTGTAAATTTGTTCTACGATCTCCAGATGGGCGTGAAAGAGTGTGGAGAAGGCGAAATGAAAAGTACGAAACCTGTATTCTTTCCCAGAGCCAACCATTTCAACGGACCTCAGTGTTGTGGGCGGAAATTTCAATGGAGACTCGCACAGAGTTGATTGTTGTTCGTGGAGGGTCTTTGACGACCACTCGCTATGTGGATGAAATTTTGGAACATCACGCGTTGGCTATCCTTGATTAGATCACCTATCCTTAATGCCCGTCCACATGTCGCTCGCATAGTATAAACGCACCTTCAACAACATAACATAAGAGTCTTAGACTGGCCAGCTCGTTCTCCAGACTTGAACCCCATCGAACATTTATGGAATAACCTCAAAAGACGAATAAGACCACGTCTATCACTTCCTGCATACCCTCCACGATCTTGAAAAGACTTTTCGTGAAGAATGGGCTAAGAACCGAGAAGAATGTGCTAACCTCGACAGCAAAGAGATATTTCCAGAGCGGTAGCAAGTATGCCGAGGCGTCTTCGAAATGTAATTAAGACAAGATGAGAAATAAGCAATATAGAAATGTTAATCAAAATTTAAATTTTATCTGTCTGTCTTTTTTTTTAATTTTTCCATGCAATTTACATTTGCTTTACTGTTTTAGGCAAAGAATCAATTATTAAATGTTAAAAAACGTGAAACATTGATTAATACTCCATTCACTAGTTTTCGAGGTCCACTTGACCAAATAATATCTTTCAATTAATTAATCTGTATTTAATGTATTGATTGAGATCAAAAAGTCATTGTCACAAGCGGGATTCGAACCCACGACCTTCGGTTAAATACGCCGCTGCTCTACCACTTGAGCTAACGTTACTTCGATCCACTCGGACATTAACTTAGTGTCCACACAACTAACTTAGTGTCCGAGTGGATGTGACCTTGATCCATTTTTATGGCAGTTCATGATAATTTCAACACGTGATATGAAAATGTCAAAATTATTCATGTCAGGACTGTAGTTTAGAGAAATATGTGGCCAATTTTTATCAATTTACGTAAAATTAAAATAACTTTTCACAGTTTACATGCATTATTAATAACATCCAAGTATTACTTTTTTCGCGATAGACTGGTTATTTTATCTATTTTTATTTTATCAGTTTTTGATCATTTTAGCGTACAACCATAGGCTTTCAACCTACACCCTTTTGAAATTTTCATCTTTTGACATACCCTCAAATAATCAAGATTCGATTCTCGGAGACTAATGGCCACTGGGACTACTTCTGTAATTATTATATTAATCCATATACGTTTTTAGCAGCCATTAAATATACTTTTTATATTTAAGACTTGATTAAGACGAAAGAGTTGGTGTCCGAGTGGATCGAGGTCACGATAGCTCAAGTGGTAGAGCAGCGGCGTATTTAAACGAAGGTCGTGGGTTCGAATCCCGCTTGTGACACTGACTTTTTTATCTCAACCAATACCTTAAATAGAGATTAATTGATTGATTGATTACAAAAAAAATATACAAATCAATTTATATTACAAGTGTTTGGAATTTTTTGCCTATCAGTGTATGTACGATCATACTATTATTAATAGATCTAATAATAATAATAATAATAATCCATGTTAGACGTAATTACTAATAAAATAACTATTAATCCTATTCGTATTCAAATCATGATTAACACGACGTTTTTTTAAAATTTCACGGATATCTGTAATGACAATGGCTCTGGTCTGACGATGTATCATAGAAAATAATATTCAAAGCTGCAACCGCTGGGAATAGGTGATTAATACACTTCTTGACGTCTTAAACTTACTTCGACTATTGATAGAATCGAAAGGAAGTATAATTGATTCTAAATTGATCCTGAATCACCTCGAAACAAATTGGCGGTCCAGTGGGTGTAGAGAAACGATTGACATACCATGAATTAACGTTGTCAGTGACTTGACACGCTAAACGATTTCGCCCGTGTAACTCTAGAACAAAGAAAAGTGGAAAAAATCTGTCTGAGACATATATAGATTGATAGAGAGAGACAGGTGAGCCGATGGCATTTAGATCCTCTTGGATTCGAGTTACTGAGATTTGAATGACATGAGGTGAAAAGGAGAGATAAATTTGGAAGACATCCGCGTAAAAACATAAGTGCAATATTTAAAGATATTAGGAAGATCATTAATATAACAACAAAAAAGGGAGGCAGATAAAGTGGAGCTTTGCGCAGTGCCAGTAATGATGGGCAGGGGTGAAGAACGGTGCTTGCCAGGGATGAGGACTATTTTTTTACAATCTCTACTACTTTGAAATCTATCAACTAGAAAAAAAGGCATATTTTCTATCTAAAGCATACATGCTTATACATAAAAAAGTCTCTAAACAGTCGCAGCGATGATTCAAATAATATATTCAAATGAGAAATAAAAAAAGAGGAAATTTTACTACATATAACGAATAAATCTCCGCATGCTAGACATGAAGGTAAATTTTTTAAGTTATATTTGACGTTTAGAGTTTACAATGGATCAACTTTTACTTGAAAACCTACTAAATTTGTCTTCCATTGAACATTCACATGAGAACATACAGGACGAACGGTTTTCCAATTTTCATTACAAATCCATCACCTGTGAAATTATATATCTAAGAGCATAGCACAGGCAACATCGTGGACAACAAGCTGTAATACATAGAAATGGACTACAAGATTTAAGTATAAACTAAGTCTAACAACAGTATATATAAATTCACTAGTTTCGTGGTCCGCTTGACCGATTAATATCTTACAATTAATTAAGGTTTTCAGTTGAGATAAAAAGGCCAATGGCACGAGCGGGATTCGAACCCACGATCTTCGGCTTGATACGCCACTGCTCTATCACTTGAGCTATCGTGACCTTGATCCAATCGGACACCAACCTCCCATCTCAACCACACCTTTTGAATTTTCCCTCCTTTTTGCCATTTTTCAAATGTCGTGTAATCGGATTGGATTCTCGACGACAATTAAAATGGCGACNTGGATCGAGGTCACGATAGCTCAAGTGGTAGAGCAGCGGCGTATCAAGCCGAAGATCGTGGTTCGAATACCGCTCGTGCCATTGACTTTTTTTTATCTTAACTGAAAACCTTAATTAATTGTAGTATATATAAAAATGTATCTTCAGAACTGAATTAAGTACGCCATAACTAAGCAGTTCATTATGTGGCCAGAAATTCAGAAATCCAGTCGGAGGTGTGACTGGGTTGTTGGATGACGTCAAGGTTTTGACTTGATTAATGTAAAAGCAATAGACTGTGAAAAATTTGTCGGAAGAAAGGTAATTAATGAAATTATCTATGATATATAGAGATCAAAATAGCTGCCAGAATTATCTACATTGCGTTTTAAGGGTCCATGATAAGACTTCGGACTCATCTATCCCACTTCTGAACTTACGCTCCAGGGGCTGTCAACAGCTAAGATGACATTTTATCTCCCCTTGCAGTTAACAAATCTAAACCCACTCACATGATAATGATGGGTACTGGAAAGAGGTTTTTTTTGTAGTTCTTTACAAGTTCCTTATTTCTGTACAATCGACTCGATCCTTCTCCTAAAAGTACTAGGTCATTACCGCCGTTGCTTCAATTCCATTCCCTGTTTTTTTTTTTTTTTTTTGTATCCGAGGTTCTATCTCCATTGTGCAGGTTATATTCGAAGATACGTTTCTTCCTCATCATTGCATAACATCATACCATTGAATAAACCCATGTTGTGTAGATTTGTAGTCATATGCCAGTGGGCTGTAGACCTGTCACTCCTCTGAGTTTTGCCCTCCCTAGCTGTAACAGTTAGTTGCCAGTCTGGGTGAGGGTTGTTTTAATATAAGCTTAATGTGCCTAGCACCTCTGGAGTTTATTCACTTCTTCTTTTTTCTTTTTTAATCCATTCTGTGATGGACGATACTTTTTATCCCCAGGATAGGTTCAGGGCCTATGCAGATCATTTTCTGGCCAGGGTGATTGCCTTTTCGTTTCCCAAAATTCTTTGTTTTCTGGTAGCCAAGTTATCATCAGGTTATTCTGTTTCCCCAGGTTTTGGAAATCTTGGAGCATTCAGAACATCAAACTCACTCACACATAAAACATTCTTTCTTATTGACGTACAATTTACTCAAGTAGGTAGTGTAATCGATATCACCACATATTATATAACTAATCTAATTGAGGGTAGATTGATGATTCAATAGACCACTATCGGACCTCTCACACTACACACTCACTCTAATAAATACATTCACTCTCTATTCACAAAAGATAACACAAAACGATGTATCTACCAAGCCCAACAGAAGACCTCTCATTACCGTGCAGTTCTTATAATTGATAGCATTACTATTCGCTTATTTTGCGGATACCATAAATTAATTGGACCCCTTTAAGTAAGCCAAATCGAATAACCTTTCTCCAAATACCTAGTGCACTTGTGGGTAATGAGTTCTAGGTGTTCTATTGCTAGGGGACGGTGGGGAGCTGTGGGTGTCGGCAGGAAATTTGTTGCACCCGTAGTTCAATCGGTCAAGTTTCGTCCCCGTCTTCGCAGGCAAGATCTGGTTGGACCCACCTGTGAGACTGACAGCGCAATTGCCGTTCATGCACTGACGGTCTATTTCACTAATGTACGAAGACAGCTAGCATGCCCTTTAGAGAGTTTACCATACTCTCTGGGCCACACCATCATTTTACGCCTTGAAACCTTCCTTGTAACCAAGGCGCATTCAGGAGTAATCGATCATAGGATGTATAAGATTGAGGAGGGATTGCCTGTGAATAAGAAGCTTAACTTTTCAGGTTGTGCTCTATACTAATATTTATTCCTGTTTATCTCGGGTCTTGATGGTCTTCATTATTCTTTCAGGGAAGAGGCTATCGACCATGGCTGGCTTCACACCTCCCATTTTAGAGAAGAATGATTCCTACGGCTCACACTTTCTGGTTGCGCCCACTCCCTCAAGTTCATCCAACTTGAAGGTAGCGAAATGCCGACATCTGATGACCGCAATAATTTGATATGCGATCAAAATTGATCGTTAATGGCCCAAAACATGTTCATTACCCCGCAGACCTCACGAGAAAATTTTAATACATTTCTTTATTGTTCCACAATTCTTTTGTAGTAGTCTGTTTTTACAAGCTTTTAAACACGTTTTTTCACACTTTTCACCGCAGGTTTTCTCCAAATGGAAATGAAGGCTTATTAAGCTTTTGACAACTCAACAATTGAATAAACAAATATTTATGACTAATTTATATAAATTTTGACTAATTAACAATAATTTTTGGACAAATTTTCTTTAATATAAAGTACAACACTAAGTGTAACAAGGTTGCATAGTTCGGATGATACAATTATTCAAAGTTTTGTTTGTTTGAAGTTTACTTTATTGCATTTAAGCTCGCATCTAAGCCAACGTAATTGTATTACAATAATTTGAAATCCTTACAATTTGAACTTGAAACAAAACTAGGCAAAAGTTTCGGAGAGGGATTTACATTTCTAAGGCTTAATGGGCGTCGCAATATCTCAGGACACGACGGTGGCTCCCCAGAGCACCTGACCCGGAAACCAGGAATTACTCCTTACCTCATTAAGAATAGGTCATACGCGGCTGACAGACGAGCCCCTGCTCCTGGGCCAAAGCCCGTGCTGTTGCCCTTTATGCAGAACAAGGTTGCCTGATGTGTCCCACATGATCATAGTTTGTCATTGGCTCCTTTCAAAGAGCGTGTAGGCATGCCGCCAAATTTAAGGATGGTTCTCAGGCTCGGTAGCGAGTTTCTGGGACCTGTTCGCTTTTTGTAGAATTGAGTGCATGTTTTTATTAGTGTGAGTGGTGAGAGGCTGATGGTGAAATATAGCGCCACCATCGCCCCTCCATCAGTGTGTGTGCTTAGGGTCGATGGCGGAATATGGATAAAAGTACCCATCCTAATTTAAATGAGATTATTAATCTAATTAATGTGTGTAGGTCGACGGACGAATATCGAGTACACTACCGACTCATCAGAAGGATTGCAATGCACAACGGTGTGAATATATTTATTTGTGCGTGTATTATAAACAAACTTAGTTAGTTTTAGGCTATATTTTGCCTGTTGAGGTACAAACCCTAGGGTCAGTACATCGGTGAGTGACAAGTTTAAGGCTAGATAATTTGCAATGAAATGAACTAGATGTTGAAAACCTTTGAGTCAAATCCTGTTGGTTGGGAAGCGACGATCTCCAGAGCACCTGGCTAAAGGAGATAGTAGCAGCCAGATAACGGTGTAGGTGAACTCCCTTGAGGTACAGAATCTAGGATCAGCGCATTGGGGAATGACAACCCGTTGGGGTGAACGCCCAATTTTTTTAAACCCCCTCGTAATATTCTTCACTTACGCATTTTGTAAAGGTGGCAGCCAGTAAAATAGACGTTTGTAATGATACTTTTTATTGCAATTTTCGAATCTGATTCGCCAGGTTTGTCCTTATTAAAATGCTCAATTTATTATCCAACTTTGGTGCAATGCTATACGACGAATCTCCAGGGGTGTAATTTTCTCTTATTCCAATCCGGAATATTGTGGGTGTGTTCCGGAACTTCATAAACTTTTAAGATCCCGGAAACGTCGGTGAAAAGGAAAATTATTATGATGGTCGGGATGACTCAATGTTAGAGGCTATCAGTCGCGTGCCGGTCGGACGGGGGAACGTCGAACATTATGCCAGTCACGAACTTCGGCAGGAGGCGGCCCATATTTTTGTACGTAAAGTGCTTTCGTATTTTCTGTCTGTTGGCTGTGCTATATAGCGAGTTATATGAAACACAAATATACCACCGTTCGTGAACTCGTTCCTCAAAAACGGAAATTCAATCAAAAACTGGGGAAGGTGAGAAAACTATTTTCCCCTCATGCAAAGAATTGGAACCAATGAACTTTAAGACGCTCTTTTGTTTGTTATAAATAACGTTAAAATTATCAGTAATCTATCTGAAAGGCAAATCTGAACGTTTAATAGGGATCTTTAAGAGGCCAAGAACGACTACGTCCAAAACATTACAATCTAGAGATATTCGAAATGCAAATATAGTTTCCAGCTTAGACCGTTTATACGTCCAAGAGATCCTGTTTCTGTTCGTGATTTGCTTTCAAAGAGCCAAAGTAACGATCCATTTTCTAGAAGATTAATGACCTTGAGGAAAGGTCCCCGTGTAACAATACACCGAGGCAGGGTTATGAAGAAAACCGAATGAACTGTAACCAAGATCGTGAAATGCTTTTTGGTCGGTGTGAAAGGGAAACAATTGTTATAAAAAAACGAAGTGCAGCTAGCAGGACAATGCGGTCTGGTGCCGGCTTTATCGAGAAACCTGAGATCATTTAAAGATAGATTATTCGCGAACAAAATTTGTCCGACATGGCACGTTTAATTACTACCGTTTTCCCTCAGTGTAAGATTATTTAATTATTTTAAGGCAAATGTTTCTGTAAATATTCGGGTTTTATCATTCATAGGATTGGATGGGAATGGCTATATAAGCTCAAATCTGCGCAAGTAAGTACGGAGTTGGTTAAACATATGTGTAGAGTTGGTCCTATTACTTCAAAGCAATCCACCGGCAATTACAGTTTTTCAATTTACAAAGATTTGGAAGGCTGTGACAGTCAATGACCTAGCACTTCTTAGTAGAAGGTCGAGTCGATTGTACTAAACTACTAGGAAAACACAATGAGCAAGAATGCAGTGCTAGTGGAACCCCACTTCCAAGTATCCATCATCATCCTTTTCTACGGTCCCAGAAACATTCTTCACAACATCTTACTAAGGCTCAACAGACTATAAAGGAGAAAAAAAATCAGGAGGAAATCAGGCTCCAAAACAAATGAAGGACCCGATCAGGCGTTTTCTATACGCGAACTCTGGTTCAAGGTATGGTCTTGCGGAAGACTGCAAATTTAGTTTTACTGCCAAGCTTTCGACCTATTTTAAAGTCATTATTAGGGCAAATCAAACTAAAATATGTCTACAGATTGACATAATTAAGTTTGTTACAGGCGATCTCAAATTTCCTTGAAGACCGACTCAGTCCCAACATTGCCAAGGACTGTGATCAGTCGTAGGCAATGTTGGAACTGAGTCGGTCTTCAAACAAATTTGAGATGGCGGTCCTGAATAATATGGCACTTTTTACCTTGGAGAAGAAAATTCCAAATGAAAAGACAAATAATTAGAGCAATGTAATGTGAGAGAAATTAAAACAAATTACTTTAACGCAATTCTAGATTAAAAATATTAAGAAGACACCAGTGTCTAGTTGAACGCTACCTTTGTGTAAAAGGTAAATAAATAAATCAATGGAAAATCCTCTTATGTGAGAATGAATTTCTGAGGCTCATTAATGTGGTACCTAAAGCCACTTTAATATGTGGGGAAAGGGGCAAAGAGCAAATGCCGGTTGCGAAGATTTCTATTTGCTTTATAATTCTATATTGCTCTGAAATGGAATTTTCTAATTTGACCAAATCCCATTACAGGGAGTTCCGCCGACTTGTGTATTTATTGGTATTACACGTTTACAAGATAGGGGAGGGAATCAACATCCACCGAACCATACACAATCTTTCAGATCTATTCAAAGATGTGACTTGTGTACTTTGTTATTTTATTATTTAAACAAAATGAACTTTCCTTGATAATCTACCATTAAAATTTAACATTATCATAAAGATTGTTAAGCGTACTGTTCAAACATGTAGTTAATTACCAGTCAAAAGCATCAAGATATTGAATTTCAAAAAACAGATGTGGTCAACAGGATGTTTATACTTAAAAAGTTGGCCAGATAAAATCAATAAGCAGGATGTTATAGCCGATCAAGCAAGTTCATAAATAATAACAATTATGGCCTTTGGCACTTCTGTGAATTAACCCTTAAAATTAAAAAAAGCAACTTCACCACTTCAGAGGTTAAATAATCTTTTCCAGTTAAAAAGTAACTTATTACTTCTTCCTAAAATCCCCCATTATGTCGAGATGGGTGTTCTGCAAGGCAGTATCTTGGTCCCATTCTCTTTTCAGTAAATACTGCAGGCAACCCGATACAGTACTCCTCTCACATGCAGACGATGCAGCCATTTTTCCCAGAAAATCCAGACCCAGCAGTGGTCTTCAATATTCTCTATGACCATTTGGATGAAATTCTTCTTCTTCATCCACTATGCCGCCTAAGGTAGTGTTCCGCAAGGCAAACTACTTGGTCTCATCTATTTTCAGTATATAATGCGGAAATACATAGCAATACCGATAAAATACTCTTCTCACATGCAGACAAAACAGCCATTTTTTCCCAGAAAACCCAGACCCAGAAGTGGTCTTCAATAGTCACTATGACCATTTAGAGGAAATTCTTCTTCTCCATCCACTATGACTAGGTTAGTGTTTCGCAAGGCATACTACTTGGACCCATTTCCTTTTGAGTATATAATGTGGAAATACATTCCAATACCGATAAAATACTCATCTCACATACAGATGATAGAGCCACCCTTTCAGGGCGGTCCTTTGTCTACTTCAGAATCCTCCAGGAACATCTAAATGAAATAGGGAAGAAGGTTCCTGGAAATACAGGATATCCCTGAGTTTCATGGTCTCATCAGTTTGCCGTTATTTGGTAAAACCCTTGAGAAACTCCTCCTGAATATTTATATCTCCCATTTGAAAGCTTCAATGGCATTCTATCTTTCCGGTTCCCGCTGCATAACTTTGCCATTCAATAATGCCATAGGGTAGCAGACGTTGCACCCCCTCTGGTGTATGCTGCAGAATAACTATCAATCCCGATACACTATTCCCCACATATGCAGACGATGCAACCACCATTTCATCCAACCCAGACCTTCATAAACATCCAGAGCAAACTGGAATAAAAGAAAGAATATTGGTTCAGGAAACTGAGTCTTCAGAATCACCCTGTCTAATCGTCCTATCAGTTTGCCATTACTTCGTAAAACCCTTGAAAGGCCACTCGAGAAACATCCCGTCTTTGAAAGCTTCACGGTCATTACATCTCAATTTGCGTTGCTGCGACATTACTCTACCATTCAATAGTGGAAGGCATGCTGCTCGGGTTCTTCGTTAGGAGTTGGGCAAGTCTTCGGAATATACTTCTCCTACATCCACTATGTCCAAGTGGGAGTTCAGAAAGGCAGCTTCTTTGGTCCTATTCTCTTTTCAGTATATACTGCAGATATACCTACTTAAATCCATCTCTTTTGCTTGGGAGAATGGTTTAAGAAATGGAGGATCAGACTCAACGAACCAAGTCCAAGCAAATAATCTATTCCCCAGTTACTGCGAATCTGATCTTTTCGCAGCAATCATCGTCCGCTATGACGTACAAAAATTACTTGGTGCCTCCCCACTCTACTCTAAAGAGAAGTACTGAAAAGATAACATAAACTACTCGAAAAATTGCTTGACAACACGTTTGGGACTGTACAAAACAAACCTCCAAAGACTCCAGTTACTCCAGTCCAAATTTCTTCGAACCGTTCCCAAGCTTTCTTCGTATCAAACCATCCATACAAATCTAATTCCATCCAACCGCATGAAATCGATACGCTTTCACAAAACCCTAGGCCCTTAGTCCAACCCCTAGACCAGCTCCTTTTATCTCCAGCCTTTCCAGACAATCCTCTAAGACGGCTAAAACGCCAATAGCCTCCGAGTTTCTTAGTATGAAAAGTTAATAGTTTTGTGATAGAAATATAACTAATTGGTTACGTCTTGACTAAGTAAGAATTCATTGAAGCTAATATAAAAGTAATAAAGAAGTCTGTTTTATGCAGAAAAAGCACATTGTTCTGATAGCAAACGTTTATGGTACTACAGGAAGAATATATTTTTGACTATCTTTTTGTTGGCAATATTCGTTTTATAATGTCTAATAGATATATAAAATAATATTTAATATTTTACGGTGATATTTTAACATCTCTGACTATTTTTCTCCCACATCGTCTGTTTTCATACTTAAGACGAATAAATCAAAATTATGTAAAAGGCATCCCAGTTCCAGTTAGGAATTCAAGTCAGATTCGCCGTCGGGCAATCTTTTGAAATGTGGGGACAATGGTCTCAGGGAAGCCCTGGATACTTTTATGTAATATAAATCTGGAGGCAATGGACCGAGGGCTCTTATCTATACGTTCTACCACAGGAGCTTTTTCCTTAACCTGATCCGATCGGCCAGTTGTACCGGATTCGACCAGCCCTGTGGCAAACATTGTACATAAATTCATTTAAACGGGACATTTAACCCTTTCGTGCCCGACGTTGCCTCAGGGCAACACCAAATTGATCAAATTTGTTAAAGCTTAGCTAATCCCTTGAGTTTAGGGCCGGTGCAGTGTTTTACCTTCAATGTTTCATCTCGTGTATTGGCAACACGGGTTTGTTTGGCGCAAATATAAAATCTTCATTTTGGAATTTTTAATCTTCAAAATGGCATAGATTACCATATTTGTCAAACATAGTATTTTTCATATCTAGTTTATAATTTAACACTATCTCGCACAAAGTTTCTTCAGATCAATACCAATTTTAACAATTTTAATTAAGGTTAGCAGGAAACCCCGTTAGTGTCGGGTGGAGGCAGTGTTGTTCTTGCTCCGTTTCTGCTCATGTATTGGCAACATCGATTGATTTGGCGCCAATCTAAAATCACGGGATTTCCCGCTAACCTTTTAACCAAATTGCTAATATTATGTTACTCTAAGACAACATTAGGCCATGGAGGGTAACAAGAGAAAATAGTTGAATCGTGCCGACAACTCGTGCCCTTTCCACATTTTTTTTTTCACTGCGCGTGTTTTCTTTAATTTCTAATAATGTATGTACTTTTTTAAACGAAAATTCTTGCTAAAAGAAAAGCATTTTAAATTTTCACAGTATTAAATATTTCTATCTGAAACACCTAAAGTACAAGATAAACCGCCGGATTAAGTAACGAACTTTCTTTAAGCCATTATAAAAAATTAAGAACATGTTGAATTCTTGGTGAAATTACATCATAAATATTCTGAATACTTACATACCCCATAATGGTAAATATTTTCTTGATGGATATTACTTCAAATATTTTTTGAATTTTGTCTGGTTTAAAATAGACTTGTAAATGCAATTCGATGCTTCGTTCAAGTTGATATGCTCCTCCATTCACGCTAATAAATTACATTCACATATTCATTCTCACTACCGCCAGAGTACTCGATATTTCTCGCGGTGGGGATAAACCCTGCCCCGTACATGGGGCTAACTCCTTATAAATTAAATGCGCACACCACAAATCGTTCATACTACACTTACTAATTCGTTCTCACTTTAATCTCATTTATTGTTGTTTTTGTTGGGTTAAAGTTTGCCTTTAAAATGTGTTTCACAAAGCTCTTTTTGACTTTACATTTAAAACAAACCAATACAAGCCCAAAAATAATATTTAGAAATGGAAAAGTAACGTACTACATCCTGCAATACTGCAAGCAGCATTCTTATTTATCCATTTAAGTTTAAGAATTTTAAACTTTAACTTAAAATAACTTTGAATCACGTCAAAGGTCCGAATAAATATAGTAGAATTCCATTAACTTTGTAAATCATACTGGCTTTGCCTTCCTGCTCGGCTAGCTCTAAAATTTATATATCAGCATCAGCGTGTAATGAAAATGAGTAATAATATAATAATTAATACGTGGGTTGTATGTTAAAGTTTATTTCCTTCAAAAGTTGGATGAGGAAAATCAGAAATTCTTTTCTGTTCAAGCCATGAGTAAAATTAAAGTAAGCGTAAAATTTCAGCTTTACTTTCCAAGAGAGCCCGTTTACTCGTTAGTTAAATATAATTTAAAACAAAAAAATATGAAACCTTTTGTAATCGTAGAAAAATTTATTTAATAAAGACGACGTATTAAAATTTAAAAATCTGAGTGAAAGAAATCAAGTTACAAACCGCCCACGTGGTTTGCTTAAAAGAAAATTACATCAGTCTTTTGATAAGTTAGCTTCCTCACTCGTCTAATCTCAGCAGACTGAACGCATTATTCTCTCGCCGGCCCCAAAGAGGAAAAACTGCAAATTAGCCTAACCCTCGTTAAATATTCAAATACCAATTTACCTTAAAATTCCAAAGTGCACTTTAATCTTAAATTATCCACGTGGGTTTGTAAGTTCTTAATCCGACCCGTGGAAGCGGCCCAAGGAACTGAAGGAAATTTGAATTAATGGCTCCTGCTACTCATACCCTCCGCCTGTTTTCTACTCATCTACCTTACCGATTTAACTGATATACGCGCGTACGAAAATTTCGGAGATGCTTTATTAACAAAGCCTACTTTTTGGCGGTTTGAAAAAATCTGGCAATTGAAATTTTGCCCGCAAATTTTAAACCGATACTCAGAGACTACTCGCCTGTAGTTTCCAAAGTTCTAAAAGTAAGGCTAAGTCTCTGAGTAAAAGAAGGTTTCTACTAAATGAGTATTTTTAATGGAATCATTGAAGATTTTGGTACTGATTATACCCAGAGACCAATGTATTATTTGTATATTTGTAAAGCCTGCGAAACCAAGAAATAAACTGTTCGAGCTGGGAAAAAATAATAAAAAATAAATCAAATAGGAAAAAAAAACAGGAAGCATGAAAAGAAATGAACACTTACTTGGCTTTTGTTGACTGAATGTTGGAGTATCGGAGGAGAACCACAGGACGCCACGTGAAGTTGAGGCCCCAGTTGCGACGACGATGGTGACCTGCAGGGTGGATGGAAAACTGGAAATCGTTGAAAAGGTCGAATAGAGTTGGAAAAAAGGAAAATGGGAAAAACTTCGGGGTCAAGGGATTTAGATACGAGAGGGCTGAAATCTTAGGGTTTTCAAAGCTAGGTAAGGTGAGGAGGTCAACTTGAGGTTGACGACAGAGAGGTTGATCGTTCGAGATCGAGACGAGAACTGAAAGGGAAGGCATTTATGGTCGGTGGAATACAGAAAAAAGGGGGCGAAGCCTACTTGATTCTGCCCTGGACCCAAATATGAACTATACCAAAGAAGTTATATACGTAAGAGTAGGTCTTAACCAAAGATTGGCAACGTGGGTTGCCAAAGATTGGCGATGTGGAAGAAATTAGAGGATAAACAACTAATTCATGCCTTACGTATCAAACCTGATCTCTGGCGCAAGTTAAATAGCCTAGCCAAAAAAAGAATATAGAAAAGCAGGGGAAATATTTTGATATAACCAGCCAGATCTAGAGGCTCTCAATAGGAATAAGATCAACTCAAAAATTGTCCGAATTTGCTTAACCTAAAAAACTGTGATCTACAAATAGCCCGACGATAAAGTGGGTCCTAGTTCAAATGGGAAATACTGACAACGAAACGGCAGATTACTTGCTGAAAGCTCGGATCTGCACATAGGCAAATCCATTTTGTAATATAAAGCCAAATTAAATTAAAATCTTCGGTAACTAAAGAACACAGTAAATACTTATAATATATAATATAAATATATTTTCAACGGGAATAATGTGATGTATGTTCATTGGGTTAGAATTCAGAGACGCTGATATTTGAAATAATGTAATGTGGTATGACCCTTTTTCCATGATAGCCAAAGTGTAGTTGGATATTAAATCCTCCTGTATGACAGGTGGCAATGGACTCGTCACGGTCGTGTCTCAAGGGTGTATACTCGGCCCACTACTGTTTCTCATGTAAGGTAACGACTTCCTGCATACATTAGTGTCCTCGATTGCTTCGTAACTAATTTCACTGATGACGCCAACTATGCACTTCGAGCTCATTCTCTCAACTCTGCTTTATCCAAACAGCTGACATATTTCATAAGGCAGGTCTGTCGTTTTTTTGCGAAATGAGTGACGTGAATCATTGTAAATCAACATGTGTAATAATATGCAGTACATTGCTTAATTTTTCCAAGCTTTTGACCGATTTGGTCATGTACTCATATGTAAGTTAGAAGTTATGTCCTCTTGTATCGTAGGAATTACGTTTCCTTCTTTTTAAAAAGACTAATACTTCAAAAATAAAGCATTAAGAAAGTGCATACCTAGATAAAAGAAGAGAACTTACGACAGAACATTAAAGAGGCTTGAGTTATTAAAGAACTTATTAAAGAAGAAGAAGAAGAGGCAGGAAAAAAGACTCAACTCGCAAACACAACTCAACTGGAAAAAGAGAAAATCCTACTCAGGCATTAAATTTACTGGGTTTCTGTAAAATACCACTTCAAAAATTGACTATCAACAGGTAACCATTGTAGATAACGAAGAGAAAAAGGTGTCAGAGCATATACAACTGAGCATCGACTACTAGAAAATAATAATGAATTTGGACGATACCGATTATTATTGGCTAACCTTTTTCTCTGGGTGGGTCGTTTATAAGAGACACAGAAATCACCTAGATACATTGAAGATGACGAAATGTCGACATACCAAGCCAGCGAGGATAGGCAGACCAAAATGACAGCAAACGATCAAATTACAGACCATTGGATGAAATCTTAACGTACTTTATTTTTCATCGATTTTTTTCCTAATAAGTTTTATTTTTGACGCTTTAGGCTACGACTAAAGTTTCGACTGTAGGTTTTGTTAAAATGCAACTCAACGCTTTTTTGTGAGGGCTGTATGATTGCATTTACATTTTTATTATGAAAACACAACAATTGAACAAAATAGTAAATATTTGTACCTAATTTCTTTCATTTTTGTTAATATAATTTAATAATTGTTTTGAAATATTTTTTAAAAATAATGAACAAGAATGACTAGGTTGCTTAGTTCGGGTGATACAATTACTAAAAGTCATCTTTGTTGCACTTCATCTACCAAACCACCATAATTGTATTATTATAATTTGGAATGCTTAAAATTCAATTTTGATATAAAACTAGGCCAAAAATAGGGAGTTCATCATAAAACTCAAATAATATAAAATAAACTTCAACTCCAAGTGTGACAGTTTGGAGGGTAAGCGCATGAAAAATATAAATACAACATGTCTGAATATTTTGATTACAGGTGAATATGATCTATAATTCAATCGGTGAGCTTCAAAGCATTCCGAAGCACGACCAAATTAAGAATCGATCTCTGATTGAACTCCAGATTGAAGCATTAGTAACAAATGTACCGTTGGAAATGGAGAATGGATTTGTTTTCGATTAAAGTTTTGAAATTTTTTAGTGCTGGTGTTTGTGATTTATTGTAATGAACTTTTTGTTTGTTTTACCATTCGTCACTGTTATGGAGGAAATCATCATACGGGTTTTTGTAAATCATATTCCTCATGGCCCCAGCTGAAAGCATACTGTGTGTGGGTTTATTGACGAGCCTCAAACGTTTGAACAGCATGAAGGCCTCCTGCATAAACAAAATCCTTCTAAATACCTTCTACTTAATCCGTCGTTTCCGCATTCTACGATTCTTCAGATTCCGCCAAGGATATTCTGACTATAGTACTCTGAGAGAAAGAGTACCTCAGGGCAGCGTACTACTTCTTCTTCTACCGATCCTTTGCCTCCTCTACACCGAAGATATCCCAACTTCACCCTCCACCATTCTTGCATCCTTTGCCGACGACTGTGCAACCCCCCGATTCTGATCCCACAACTGCTTCGGAGGAACTCCAGTCACGTCTTGCAAATAGCCGAATAGAGCAAACACAGACGAATAAAACTTAAAGAAAACAAAACACCCATTATTCACCCTTGCGGAATAGGAGAATTGAAGTGGTGAGCGAGTATTGTTATCTGGGAGTAACGCTTACCCCAAAACTGTCGATGGTCAAACATGTAAAGAAGAAAGCCCTGGCAGCGAAACTGGCTATAAATAAGGTTTGGTCTGGCCTAATTTCAAACGACCTTGTACCAATAAAAAGTAAATATCAAATTTTCACAGCCGTTCTTTGCATGCAGGTCAAGTTTGGGGCTATCGCGAATATGAAGAGATAGAAAAAGTTCACCGTTTTTTTGTTCGTAAGTTGTTTGCCCTTCCATCATCAACTCCTAATTATATGTTGTATATTGAGACTGGCATAGAACTGTTGTTTGTTTATTCTTTAAGGTTACATTTTAAGTTTATTTTGAAATCGCTTCAAGCTCCTGATTCTCGCCTGGCAAAAATTTCATCACTTGAAGTTATTAAGGGTAACATATCCTGGTTCAGATCCTGGAATTCTCTTGCGGAGAAGTATAATGTGGCTCGGTTCTCTTTGGATAATTTTGCAGCGTGGTCTGAAATGTTTTCCAATCTTCTTCATATTATGGGGGCTCGTCATCGAGAGAGCTGTATTTCTCGTGCCGTGGACTCAAATAGATTCCAACTCTACAAGGAGTTGAATCATTCCCTAACTCCTTGCAATGTTTTTTCTGCTCCAGCAAATGATGTTCCGTTCTCGTTTTTCCGCTGGTGGTTTAAAATTCGAGGGGAGTTGTTGTTCCTGAATTTCAGGCCTTGGGTTGGGAGTACTCGTGCCACTGCAGTGTGCTCTCTATGCAACTCAGGTGATCGTGAGGATGCATTTCATTTCTCGCTTTTTCTCGCTAGATGCTCGGTCCTGAACGAATTGAGGTATCTGTATGTGGGTAAGGGTTTTCTGACGAGGGAAAAGCTCATAGCCCTTCTGAACGGCTCCGATTGCCGGGGTCTTGTTGATTTTGCTCGAAAAGCCTGGTTTTACAGATATCAATACATTGGAATGTAGGGAATTAATATTCTGTTCGTCTTATTTTATTTCTTTTTGCTTGTCTTTTGTTTTTTTTATTTTGTTCTGTTTGTCTTAATACATATAATTTATAGTTTGTGGGCTTCTAAATGCGAATTCTGTTTGCCTGTGGGGGACCCTTTGTAAGTGGAATCCTTTTGTTCTTTGAAGTGTCATTTTTATTATTTTCAAAGTTTATCGCAATTCAACCTTGTAATTTGAAAATCCTGTAAATAATTGTAACCTCTGAAGTTGATATTTTAAATTCTCCGTTTCTTATAATTATATAATTATGCATATTCTTGGGATAGTAATGCACTCCGAACTCTGGCTGACGGTTTTAATACCATGCCATAATAATAATGTGTTTTTATTTTTAACTCTAAATTTTTTCATTTTGTAAATAAAGTATATCTATCTATCTATCATTATTCACCCTTCGAAGCAAACACCTTCGTACAATATTCCTCAATAATACTGACATCCGAAAAAAACAGACAGCGACCGCTACCTTGGGTTCTATCTACATTCAACTCTGTAACCAACACACCCGATTAAAACGAAAAGAATTGAACAACTACTGTTTAGACTACAGGCAAACCTAACGTTTCTCCAAAAAACAAATTGAAAATTTACAAGATAATATTCAAAACATTCTGGACGGACTAGAACTGTGGAGCACCTTTAAACCTTCCAACATTCAAAGAATACAGTCCTTCCACTATAAAGTCCTCAGTACTTTCTTCCTTCAGTCCTTCAGTATGTTCTTTACTACGCCTCGAGCATCAAACTTCATAATAACCTCAAAATTTCGTGCACAAACGAATCCCCAGAAACATTATCCACTTTCCACAATAAAATCTCCTCTTAGGCCAATTCAGCTGCCAAATAGAAATGCCTTATCCAATAGAAACCACATTTATAATTCCACAAGACAACTGAAAAGGCGATGGCCTCACGACCTGCTAAACGAGCATTAGTCCTCGCGTATAGCTCGGGGAACAACAATGGTCGTTAACATCCCTCACGACACACGATAAAGTACGCCAAATCTCTCTTTATGAAATGGGAAGTTGGTGCCGAGTGGATCGAAGTCGCTATAGCGCAAGTGGTAGTGCAGCGGCGTATTTAGCCGAAGGTCGTGGGTTCGAATCCCGCTTGAGACACTGACTTTTCTATCTCAACCAAAACCTTAATTAAAGATCAATTAATTGAAAAGAATTTATTTCGTCAATCGAACCACGAAACATAAGAAATTGTTACTTACGGTTGAATTTTAGAATTTTAAAAAGTAAGATTCTAATTTTTAATGTTATAATTGTTATCACAAGAGTCGTGCATGTCCATTACTAAAAGTTTCATATCGACCAGCAACATCTTTAACAACGGAGGTCATTTTCTTATTAGAAGTTTAGCGGATGCGCTATTGAACTTTACCAACTCCGAAAAGTGGGTAATAACTTCAAAAGTTCAGTTTTGCCGGGGTGACGGGCCAAAATCGAATCCAAAGTTGGACTTTTATTCCATCACGGCGCAAGCAGAAGTGTTTGTTTTTCAAACATTCACGTTTATCCAGTTTAGACAGTTATTCAGGAAATGCTCATTTTGTTCAAATTGGTTCATGTAAAACTGTCGTGTAACGTGTAATAATTTTTAATATAATTCAGCAAACCTAGGCATAATAACGGCCATTAGGAAACTATTGGACCATCTGAATGAAATAACAAAGAATTGTTCAGAAAATGGAGTCTTCAGCGACTCTCTGAGTTACATAAGAAGAACAAAAAGAAAATGAAGGAACAATGGAATGCACTCATTGGACGCAATCCGAGAATCACTCAAAGTGTCAAAGGAAGCAGTAATAAACGCAAATTCTAATATGATTCTTAAGATGCAAGCTAAATGGACACTTAAAGAAGATTGGAATAACCCAAGACGGCACATGTAGATTCTGAAAATAGGAGACACTAACACACCTACTAACAAACTGCGGTGCTACACTTGCCCGCAAGAGGAAGTGCTTTGGGACGTACAATGTGACCGTAAAAGAGATTCAACTACTGAAACCGGGCCTACTAATCAAGTTCCTAGATGAAACAGGACTCATCGGTGTCCTTTAGGCAGAGAACGGGGGATAGAATCTTAAAGAGGGTAATACAAACCGCGACTAATACATCTACATCTACTTGAATGTAAGTCGGAAATTCCTTTTTGTTTTTGATGTTTTTGATGCACATGAGATGGCAAGACTTGAAGAACCACAAGGTATTCTTCGATGCTGAAGGATGCTTGTATAGGAATCCAGTCAGAAGACATTTGCTTAGGTGGTACGATGGTTTTGGGTTATATAGGAAGGTCAGAAGCGAAAATGGTAAACAAGATGAGACCAAGGATGCATTCTCATGGGATGCCGGCTTGTATTAGTATCTTATGCGAGTAGTCGTTATCGCACCTTAATCTGATAACATAGGTACAATTTTAAATACTTAGCATATTTTTTTGGTATTTTTTAAAATTTATTTGTTTACAATCAAAAATTTTACTTTAATTTCACTAATTTCGTGATCCGCACCACCTTATGAGTTTTCCCTCCTTTTTGCCATTTTTCAAATGTCGTGTAATCGGATTGGATTCTCGACGACAATTAAAATGGCGACTGAGAGCTTTAGTGAAGTGTACTTCATTTTAATTCATTAAATTCACTAATTTCGTGGTCCGCTTGACCAATTAATACATTACAATTAATTAAGGTTTTTAGTTCAGATGAAAAAAAGTTAATGGCACGAGCGGGATTCAAACTCATAAGGTGGGGTTGAGATAGGAAGTTGATGTCCGAGTGGATCGAGGTCACGATAGCTCAAGTGGTAGAGCAGCGGCGTATCTAGCCGAAGATCGTGGGTTCGAATCCCGCTCGTGCCATTAACTTTTTTTCATCTCATCTAAAAACCTTAATTAATTTTAATTTTACTTTAACCTGTTTATATTTTTTAATTTGATTAGTTTAATGGTTTATTGCCAAATAACGTTAAATATAGACACTGAAAGACTGACAATCTGATAAGCGGTCCGTGCCGGTTTACAATGTACCCGTTGAATAGGAATGGACTTCATGTTCATACCTGTAAATTTCGCCCCCAGACGGGAGTTTGAACGTGATGGTTCAATAATTCCGTTTCCAAGAGGGCACCTCGAACATAATTACCTTCTGCTCGCCCGTTGCATATTTATGCTTTGTGAATATATGAAAGAATAAGAAGAAAGGTAAAAGTTACAATTGACCTTTTATGAAAACATTAATAACACGGAAGCTTCGGCTTTTTATCAGGCAAATATATCAGGTCCCCGGCCATGTTTACTATTCTGACCTTTATTCGGTTCCAAAGATTTTTTTATATTAAAAAAATGTATTTTAAAATAAATATAGGAAAATTATATTTCTGTGTAATAATAAAAACAGCCCCCAATTAGGGATTTTTCATTTTTTCTCTCTTTCTAGTTTTTATTCCACCGTTATCCAGTGGAATTGAAGATGTCGACCTTTTTTGTTTTTCGGACCCCCTCTTTTCTTTTGTCCCATCTGCGGTTTGCAGTTGTCGGTTTTTTGGCTTATTTTTCATGTCCGTGGCCCTCATTAAGTGTCCTGAGCATTTCACTGATTTTACTTTCTTTGGACACATGGAACTTTTGAACAGTTTGTGAAATCTCACTGTATGTTTATTTTCCATCGATGAGTGCCAAGTAAAGTGGTTATGATGTATGATTTTTTTTTTCTTGGCTTTATTATTTTGCTATCAAGTATTTGTTTACATTCAATTAAAATGTTTTCGACTAATTTGGAGAAGTGTGAAAAGATTGTGGTATGTCAATGTAATTTATTAGCATGAATGGCCCCCTCCAGTCTGCTTTAGACGAGTGAGGAAGCTAACTTATCAAATGACTGATATGCTTTTCTTTTATGTGAACCACTCGGATTTTTAACTTTTATATATATAACTAACGAGTAAACGGGCTCTCTTGACAAGTAAAGCTGAAACTTAACGCCTACTTTAATTTTACTCATGGCTTGAACAGAAAATAATTTCTGATTTTCTTCAGCCAACCTTTGAAGTAAATAAACTTTAACACACATCCCACGTATTAATTATTATCTTATTACTAATTATTTTCAATGAATTAATATTTATGAAAGGTATTGGTTGAGATAAAAATTCAGTGTCACGAGCGGGATTCGAACCCACGACCTTCGGCTAAATGCGCCGCTGCTCTACCACTTGATCTATCGTGACTTCGATCCGCTCGTGACACTGACTTTTCAATCTGTATTTACAAAGTTAATGGAATTATAATATATTTATTCGGACTTTTGACGTGATTAAAAATAATTTTAAGTTAAAGTTTAAAATACTTAAATGAATTAATAATGATGTTGCTTGCAGTATTGCAGGACGTTGTACAGTACTTTCCCATTTCCAAAGATTTATTTTTGGGCTTGTGTGGGTTTGTTTTAAATATAAAGCCATGTAAAACAGATGGTAAAGGCAAACATAAACACAACAAAACACCAATAAATGAGACTGAAGTGAGAGTGAATTAGTAAGTGTAGTATGAATGATTTGTGGTATGCGCATATAATTTATTAGTGTGTGGTATTTAGTGACCGTTAATTAATGATTTTTTGGCACGATAAGGAAAATGTTTTTTTAAACCTACGTCACACCAGACCGCATCTCTCGATCTCAAAAAAATCATAATTTATTATGGTGATTGGCAGGGTTTATCCCCAATCACCCCGAGGAATATCGAGTACTCTGGGGGTAGTGAGAATGAAGATGTGAATGTAATTTATAAGTGTGAATAGAGAGACTACCCACAGTGTCCTGCGCACAGTGGTATGCTACGGCGCTCAAATATGGGGTTTCCAGTCATACGAGGTTGTGGAAAAACTTCAACGTTTTTTTGCTAAAAAACTTTTCAACTTACCATCTTTCTCCCCAAATTACATGCTAACGCTAGATTCCTGTTTGCCTCCTCTATTCTCGTATACCTTTTCCCCTCCACCTAAAATATATGTCAAAGATACTGAGCCTTCCAGATGATCGACTGCCTAAAATAATCGCTCTACAGATAATTAGAAAGAATATCTCCTGGTATAACCAATGGCCTTCTCTAGCCCAGAAATACTCATGCTCCTGGCAAAACTCCGGCGTTCGGGAGAATCTCTCGGACCTTTTAGTGCTTCCTTACAAAATAATCGCAGTTCATCGAGAAGAAGCTGTGAATAAGGCAAAAAGCACAGAGAGGTTCGACTTGTATAAGGAACTGTTCAATGAACACCTACCATATAAACCGAGCCTTTCCCAGGACCTTAATATTAGAGATTCTTGTTGGCTATTCAAACTAAGAGGAGAATTGTTATATTTCAAATTCAAACCCTGGGTTTTGAATGATCCTCAAGATGAAACTTGTCCATTTTGAAACAGCCACGCCAAGGAAGATTCATATCATTTTTTGGGAGTCTGCTCTCTTCTCTCAGAATTGCGGGTATCTTACTTGGGTAAGACAGTCATCTCCAGAGTTGAAATACTGGAATATCTTTCTGACCAAGTATCCCCTTTACCTTTAATTTCCTTTGCTCGGCACGCCTGGAGAGTGAGATACGAGTGGCTTTCAGATTTGCAATAATTGTCGTCCCTGTACATATACTTTTACTTTTACTGCTTTGTTTTTTAGTACTCTCAGTTCTCAAAAGGTAATTTGTTCTTATTTAATTATTTTCGTTATCTTCTTTTTTCTCATATTTCCATCTATTATGATTCATACACTGCTATATGTTAATTTTCTCTTCGAGTTTTTTTTGTTTTAATATTTCTGTATTTGTAAGCTTTTAAGCAGTAAACTCAGCAGACGGCTATTAGCAATGCTTATTATACTTTGTATCAGTATTTCTATTTTTTTTTGTATCAATTCTAATAAAGTATTGTGTATTGTATTTATTGTATTGTAGAGAGACTACCCCCAATTACCCCATGAAATATCGAGTATTTTGGGTGTGTGTGAATCAATTATGATATGTAGTTGTAATTTATTAGCGTGAATGGATTTTAAGTTTTAATTAACTGCCACGCGCAAGATGTGGATGTTACATTAATTTGTGGCATTGCTTGCTAAACGAGTTTGAAAGCAGACTTTCTGGGATAGAACATTGTCCAAATTTATGTGTCATTTATGGACATAACGTAGTAACTTGTGAGTGAACAGTGCTTCAGACGTTTCCGTTATGGATAGGAATCAAAGCCCAGTCGCTTACCGATTTATATTCGTGCGAAAAAGATTCATAAGGGCCAACGAGCAGTTCGTTTTTCCTCAATATCCTCGGAAGTGCATCGTTCTCTTTGAAGTAGGGATTTTTATTTTTTTATGTAGTGCGTCTACTATCTAGATTATTCCTTCGGGGGTGTACTCATAAGTTCACATTCCATCAAAAGACCCGTCTGACGACATTTTCTTGCTTTACGCTTCTTGTTTTCGGTATGTTCCCTGTCTGTTCGAATCCTCGGAGATTTGATTTCCAGTTTTGCCGGTTAAGCCGATCATAAGCGGAAAATTACTAAATAGAAAGGCGAACTTTGATCGATCTCGGTCGCCGGTGTTAAAAGGAAAAAACACTTTTAAATGTAAGAAATAAATAAGGAGGAATATAAAATTTATAAAATCCCGAGCATGGAATTTGCAAGATCGTCGCAGCCACTTTTTGCAACATTAATTCGTTGTTAAAATCCCTACAGTCTAAGTGAATATTTTTGCATTTAATTATTAAAAAAAGATTCTCCAGACTTCATCTGTCAGCTTATAAAATTTATAACATAATAATTATAAATAACCCATTTTGTTATGCATGTTTCATTTTCAACATTCACGTCAACTTGTAACATCTATAATTTCAATCATCATAAATTTCAAGAAGACAAATCAATAAGGAAACCAGATATTATAACTTTAAATTACAAATAAAAAGGCCAATTGGGAAGAAAAAATCTTTATTCGAGCTTATGAGGAATATCTGAATTTATTTAAGACTTTGAAACTCTTATTATTAATTTACAACGTTAAACAATTTTGAAAATTTACAATGTCGTTTCATACTTACTCGTCTTGGTCTACCCCTTTTTGGGTTGATCTATCAGACACATAGATATGTACATTCACAGATAGATAAACCGACAGATAGATAAGTAGATAGACAGGTGGAAAGACACAAAGATGTATGGATATTTTGACATCTAGACATATAGATAAATACAGGGTGAATTGCTACTCGTGCTACAAACTTCTCCAGTAGATTCTTCACCCTAAAATGAACAAAAAAGTTCATATTGTCCATGGTCCGATTCTCAACCATTTCAGAGTAATTTCGCTTTTTATCGATTTTGAAAGATATCACGTCCTGGCGTCGGAAAATCGTGATATCTTTTAATCTAAACATTTCTCTTAAAATCTATAAGCACCGTTGAAATCCCCGTTAATTTTTAGAGAGAATCAAAATCATAATTCCATTGAAATTTTTTAATTTAATTTAATGCCCATTTAGTATGTAATGCTTAAGAAGTTTACAAACAGCTAGAAGGTCAAGGAAGAAAGACCCAAACGTTTTGCCACCTTCATCTTCTTATTGAAAAATTAACGGGGATTTCAACGGTGCTTATAGATTTTAAGAGAAATGTTTAGATTAAAAGATATCACGATTTTCCGACGCCAGGACGTGATATCTTTCAAAATCGATAAAAAGCGAAATTACTCTGAAATGGTTGAGAATCGGACCATGGTCAATATGAACTTTTTTGTTCATTTTAGGGTCAAGAATCTACTGGTGAAGTTTGTAGCACGAGTAGCAAGTCACTCTCAAACATTAGCAATCCTTGAACCACCATTTTTTCTCTTTTTGTCATCAACATCTTGGTCTCACAACCACTAAATAAGAAAATGACGAGTGCGTTGGAAGCGTTATTAAATCAGGTAGTTTTCCTCAAATTTGCTGCCTTCTGAGACTAAAATTAGAAACTCTGGATTACTTTATACACTTTCCGATTTACACAATTTTCCACTCTTTTTGTAGTTCTGGCTGAAATAAAACACAAAAAATTAGCCCAAACATTTTGCCACCGTCATCTTCTTATTGAAAAATTAACGGGAATTTCAACGGTGCTATTAGATTTTCAGAGAAATGTTTAGATTAAAAGATATCACGATTTTCCGACGCCAGGACGTGATATCTTTCAAAATCGATAAAAAGCGAAATTACTCTGAAATGGTTGAGAATCGGACCATGGACAATATGAACTTTTTTGTTCATTTTAGGGTGAAGAATCTACTGGAGAAGTTTGTAGCACGAGTAGCAATTCACCCTGTATATATAAAGAGTGAGAGATAGAGAGAGAAAGAATGAATGAATAACGTTTTATAAAAAAAATGTAGCAAATTTAGTTTGCGAGAGAGAGAGAGAGAAAGAGAGAGAGAGTGAGAGAGAGAGAAGAAAGAGGTAAAGAAAAAGAGAAACTATTTTCTTGAAGAAAGGTAGGTTTAGGATTTCCAAAAATATAATTTTTACATTTTTACATAATTTTATCTTCAGGGCACAAAGTGTTTGTCTTGTGTGTAATTGTGCCATTCTTGCGTGTCGTGTCGAGAGCTTTGAGCCCTGAAGATGATCTCAATAAAGATCGAAACGTTGGCACGATAAAGAAAATGTTTTTCTGAGACCTACATCACACCAGACCGCATCTCACAATTTCTAAATAAATATTTGTTTATTCGTTTTAATCTTCATAATCCTGTGGTTTCCAGACATGAACAGTACTGAAGCCCTGAATTCTTCAAATTTTATAAAATCTAATTAAATTAATATCTAGGTAACCATAAATTAAAAACGGTTAAGTTCATGGTATATTTTAGAAAACAACCAAGTCAAGGTATACACAAACGTAAAGAAACTATTTGCTGAAACAGTGAAAAAATAAATAATTATACAAAGGGAGACTAAACACATCTGGTCTTAATCACTTGTTAGTGCAATAACCAGTTACTAAAATAACTGAATTATTATTACTGCTATAATAAATCTTTTCTTGAAAAGAAACCTGGTTATTTGCATTCACGAATCACACATTATTAATGGGTTTTATGTAAGTTTGAAAGGTAATCTCAGTACAGTGTATTCTAGGTTTTCCTGTAGGAGAAGGGACTACATTAAATACAAGGTGGCACTCTCAACACGACACACAATAATGACACATCTACATTGAAAACAAACACTTTGAGCCCTGAAGATGATCTCAATAAAGATCGAAACGTTAGCACGGTAAAGAAAATGTTTTTCTAAAACCTACGTCACACCGGACCGCATCTCACGATGTCTGAATAATCATTGAACACGAGGTCAATTAAAGGCGTCTTATTTTTTCGTTTAGTTTATTGTAATTTATAAAAATACTTCAGGTGACTAGGGCGTTGGAGGAATTTTATCATGTAGTTTGACAGTCGCAGGAACGAGACAAAATGAAAAAATAAGTTTAAATTCAGACGTAAGGAGTTTAGGTGTGATAAATCTCCAAAATTGGTCGTGAGTTGGATAGAGACAAATTGAATGACGTAAAATAATGACTGTTGTAAGTTATAACATGGGGCAGTAAAAGTCTGACTGACTATTTTCAAACGTGGGGCACAATTTGTGAAGTCTCTACGATAAAATAGGTAACCCGAGCACGTCTACCTTCTCCCAGTGGCTTCCTGAAACCGAGCGTCCACCGCCAATCACGCTCCGTAAATTAGTTAATAGTCCAAAAGCCTTTGCACCTCCACTGATGGCGATGGTGTAAATTTTCTTTCGAGGAAAACGCGGAAAGTCGTTTTCCTGATTTGTCAAAAGTTCGTATAAATCTAAATTATATTCAATTTGATAAATTTAATTATATATAATTTATGATATGAAGCAAAGGAAAAATGATTTTCCACGTCCTTCGGGGCGTTTGTATGAGCATAGATAGACCGGGTCACCAAACCGGGGTTGTCCTCTCATAATTTACGAAAATTATCGTGTTTGTAATATAGTCCATTAGATTTCGTAGTCCGATTGATCAAACAACCTCTTTTAATTAATTAATCTTTGTGTAAGGTATTGGTTGAGATGAAAAAGGTTCGAATCCCGCTCGTGATACTGACTTTTTTATTTCAACCAATACCTTACATCAAGATTTGTAATATAGGTAAAACCAACAGGATTTTTTAGTGTTGCGTTACTGCAGGTCTTTGGTACCGTCAAATCTAATTCGTGACCTCTGTAACAATTATTTCATGGGAAAAAATTCCGGATGCAACCCAAAATATCGAATTTACGTCCGATTTTTCGCTTATTCCGTTAACGTTTTTTTCAAAATTAACAACTCACTTGTTTTTCCCTCATAGAGCAAATAAAATACTCGTACGACAATATATTGTGACAATTAAATTTCATTCTTTTACGTTGTTCTACATTTACTCTAACTCCATTTAATCTTCCTGTCAAAGAGAAAGACAGAAAAAGAGAGCGAGAGAGATTAAAAGGAGAGAGAAAGATAGATAGATAGATAGATAGATAGATAGATAGAGAGAGAGAAAGAGAGAGAGAGAGAGAGAGAGAGAGAGAGAGAAAGAGAGAGAGAGAGAAAGAGTAAAAGGTAAAATGAAAGTGTAAGATAGGAGAAATAGAGAGAAGGAGAAAAAGATAATGAGAGAAGAATGTGGGAGGGAGAGAGAGAAAGAGAGAAACAGAGAGAGAGAGAAATAGAGAGAAAGAGAACAAGATAATGAGAAAAGAAAGTGGGAGGGAGAGGGGAGAGGGGAGAGAGAGAGAGAGAGAGAGAGTGAGAAAGAGAGAGAACGCAAGAAAGAGTAAAAGGTAAAATGAAAATATAAGGTAGGAGAAAGGGACAAAATGAGAAAAAGATAATGAGAGAAGAATGTGGGAGGGAGAGAGAGAGAGAAAAATGAGAGGTAGTGAGAAAGATAGAGAGAAAGAAAATAGAAAGAAAGAGGAAAAGGGAGTGAGAGAGTGAGGGAGAGATAGAAAGAGAGTGAGGGAGATAGATAGAAAAATGGAGAGAGATTGAGGGAGAGATAGAAAGAGATTGAGGAAGATAGAGAGAGAGAGAGAGAGAAAAAAGAGATCGATTAAGGGAAAAATAGAAAGAGATTGATGGGAGATAATGAGGGAGAAAAAGAGAGAGTGATTGAGGGAGAGAGAGAGAGTGAAGGGGAGCCAGAGATAAAAGGAGGGAGTGAGAGAGATGTGTCGAATTGACAGGAAGCCATAATTTTTACAATTTAAAAGACTGGATGCAATCACAAAATGCGAATTTATTTCCACTTTTTGTTGGAGAAAGAGAGAATGGGCGAAAGAAAATTAAAGGAAAGAGAAAGAGAGTGTCTAATTGAGGGAGAGAGAAAAAATGAGAGCGGTAGTGAGAGAGAAAATAGAGAGAAAGAGGGAGAGGGAGTGAGAGAGTGAGGGAGAGATAGAAAGAGATTGAGGGGGATAGAGAGAGAGAAAAAAAGGAGAGAAATGGAGGGAGAGAGAGTGAAGAGGAGCCAGAGAGATAAAAGGAGGGAGTGAAAGGGATGTGTCGAATTTACAGAAAGCCATAATTTTTACAATTTAAAAGTCAGGATGTAATCGCAAAATGCGAATTTATTTCCACTTTTGCGTTTATTCCGTTAACTTTCTTTCAAAATTAATGACTCACTTGTTTTTTCGCTAATAAAAAGCGCTTAACAAAATGTATTAAGTTAATTAAAAAGTTTAACAGCTTTTAAGCTTTGCCTTTGAAGTTAGAGATTAATATTTAAATCGAATGACTTAATAAAAAAAAGTATTGTATACATTTTCTTTCAAGACAAAAAAAAAAGAACAACGGCATAATTCTAACATTTAATTTGTTCCCAAGAGATTTACCTTAAAACTAAAGAAGTTTATAAAAAGCATAGAAAATTTAAAATTTAATAAAAAGTATTGCCCCTCTGCGATCCACTATTAATACAAAAGCCTGATGAGATCCGAGGAAGTTGGGCATATCCTGAGATTGGAATGGTTCTCTCTAATATCAACTTATTCTTCCCGATCAAACCGTTAATTGTAATGTGTACTGCACTCATTTGGAGCGATCAAATTCAGTAATTGACTAAAACCTTTTCTGCACCAAATGTACTTACAGAAGCGGTAGAAATTTTTGAACCTTGGCTGGAATATATTACCCAAATGACATTCACCTGGCATAACCCTTTCTGATTTTTCATTATTCCGGGCTGTAAAAACTCTAGTTTTGGGGGAAAACTTCACTTAAGTTCAATAGAAAACTTAGAAAATTTCATCGCTCAAAATCAAGAGAATTCTCACAGGGACGAACTATAAATTTACATTGAAAATGGCCACACGTTGCAGAACAGGAAGTTTAATTTTTTAATTGAATAAATTACGCCACTGTCCTATTTTAAGGCTCTTATATATATAAAATATTACAAAGTTTTCAGCATAATGGCACACAAATTTTTATAATCCTACAATGTTTTACTCTTGTTAATTAAATAGTCTTATTAATAGAATTACTGCAACGGATTCTCGGAGATCTAAATTTAATTTCTGAAACAGTCAAACATGTGTATTCCCTTGTATTTATATAAAAATTAATGTTTATATGACTAATACTTTTGTTCTTTTGTGTTCATTCTTTCTACAAAACATTTTTTCCTCTTTAAATTATTTATAACTCTTTTCTAACTGTTTTTATTGCACCCAAACTGAACTGACTGAGAGTAACTCAATTGTTCTAGACTAGAGGCGAGAGAAAGGGATTTTGAAGACAGTTAATCTATGTTGCCTGAGAAAGTTTTAAAAGCTTTTAATTAAGATAGTCATTAAAAAAGTTAATAACTATGAAAGTAGAAGTTAGAAGAATTTAAAAAAATCTAAGAACAAAATAACAACTATGTCTTTTAATGGTTTGACTAAATATAAAATGTTTTTTACTCTTTTCGTTCGGTTGTTGACTTTTTATATTTTTTGAGTTTCTTTTCTGGAACTAGACAACCATTTAACTTATTTTATTTGTAATGATATCGCTTTCGTGGGGCATTAGCCTCCCCTAATCAGTCTCGTTTTTTCTGGCGTTTCCAAAAAGGAAAAGAGACTGATAAGGGGAAGGTGATACCCCCAAATCGATATCAATAAAAATAAAATCAGTTTGATGGTTGTCTAGTTCCTGAAATGAAACCCAAGAAATATAAGATGTGTTTTCTCTTTCGTTCAATCGTGTTTTCCAATGACTTTTTATTTGATTGTTTAACTTGGCAATTGAATTTTCTTACATAACTTTTAACTGAAGTTAGATGGTCATTTGTCCAAGTTAGTTGCAATTTTTGTTGATTTCTTTGATAACGAGTTGTTTTCGTTTTAATCTATTGATTTTCTTTGTTGAGTGAAAGGTTCCGCTTTAATCCGAGATTTTTTAAATTATATAATAATTGGTCTCTTATTAACTACAATTTTTCACATGTGTAATGTCATTAATGATTCATTTTTAATTGTATATACATTTTAATGTTATTTTTAATATGGTCTTTTATATAGAAGCCGAATAACCTTATTTTGCAGTGTGAAAAAATTCTCAAATTAAGAAAAAACTATTTTTATATTTAATTTTTAATATTAAGTTTAATTAATTTTATTCTATTTATTCATAAGGTCGCATAAAAGCTCAATTATTTTATATTTTTTTCATTCGCCAATGTACAGCACTTTTGCTTTACATGCATACAACATGTACATTTTTTTATATTTTGCAATGCTTCAATTATAAGGTTCATTTGAAATGACAAAGTGTTAATTTAAAGTTTACAATAAATAATTTGAGGTTAAAAAGGATTAATTTAAAATTAAAAAGGTAATTTGAAATGATAAACTGCAATTTGAAATTAAAAAGGTTAATTTGATTTTAAAAAAGGTTATTTGAAGTTCAATAAAAGTTAATTTGAAACGTAAAAAAAGTTAATTTGAAATTAAAAAGAGGGTAATTTGATATTCAAAGGGTTAATTTCATGGAAAACATCTGGAGAAAAAGAAAGGCAAAAGGAAACATACCCTCACAAGACAGTTATATAAGTGTGAAAACAACCCAGTTTCCTTTAAGAAACTGAACAGGATACCCAAAACGGTCGGACTCGCTCCCTGTAAGGGGCCAAGGTAATCTTTCTCTATTAATCCAAACAGAACTAGATTTGACTCATAAGAAGGTATTCATGTGTTAGACGAATATGGCCTATCCTCAATCGAGTTAGCATAATCTTTTCTTTTCGTCTTAGACTGTCGGGATTACAGGCTCAGTTAAAAAGAATTACTATTTGTTTATGAACGAACATTAATTATTTTCATGTCTGATTTCAGATACCTAATAAATTGACCAAAATGGTGATCTGGCTAGACTGATTTGAGTCTCTCACTAAGGTAATATCTATCTGTATGAATATCTATCTATCTATTGATCTGTCTTTCTGTCCAATTATTTATCAATAATCCATTATGTGCCTTTAAGTATTTCTATCTATATGTCTTCCTATCGATCTGTCGATCTGTTGGTATTTCTATCAATATCTCAATCTATCTACCTTCTATCCATCCATCTATCGACCCATCTGGCCTCTATCTACTTAGCTGTCTAGACATTCGTCTATCGATAATTTTCTATCTGTCTTCAATATGCCTATCAATCTGTGTTTTTGTCAATCTACTTATAGACTAGACTATAAGGCTATGCATATATATATCTATCTATGTACATAGCTGTCTATCTGCTTATCTATCTATTTACCTATCAATCTGTTTATGTCATTCTATATGTCAATCTATCTAAACGTATACATTACTTTTTATCTTCCTACTTATCGGTCTTTCTAACTGTCCAAATATATACATCTATCTATCTGTCCGTCAATCTACTTATGTAGATATCTGTCTGTCAGTCTACATTTCTTTGTATTTATCAATCTATATATCTGTATACCTATTATGTGTTTTTTTTATCCCAAACCTCTGTCTCTCTTCTCTTTCTTCTACATTTCTCTTTTCTTTATTTTTTTAACTCTTTCTCTCTTCTGCCCGTTCTTTCCTGTGAAAAGGGAGACTTCCTTTCCATCTGTCCATCTGTAGAGATTTTATATTTGTTCTCTCTCTCTCTCTCTCTCTCTCTCTCTCTCTCTCTCTCTCTCTCTCTCTCTCTCTCTCTCTCTCTCTCTCTCCTTTTTTCTCCCCCCCTCTCTCTCTACCTCTCTTTTTCTTTTTCTCACTCCCTCTTTCTTTTTATCTTTCTCTGGCACTCTCTTTCTCTCTCTCTCTCTCTCTCTCTCTCTCTCTCTCACACACACACACACACACACACACACACACACTCACTCACACTCACTCACACTCACTCACACTCACTCACTCACACTCACTCACTCATTCATACACACACGCGTGCGGTGATGAATATTGATGATAGCGGCCCCTTCGACATGGTTGACAAATATGCTAGGTGCGCCTTCTCCGTTCACCAGTCAAATAGTTTGAACGCCAAAGGAAAATTTAAACTAGACGGGGACTGTTCAAACAACGAGGCGGAACTGCTGGCAAATGTAAAAGCTCTCGAATGGCTGAAGGACAACGCATCTCCTAGATTAGGGTAGATTAATATTGCAACAGATAATCAAATTAAAAGTTCCACCATTTACAGCAATTTTCCCCTCACTGCTTCGAAAAAGTGGATTTCTAACAGAACTATACGGCAGTGGTAGGAGCAGTGGAAAAATTCATTGACGGGAGCATTGAGAAGATAATTATCATTTGGAGATCGTGAGATGCAATAATTTCCTTTGGTGTTTTTATCTATTTGCTGGCTCCATAATTCTGAATTTTTCACGCTTCTTTGGAGGTCATTTAGTGGAGCAATTTAAACGATATGTTTTTTTTTACTGGATCCCATATTGCACCACCAACTTCAATATTAAGTTCAGATTAAGTTTAGATCCATCTGTATAGATCTGGATCATGTAAGTGCATGTAAAACACAATGTAATTCTATTACGTAAAAAATTTAGTATTACGATATTTAAATTACATGTTGAAATTTTGAAAAAACAAAGATGTAAACACACACACACACACACTCGCGCGCGCGCACACACACAGTTTCTTTTTCCCCTTCCTCTGACAGTCGAGGATCAATTTACGAATAAAAAATAAGTTGACAATTACTACGTGGTGTATGAAGCGCAAAGTACTTTCTTGTAAACTTACATATTCCTGAGATATATTGTACTGTGTTTTCACCGTGACATTAGCATATTCCGAGTGTTGATAAATAGAAAATGAATTATGAACAGTTTATTAAGAAAGAAGCAATTAGCCTAATGGTGAACTTTGTCTTTTTTCAGTACGGTAATCTTCAGTAATACCAAAAGCAATGAATCGTTAAAGAAAAATTGATTGCCAACGGACTACCGTTAGAATCGTTACGGTTAATTAAACTATTTCATGTAATAAATACAATGACTATGCGATTTTCGAATGTTTCTCGTGGGAGAGATATCCACCACCGAAATGGAAAATGACTGAGAATTTCACGACCGTGATAAACGACGTCGATAGATCTGTCCGTGGTCCCAAGAGAAGCGTTTTTCGGAGGCTCAATCAATAGCGAATTCTGTAATTTATTTCTTACATACAATACGGATTAATTGCTTTGGAATAAATTATGTTAGCGTATAGGAAAGTTAATTTTTATCGGGGCAGTAGGGCCCGGCCTACTTCGCCGCCCCCCGACAAAATACCTTTTAATATGTTTCTTTTTATCAGACGTCCCACTCGGTATCTACGAAAAAAAGGAGGAACGTAAATGTAATTTAATTTTGCATGTAAAGCACCTTCAAACTTATTCAATTGAGCATTCAAATAGCTCCTGGTTGGAAGAGATATTCTCCCTAATAGAGGGGAGAAAACGAATACGGTTTGCTTAACTTATATCTTCATTTGGAAAGCTTTTCAAGAAAGGTCGGATTGAAATTTTTTTCCCAATCTGATGGTTCTTTAAAAAAAAATTAACTTAAAAAATATCTTCTTTTTCAGCGCATTAGGGTTTTATAAATGTCTGTATTATTTTACGTTCAGAATTTTAAATTTTGATTGCTCAGCGTCAGGAGATTGTTAGGTGCAATAAACAGCCTCTATTTCAGGTTTCAACATTCTACAGACCACTTATACATATCTACCTGCATTTCCCCAATTTCTCCCTACTCACTTAACAGAAATTTATGTTCGGTTAAATAGGAAGTAACCATTTGTTTTACAATAACAACTATTTATAGAATTATTCGGAGATCGTGAGATGCGTTCTGGTGTGATGTAGGTTTTAGAAAACATTTTCTTTATCGTGCCAACGTTTCGATCTTTATTGAGATCATCTTCAGGGTTCAAACTGTTTGATTCCTGTGTAGTTGTGTCATTCTTGTCTATCGTGTTGAAAGTGCCCTGTGATGCGATATGGTGTGATGTAGGTTTTATAAAAACATTTTCTTTATCGTGCCAACGTTTCGATCTTTATTGAGATCCTCTTCAGGGCCTAAAGTGTAACGGAAAACAACCACTTTGAGCTCTGAAGATGATCTCAATAAAGGTCGAAACGTTGGTACGATATAGAATGTTTTTCTAAAACCTACGTCACACCAGACCACATCTCACGACCTCCGAATAATCATTAATTAACGGTCACTAAACACCACACATATTTATAGAATTATAATCAAAATTATGAGTGCATGACGTCTCAACCTTCTACCCAAATTGTTCGTAAACTGGCCGCTGTAGCGGAAGAGCAAACACTTCCTTTTAAATTTATCAGCAGGAAAAAATGCAAATCATTTGTGGCCCACCGTTTATTTATTGCAGAATAGTTAAGAGCTCCTTTAAGAACTGAAGATTATTTTGTTTATTGTTATGTTGTCTCGAGGATTTCCAACCTTTTCAGTCAGTGGATTTAAAACTTAATTTTATATAATTTAAAAGGAGAATTGCGAACCATTATGTGTGCTGTATTGATGTTACTTTATTTGAAGAAATGTGATTAATAGTGCCTAAGGAAGGGATTGAAAGTGTGTGAAATCTGGACAGTAAAATAACTTATTAACGTATTTTGGTTAGTTTTATGCCCAACTCCAGCGATCAATCGAGGCTTCTCTTGACCTCTATTTTATTGTTAACCATTTTCCACTTTTTATACCCTGTCATATTTTTATACCGAAATCGTAATCTTAGAGGTTCATAATAAAAAAATAATTGTATTTTCGTCATTTTCTAAATATTGTGAGAGCCGCATAATCGAAAATAAGTTTTATCGTGAATCTTTTAAGTATTCGTGATGTAAAGTCAGATTATTTTCGACTAAATCTTCAAGTCGTTTTCTGTGTTTTTATTTCGGGAATAAATCACTTCTAAACTCTGTGGCAAATCACCCTGCCACGCCCACTAACAGCGTCGTCACTATAAAACTCGGATTTATCTTCGTATTAGACGGGCATTAAAAGATTTTATTTCTTTGCCAAATTTTTTAATAGTATGTATTATTTTGTATAGTTTTGGTCCGAGTCAGTTTTCTCATATTTTTTATTTTTATGGTAATTAATTTTTTTGACGCAGCAGCCAAGACATATTGGCATGTCAATTGGGCTTTGGGTGTCAAGGTAACCGATTGTCTCGTTTCTCTACCCTGTTCCTATCCTATCTCCACCTCAGAAATATTATAGAATACACAAACATTACACGTATAATAAAATTATAAACCTATAAAAATAGATAAATCTGATTAGCATTCACAAGCCCTAGTAACCTAGATATGCCGCGGGGTGATTGGGGAAGGAATGGTGCGGTGTTCACACTAATAAAGTAAATCCATAATGTTTAGTGGGCTGATTGGCTAACTTACTTCTTTCAATTAATTATTCTTTTTATGGTCCTGGTGGAACTAAATAAAAGTGATACACCCGACTTGGTTTACACTGACCCAGATTATTTTATATTTCTTAGTACGATAGGAACACCTCCCTTCACGCTAATGAATTACATTCACAGGCCATACGTAATTCACCCAATTATTATTAATTATTCCAAAATAATAGATATTCCTCAAGGTGATTGGGGAAGAAGTGGTGAGGCAGTCACGCTAATAAATTACATTTACACTCTACCTCAGAATATTCGATATTCCTCTGGTTAATTGGCTATAAGCTTCTCCATTCACGCTAATAAATTACATTTACAAACTACGTCAGAATACTTGATATTACTCTGGTTAATTGGCGATAAGCTTCTCCATTCACGCTAATAAAGTATATTCACAGACCAAGCGTGATTCATACTGCCCCAGTACGCACGATTTTCCTCGGGGGTCTCAACTTTCACTCAGTACATTGATAAAAATGAGCACTGTTTCTAACGTGTGAGATGTTTAGTGAACGTTAATTAATGATTATTTGGAGATCGTGAGATGCAGTCTGGTGTGACGTAGGTTTAGAAAAACATTTTCTTTATCGTACCAATGTTTCGATCTTTATTGAGGTCATCTTCAGGGCTCAAAGTGTTTGTTTTCTGTGTACATATACAATAATGACATTGTGTATCTTGTTGAGGGGCACTCTCACAATAATGACACAACTACACAGGAATCAAACAGTTTGAACCCTGAAGAGGATCGCAATAAAGATCGAAACGTTGGCACGATAAATAAAATGTTTTTCTAAACCTACTTCACACCAGGCCGCATCTCACGATCTCCAAATAATCACTGTTTCTAAAGTTTTTGTTTCAACCCAATAAATATAGAAATAAAAACTACTTATCTCTTTCTTACATTCATACTCAGAAACACGAGATCACTCGGGAATCGATATGTTTGGCCTATCCATTCGCGCTAATAAATACAATCGTTCCAATAAATATCATTTTAACAAGCTTAAACACACAAGATTAATATACATTTTCAAATAATGCCTTGGTGTATTGGATACTTTGAATCTTGAGGATAGAGGTATTCATGTGGAATGTCGAAATTCTTTATACATTAAATTCACTAATTTAATCGGGTTGGATTCTGGACGACAAATGAAATGGCCACGGAGAGCTTTAGAATCCCGCTCGTACCATTGACTTTTTTATCTCAACTAAAAACCTTAATTAATTGTAATATATTAATTGGTCAAGCGGACCACGAAATTAGTGAATTTAATGATTAAAAATGGCCATTTCATTTGTCGCCGAGAATCCAATCCGATAACACGACATTTGAAAAATGGCAAAAAGGAGGGAAAATTCAAAAGGTGCGGTTGAGATGGGAAGTTGGTGTCCGAGTGGATCGAGGTCACGATAGCTCGGGTGGGAGAGCAGCGGCGTATCTAGCCGAAGATCGTGGGTTCGAATCCCGCTCGTGCCATTGACTTATTTATCTCAACTAAAAACCTTAATTAATCGTAATTCTTTAAACTCTCAATTCTCTAAAATTTGATGTTATGACCAAAGAGATAATTTCCCTTCACAACAGGCTCCGGCGAGGTCGTACCATCGATAGGATGTGCCCGGTGTGGCCTATTCACAACCCGCCAAAGATATTCTACAGCTATTAAATAATTGTGATTTATTTATTTCGATCCAGTAGATTATCCATACGTTTTAATGCTCTAGTTATTTTACATATATTTTAATCTCTTCTTCTTCGCTGCTAGCCCACGCTAAAATTGTTATTTATCCCTACTGACATAGCGCCGTCTCAGTTCACGTATTGTTTTGATTGATGGGTCTACGGGGCCTCTTTCTCATATTTCTTTGACCACGCTTCGGCAGTCTGAGCATAAACATGTCTTTTTCTTTCAACGTAGCGTGAGGTATATGTCGATCAGCTCCGCCGAGTATACACTTCGAGCATACACTCTTAGTTCCTCATTGAATATGGCGCAATGCCGAAAGAAGTTTGAGTAATTGAACAAACACGCGAGTGAAGACGGACCCATTAAGTGACCGGTTCAACATAAGTTCACCGACTTTCAGACCAACACCCAGCATCAACTCTAAAATATTAATTTGGTAAACGGTTATATGCCTAGGTAGGGAACATTGTTCGAACCGATCTTTTGTGGTATAGAATCCTACCCATATTTCCTCCAAGAGCATCCTGGATTTAATGAATCTCTAAGTCAATTTATAAATGGATTCATCCAGTAATTTCGACGCAATGGTGTAAGTAAGCGGCAAAAAATTATTTCCCATATTTGGAAAAAGCATGTAATTTGAAAAACTCATATTCACTCAGTGTCCTTTTTTTCTGGAACTTAGAATAAAAGATGAATATTTGAAAAGAGCTGTGCTGTTTGTAATTTAGAAGACGAACTGGCTTCATTTTATTACAGTCTGCAATTTCAGAAAACATGTAATTTGATGATGCATAGATATATTTACTATTTACATATTTACGTCGTCGGAAGCAAATAATCAATTCTCTTCTGTCAATATTTCACTTTACTAAATAAACTTATTTACCTCCTCTTCAGAAAAGAGGTCGCGGGGCCATTTTCCTTTAAGACACCTTATATGATTTCAAGGATAGATTATGTTGGTCGAAACAATTGGAGTGATGGGAGAGATTACTGTGGAACTTGGTAAATTTTTGGATAACTGGGATTTTGAGGTCGTTGTGGAGGGTAGTACTGAAGAGATCACGGATCATTGATATTTGATCTGAGGACTTTAGGCTGAAAGAATTTGATAACGGAAGGTTTAGCCGTTCCCCAATACCGTATGTCCAAATCGGTTGAAGTAATGTTTCAGAGTTTGTAAGTTTGTTTTTCGTCAATAGCTTTGATTGTCGTCATATAAGTTTGGCGACTAGACCGTTGCATCTGTTTAGATTTTGCCCTTTCAGACGTGTATGCTGATTCCATTTTATGCGAGAGTATAGGTGATGTAATCTGGCTTTTGGAATTATTAACGGTGGGTCGCTGCGTTTTCCTCTGGATTTTTCTTGTTGCATATTTTCAGAGATTTCATGTGTTTCAGCGATGTTTTGTCTTGTTAACTATAGGTTACTTATGATGATAATTTTAAATTTGGTCATCATCAACGGCCAAATCAAGACTACCATTGTCACCCCAGGATTTGCAGTGAACCGAGCTAACCACTTACCAGACAGTGCTTTCTCATAAAACGTCATCATCATACACATCACACATTTCTGTAGCAGTCTAAAGCTCAACCTTCTTTACATTAAAATTAGTTAATTACATTTGCTCATTTATCTAGTCTTTGTTTTATTTGTAGTTTTCTCGTATGGCAAACGTAAGATAACCTAGAGCCTGGATGGAGTCAATTGGTTTATCACAGAAATATAACAAAAGACTTTGGATGTTGCTTTTCCAATTGCTCATAAATTTTGACGGATTTGTATCCTGAATATGTCCTTGTATCTGCTTTTGGCTCCGGTTGGATCGGAATAATTGTGTGTGGATTGACATTGGTCAATCTTTGGACCTCAACTTAGAAACATCCTCCGGCATGACGATTTATTGGGTTGTCCGGAAAATAATGCAGGATTTTAAGTTTTCATTAAAAAAAATCTATATAAAATATTCTGTTTACGTTTACAGGATTACTCATTTGTATGAATGTCAACACTTATTAATCCTCTTCCAAATGATATTGTTTGTTTACCTCTGTAGCATTCCGCTACTTGGAAATAATTCAGTCATCCTTATAATGTCAAAGCGAGAATTTCGTACGATTTTCTTTTACGAGTTTAAACTCGGCCGAAGCGGAGCCCAAACGGCTAGAAACATTAACCAAGTCTGGGGCGAGGGTTGTGTTAATGAGTGCACTGTGCAAAGGTGGTTTAAAAAATTTCGGGAGGGAGATTTCAGCCTTGAAGATGAAGAAGGTCGTGGAAGGCCTTCCTCTCTTAATGATGATGTTCTGCGATCAGTGGTGGAAGAAAACCCCAAAACAACTGTTCGAGAACTTGCAGAGCAACTCAAAGTCAGTAAAACGACCGTCGCTGACCACCTCAAGGCGATTGGAAAAGTGAAAAAACTCGAAAATTGGGTTCCACACTCATTAAACGATCGCCAAAAAAATCAGCGCTTTGATGTTTGTGCATCACTTCTTTGTCGAAACAAAAATGACCCATTTCTGGCCAGAATTGTTACATGTGACGAAAAGTGGATTCTGGACAGTGGCTCGACAAAGGAGAAGCTCCAATACATTTTCCAAAGCCCCCAACTCATCAAAAAAAGGTAATGGTTACGGTATGGTGGGCTTCATTTGGTTTAATACACTACAGCTTCTTAAATCCTGGCGAAACCATCAATGCTGAATCATACTGTAACCAAATTAATACCATGCATCAGAAATTGGCAGTAATGAAGCCCTCTTTGGTCAATCGGAAAGGGCCCATTTTGTTGCATGACAACGCTCGACCACATGTGTCACGTGTAACGTCACAAAAATTATTGGAGCTTGGCTATGAAACTTTGCCTCACCCACCCTACTCTCCGGGCCTCTCGCCTACTGACTACCATTTTTTTAGACACCTGGACCACTACTTACAACACATAATATTCAAAAATCAAACGGAACTGGAAAATGCATTTATTGACTTTATCAATTCTAAAAATTCTGAATTCTACTCAGACGGAATTAATAAGTTACCAACACGTTGGGAGAAATGTATTGAGAGTATGGGAAATTATTTTGATTAAAGAACATTGCTTTAAAGTAACTAGTTTCTTTTTTTTTGTTTAATACCAAAATCCTGCATTATTTTCCGGACAACCCAATACATCTATTTCAGTAATTCGAGTGGAGGAAAAAAAACTCGGTTAAGTATATGAATGAGAGCAAACGATGGGTAGTGCTTGATCGATTGATTATTTTATCAATTATTATTCGGAGATCTGAGATAGAGTCTGGCGTAACGTAGTTTAGAAAAACTTTTTCTTTATCGTGCCAACGTTTCGATCCTTATTGATATCATCTTCAGGGCCTGGGATTTATAAACATTGTTTAAATTATAAAAACACATGTAAGATGTAGAAAATATGAATTTATACAATGCTAGAAAATTTTGGATTAAAAGAAAAAAATGGATTTATACAATGCTAGAAAATTTTAAATTCAATCAAAATTTTATAAATTAATTTTTTTAATCTAAATTTTTTTAGCATTGTATAAATTCATTTGTTTCTTGTTATCTAAAATTTTCTAGCCTTGTATAAATTCATTTTTTTAAATCTAAAATTTTCGAGCATTCTATAAATTCATTTTTTTATCTTAAATTGTCTAGCATTGTATAAATTCGTTTTTTTTTAATCTAAAATTTTCTAGCATTCTATAAATTCATATTTTTTCTCACCTCCTACATGTATTTGTAAAATTTAAACAATGTTTATAAATCCCAGGCCCTGAAGATGATATCAATAAGGATCGAAACGTTGGCACGATAAAGAAAGTGTTTTTCTAAACCTACGCCACACCCGACCGCATCTCACGATCTCCGAATAATCATTCACTACAATAATAATCACTACACCACACGTTTTATCAATTATTGAGTTGTAATCTCTAAGAATAAATTTATTCAGATGTGCCATAAAAAGTGAAATAATTTTATCTTTCATTTAAAAAAATAAGTATGCTGATGCAGAGATATGAAACACAAGAATAATTTAATACATCTCTTAGGACATTTCCTTCAAAAAAAAAAAAAAAAAAAAAAAAAAGGATCTATGGGATATATATTTATGATAACTTCATAGGAGGAAATATGGTAGAATCGGATAATTAGTACGGCCTGAAATGTTAAAAAGTGGTTCGACCCTTGCTTCCGTTCCTCGTAACATACATTAAGAGGATAGAATGAGCTGATTCTCTCTCTGGTAGATAAAGGGTTAGGCGAAATTACTGTCATGTAATGAATCTAAACTAGGGCGAAGAATGGCTTCGGGTGTAGCCAGAGGTGACTAGACTCTTGTTAAAACCTGCTGGTTTAATGCGCCAAAGGTAGAATCTCATTTCTCAAAAAAACAATAAGCTCCCTGTTAAATTTAATTAGTCAGACGAGGAAGCTGAATTAACAGGATATGAAAGAATTTAAACTATTTTTTTACAAATGTTTATTTTTTGTTGATAACGCTAGCAGCTTTTCGAAGAAATCTTGTGGTTCTTTTGAGATGTTGGTGGAAAGTTTTTATCCAAATCTTTCCGACTTTCCTTCTCAAACTTAGGTGAATTACAAGAGAGACATTGATGTATACGTAGGACGGGCATTCTGACCTCTGATAGATTCGAAAATCTTGCACCTTCATGTTATTGTAACATACATTTTTTTGATTTTACAATTATACAAAGTTCTATTTGACTGAATTTCGTTTCAATAGTAAATAATTCTTGTCTTACAGTAGTGCTTAACGTCCAATTACCCTCTTCATCCTAAAAAACCAAGGACTACGCGGAGATTCGAACTAAGAACCGCGAGCGTAGCAAATACGAATTATGTCGTACTATTCTATCACTTTTTTGTTAATTTAATTAAAACATTGAAACGTCATGCAATCAAAAAATTTAAAAAAAGCAGCTCACTAGTAAAAAATTATTTATATTTATATCACAAAATACAAAGTAAATCGTCAACCCTACAGACTACAAAGAAAAAGAACAATTCAAGAGGGCATCAGATACAATGATTTGGTGTAAGATGGCTCTGAAAAATGAATGAACTGGAACAGGCGTGTTTAAAGGATAAAAACATGAGCATTCAAACTCATTAGAGAAGTAGACTTCTCAAGATGAAATATATGCTATCAAGACAATGAGTGAGGTCCTGGAACTCACTGATACAGTTAGAGAGGACTACAGGTCACTGGCATCGAGAAAATATGCACCTAACTCGGGCAATGAGGAGGAAGAAACAGCCACCAATATCGTCTACGAATTGAAACAACCGCTCAATGGGGACATAACCTGGGATCAAAGAAACCCCAGGGAAAGGAGATTTAGCAACTCCAGTCAAAAGACCTATTGGTTCTTAAGAGAAGGTTTGAGCCGTTTGACTGGATTAAATAACTAAAAAATGTACAATTAGCCAGAAGTCTGCAGTGCTTGGGGAACAAAAACCGCTAGTTCCTTGTATCTTGGACACAGTAATTTTGGGTAACTAAAAAACAAACTCGCTGACCTGAGAAAGACCTGAAAGACCATATATAGGCCCTGAACCTATATAATAATATAGCTAATATAACAAAAACAAATAAAGACTCCTCCAACACAGAATAAACAAAAAAGAAGTGGATAAACACTAGGGGCGCTAGACGCAGTAAACCTTTGATAAAACAACCCTCACCAAGAATGGCAAACTGCTGCAATTTGAGATGGCCAGAGTCACAGGAATAATGATAGGACAATTAACTGGTCACGGGCAGCTAAGAACACATCTAACACATGGGCATATCCAATTATGATCCCATTTGCAGATTATGCAGTGAGGAAGAAGAAACAACCACCCATATCATCTTCGAATGCGAAGTAACCGCTCAATGAAGATAAAACCTGGAATTTTAAAAAACCTCACGGTAAGGAATTGTAGCTATGACAGTCAAAAGACCAAATGGTTCTTAAGAGAAGGTTCGAGCCGATTGATTGAACTAAATAACTAAAAAGTGCAATAAGCCAGACGGCTGAAGTGCTAGGGAATAAAATCCACCTGTTTCTTGAATTCATCATCATGAAAAAACCGTCGACGAGACCTTTCAAAGAAGATATAGTATAATACTTAAAGTCATAATCATATCTGTTAATATTGTCCACGAGGTACAATCTTCCATGGCAAAACCAAGAATAAACGAAAACACATTAAACGCCGATCGATTCTATAAAAGAAAGGCTCGTTTGAAATTCACTGTGCGTACTTGTAAGTCACTTAAAGATGTAGATGCCCTGAGACGAACGACCCCCTGACAACAGATCAACAACAAGTATGGGCCAGAGATGATCAATTCTGCTCAAACCGATAACAGCAGTTAATATAATCGCAAGGATTGCAAATTTTCCAGTTGTTTTCGGTTGTACGATGCAAAATCAGGAGATATTAGGCAGAAAAATGGGTAGAATGTCGCAAAAACGAGTTTTCCAACTTATTCTGTCGAGAAGTACGATTTTTGTATAATACTTGTGGACAAACGTGACGTTTACATATTTACTTTTAGTCGTATAGTTTCATTCAGTACTACCATTCAACATATATTTTTTAGATTATTATTCAGGTTTATTCTTATTTTTTGACAAAACACTACTAGATTTGTCAGTATTATCTCATTTTACATTTTTCTTGGCCCGAGTTTAAAGTTTTGTCCTCATATAACGCACGTCGCGAAATATTCAGCAAAAAGTTATTTTTTCCTCTGGGGAGACAGATGTGTCTAGGATGCTGTTTTAGTTTTAACGAACCTCCCATTGTGGACAGTTCTTAGATTAACGTACCAAATGCTTATGGGATTATCTTAAATTGTCATTTAAAATGTCAAACCCGAATAGTCCTACGGTTTTATAATTATTTCCTTATTACCTTTTATGTACTTTCTTTATGAGGATTTACATAATAATTAGTGTGTACAGTCGTTTAATTAAAACGCTTGTTGATACAGTTTAAGAATAAACTTGTGGCAATTTAAGACTTTTCTTTCCTTGTTGCCCGTCGTTCATAGAAACGAACATACAAATTGAGTGAAAGTCGTTTTGCCACAGAAAGAGGACAACAACAATACCTAATATACTGGCAATGTATATGATGAACAAAATTTAGGCTTTTTGCGTTAAACCTAACATTGGTCTACAGAAATATGAGCTTTATGCCAAAACAATAGCATCGGAAATGTAGAGTTGATGTATAGATTATATTCAATGGTCTATTGACCAAATTATTTCTTTCAATTAATTAATCTTTTTATGTAAGTTTTTTGGTTGAAATGAAAAAGCTACTGCCACGAGCGGGATCTGAACCCACGATCTTCGGCTAAATACGTCGTTGCTCTACCACTTGAGTCACGATGTCACGTGGCACTAGCTTTTTCACTTCAACCAGAAATCTTACATAAAGAGATAAATTAATTGAAAGAATTGATATATAGCTTTTTTAGGTCAGATGAACCTATTGTAATTTCGAATTAAATCATTTTAACTTTAAATTTAGCTTTTCACATTCAAGCTAACTCTTTTAAATTTAAATTAACTTCTTAATTTCAAATTAACTTTTTTAAAAATCACCTTTTTAATTTGAAGTTATCCCTTTTTTATTTTAAACTTACTTTTAAAATTTCAATTTAACGTTTTTTACTTTCAAATTAACCTATTATTTTTTGAAATTAACCTCTTTTAAATCCAAATTAACACTTTCTGTAAGAAGTTAACCATACTTAGGAGATACAATGAAATAACTGCGCAGAAAATAAAATGCATGTATACATGCAAATTTCTTGTTCAAATATAAAATAATCGGGCGTTTAGAAGACCGTATAAAGATTAATTACATTTAAAATTAAAATTTATATAAAAATCATTACATATAAAAATGAAGGATTTATCTTTTAATTTTGGAATTTAAAAACAATATACATATAAAATGAGTGATGATTAGTGACCGTTAATCGATAATTATTCAGAAATCGTGAGATGCCGTCTGGTGAGATGTAGGTTTCAGAAAACCATTTTCTTTATCGTGCCAACGTTTCGATCTTTATTGAGATCATCTTCAGGGCTCAAAGTGTTTGTCTTCTGTGTAATTGTGCCATTCTTGCGTGTCGTGTTAAGAGTGCCTAATTACATAGAATACAAACACTTTGAGCCCTGAAGATGATCTCAATAAAGATCGAAACGTTGGCACGATAAAGAAAATGTTTTTCTGAAACCTACATCACACCAGACCGCATCTCACGATTTCTAAATAATCATATATAATTATTTGATTTTTAATTAAACATTTTAAATATAAAATATTTATTTTATAATTTGAAATTTATCGAACCGAAAAGAATCCGGTGTTTTTACAAATAATTTTATGTTAATTTTAGTTCTACTTAATTTTCATACAATATTTTAGATAAAGACCTATTTTATAATGTTAAGTAATTCTCAAATTAAAATAAGAATATTTTATTTTTATATGTAATTTTAGATAATTTTTATTTTCATTGTGATTAATTTTTGTATGGTCTCATAAGAGACAAATTATTTTATTTTTAAAAACATAATTTATCAATTCGCAGGATTTTAATTTACATACATTTACAAGAGTTAATTTAAAAATAAAAAGTTACACGCACATAAAATTTTTACAAAAATTCATTAATGTTTTGGTTGAAAACGTGTCTGATATATCTGAATAATGTAAAGAATAGTTCAATAACGTTGAATTTGGATAAGATCCAGAGGATTTACGGATTTTTAAAGTAGAACAGAGGCGATCGAAGAAGAAATGAATAGCAACAAGAAATATTTGCCTCCTGCGGCTCCAGCCCAAAATTCTTTAGCTGCTATAAAAAACAAAACAAAAAATTTTTTTTAAAGATCTTTACAAGGTGCTAAAAACGAAACCAACGATACAAAATTATATCATAAAAAACTAAAATTCGGCTCATTGGCAAAAAAGTTAGGACATGTGTCTAATATTGTTCGATTTACCACCACAAAAACAGTTTCATTAAAATAACCTCTCAACCTAAATTACTGAGCTCGATAAACAGTATTTTTTCGTTGTCGCCCGCTTTCTTTTCACAGTTGTTGATTAAATTTAAGAGAGAAATAGGCCGATCGGTGATTGTGATTGTTAAATTTGTCGTAAAAGCTTCATTCGACGATAGTTTGAAAAACCGTTTCTAGTAATTTCGAGGGACAAACATATTCAGGGGTGAGAATATAAGGCCAAATCAGATAAATAAGGGTGGGCCCGGAAGCAATTCAAAAGCCACCTACATTCACGACTGGGCGACTATGGCAACAACTGATATATCGAAAGGAAATTTATTTAGATCCACTGAGATTTGTTGTCATACCTTTTCTTATTTTACTTTCTTTTGAATCGGGCCATTTTCAGTCTGTGCGATAGAAATTGTCGGTTTCGTGCACTGGTGTTGATTCAACCGAAAATATTTCGTTTATTTCGACCATTGTATATACATTTGAGTCAACGTTCGGAATCATCTTTCAGGTCCGCTTTCAGTTTTGTTTACGGCATCGTTAGGAAATAATTAATTCAAAATTTCAAAATTCACTACCAGTACGTAACGTTTTGAGGGATGCTACTACTGAATAAATAGTTAACTTGGAGCCTGTACATCTAGCCTTAATTAAAATCATCCACGCTAATCACCGTTAACCTCTCCTCGAACTCATCAACAATACATGCTTTTCGTCACACTCCCTACTTTGTTTCATGATGTCGTATAATATGTTCGAATTTTCAATTCATGAGCTTGCCCTCTCAACCCTTGTACGGAGTTAAAACCGCCGGTTATAAATTTGAAAGCTAATAAATAATCACAAGAAGGAAGATTGAGGACCTGCATAAGCAATAACCTAATCAGCCTAATTGCAAGAATATTCCGTAAAACTTTAACATCACAATTTTTTGGCTATTTGCAATGTTTAGCTTGGAAGGTTTTCAGGTGGAATTTGAAAATGATTAATTGAAAAAACGAGAAAAGTCAGGTATAGCAAGCTTGATGACAGACAGATTGATACATAGATATTTAGACAGATAGACATATAAATAGATAAATAAATATATAAATATATTGATAAATGATGACAAATAGATAGAGATTGACAGACAGACAAATAGAAATATAAAAAAATATATAGACAGTGAGTGAGCGAGACAGAGAAAGGGAGAATGAGTCGAACAAAAAGAAGCAAAATTAAAATTTTTAACTTCAACTTTACCCTTTTTAATTTATAACATATTTTAACTTTAAATTTACCTTTTAAAATTCAAATTAACACTTTTTGACTTTAAATTTACTGTGTGGTATTTAGTGACAGTTAATTAATCATTATTTGGTGATCGTGAAATGAGGTCTGGTGCGACGTAGGTTTAGAAAAACATTTTCTTTATCGTGCCAACGTTTCGATCTTTATTGAGACCATCTTCAGGGCCTGGGATTTATAAACATTGTTTAAATTATACAAATACAGGTAAGATGTGTAAAAATGAATTTATACAGTGATTGAGTATAAAATTTCTTTCGTTGTATAAATTCATTTTTTCACATCTTACATGTATTTGTATAATTTAACCAATGTTTACAAATCCCAGGCCCTGAAGACGATCTGAATAAAGATAGAAACGGAGGCACAATAAATAAAATTTTTATCTAAAACCTACGTCACACCAGACCGCATCTCACAATTTCCAAATAATCTTTAAATTTACTTTTTTGATTTTATGCTAACCTTTTTTATGTTTAAATTGGCCATTTATGTTTAATGATTTAATTGACCAAATTATTTCTTTCAATGAATTATTCTTTTTATGTAAGGTCTTGCGAAGGTCGTGGGTTCGAATCCCGCTCGTGACACTAACTTTTTCAATTTACATTTGAATTTCAAGTTAACTCGTTTTGACATCAAGTTAACCCTTTTAACATTAAATTGATTTTTTATTATGGAATTAATCCTTTTTAATTTCAAGTCAACCCATTTTTACCATGAAATTTTTGTTTTTAATTTCAAGTTACCCTTTTTAATTTCATATTAATGCTTTTACTCTCACATTTACTCTTTGTGACTTCAAATTTACATTTTCAATTGCAAATTAAGCCTGTTTAATTTCAAGTAACCTTTTTTCATTTGTAATTTCTTACTTTTTATTTCAAATTAACCATTTTTTTATTTCAAATTTACCCTTTCACTTTAAATTTATCTTTTTAATTTCAAGGTAATCCTTTCTAGTTTCAAATTAACCTGTTCTTTAATGCTTTTAAAATTTAGGGCTTGAAATGGAATAAAAGATCTATATTTGCAAATTTTTAGTTTAAAACTGAGCTCTTAGAAGACCATATGAAAATTAATACCTATTAAAAAAAAAATAGATATATAGAAAAAAAGGAACAGAAAAAGAGAGAGCGAGAGTGCGAGAGAGAGATATTGTAGATAGATAGGGAGGCAGTAAGAGGAAGTGAGAGTGAGAAAGAGAAAGAGACAGAGAAAGAGAGAGAGAGAGAGAGAGAGAGAGAGAGAGAGAGAGAGAGAGAGNAGAGAGAGAGAGAGAGAGAGAGAGAGAGAGAGAGTGAGGGAGAGTAAGAAAGAGAAAGAGAGAGAATGAGTGAGGGGGAGAGAGAGAGAGAGAGAGAGAGAGAGTCATGTCAGTAACCTAAATTTTTACAATGATATAGTTATGAACTACTACCCTTTACAAAAAAAATATAACTGGACTACACCAAACAGTTCAAAAATGGAAATGTACTGCAAAACGATAACAGTGAAGTTTTAAAGAAATAAGAGGATAGATAACAAGGGAGGAAGAAGATATACAATAGATAAATTAGAGAGAGAAAAAAAGAGGGTGAGATAGTTGTGTACTCCAAACCCAGACGGCGCATAGTTCATCAGTTTTGCAAGGTCTGCTAGCCATGATGGTTTTGCTTAGCGACTGAGCCTTAAACGAGAATCCGTAGTTCGAATTTTTAACTCAATCCTTACATTTAACATATTACAATTTATCAGAAGATGATAAGAATTTATAAGGAATTATTAATTTTATTAGTAGGGCGTTTGTGTTAAAGATGTTTTATTGAAAGGGGTTTTTGAGTAATGTGTAGTGGAGGCTATCCTGGAATAAATTTTTATTAAGTTGGCCAGGAACTCGCTCATATGTTAACAAGTTAGAACCTTGGGGATAATAACTGCGTGAAACCCTTCCTGTAAACCTAATTTCTCATTTTGCCTCGTTAATATTTCTAGATACTACACTATTATAGTGATGGAATTTATCTAGCTGACTGTAATCTGATACAAGATGTGTAAAAGTGTATGAATTATGCTGCTGACCTATTCAGTTAAACTGTGAGGTTTTGCATTTTTTTGTGTGTTTTGAAAGGGAAAGAGTTTTTTTAGAATCGATATTGACATACGCCTCCATTCTGCACATGTCCCAGAGCTAAATGTAAATCAATTTGAATATAAACGTTTGTCATGCAAATTGTTCTTAGACTGTTGAATTGGTGAATCGGACAATAGTGGTCATGCGTCAACCCGTTCAGCATTATGGGAAATTCATAGAGTGAGATTAATTGAACTTTGATTAACAAGAATTTGTCGTTTACGGTATATTTTTTATAACATTTTTTTTAAATTCTTACTTCATAATTTAATGAGTAAAAAGATTGATATTCCATGTATAAATTTCTTATATGCAAAAAAGAAAGGATTTATTTAAAACTTTGTTCATTAATATGTTGTAATTTTAAATACCGAATTGCGCTTTAATCAATAAATATAATATATATTATTTAATACGTTACACAATATATTGGATTGTAGTTTAATCGGTTTCATGACTGTACTTTGTAATTAAGGTTTTCAGTTGAGATAAAAAACTCAATGGCACGAGCGGGATTCGAACCCACGATCTTCGGCTTAATACGCCGCTGCTCTACCACTTGAGCTACCGTGACCTCGATCCACTTGGACACCAACCTCCCATCTCAACCACACCTTTTGAATTTTTTCTCCTTTTTGCCATTTTTCAGCTCATGCCATTGACTTTTTATCTCAACTGAAAACTTTAATTAATTGTAAGATATTAATTGGTCAAGCGGACCACGAAATTAGTGAACTGTACTTTCTCTTTTTTATCTGCTGGCCACATTCCTACTACAGTTAGGATGCTAATTATCAGAAGGATATTGGAGTTTTCGTACAGTTTTCAGACTTGAATAATACAGGGTGACTTGTTATAAGTGTCGAAAATTTCAGGAGGTGTTTCTACTCACTATATGCAACAAAAACCTATAAATCCCTACCCAAATCTCAACCGAAAAGAAGTAATTTCAGGTTTTGGGTGTTTTTTAATTTATCGACTTAGGTCTACTAAATTGCTTATAAACTTCAGAATTACTGACTGTAGAAAAATCAGGTTTATGCCACATGAAAGGACGTTAAATTTTCTGTAAGGAAACCTATTTATATTGCAAAATTGATGGAAAAATTCTCCACGAAAAATTCAGAAAAACCAACTGCCAACACTCGGGTGATTCTCTATGCTTGCTGATAATTTATTGTAAATGACAAAAGTTGGAATTGCCGGTGAACTGCGAAAAGTGATAGGCTAAATTCTGTGCATGAGTATACATACACGTGCAGATTTAAGCTTAGATGAATCCAAACCTGTCATTAATGATTGGAATGTAGCTTGTCGTGTCGCCTTCTTTTGTTTTTATTCATATTTCATTCCAATTATCCATACTTGCATTTACTTCTTGCATTCTAATCGCCGACATGATATTTCCTTGGTGTCCAGGGGTGCTTTGATCCATCTTAACGATATAATCCTATGCCGATTTTCCACAAAGCTTGTTGGATTGATTCCGCGGTTGGGTGGTCCTTTGTGGGGTCCTCATTCATAGCAAGGTAGACGGCACTATCCGTTTTCACCATCACTGTTACAGTTTATAAACCATATTAAAGCATCTTCAGTCGGCAATAGTTCTGCTTGGTAGTTTGTACACTATGGTACCATCTTTCTTTGAATTAAGTGTATATGCTTTTTGTAACAAAACTGTAACAAAAAGCATATCCACTTAATTAAAAGAAAGATGGTACCGTGGTGTATAAACTACCAATATATATATATAAGAAGAAGAAGAAGAAAAATAACTTTATTCTGGGACTGGTGTCCCCTAAGAATAATTTACATGAAATAAATAAAGGAAGTTCCTTCTATGAAGTTAAAAGTAAAAAAAAAGATAGAAATCTTGGCACAATCTATACCAATAAGGCAGGACAGAAGAAAAAATTACGAGAATATTAAACAAAAATAACAAATGTTAACGTGAGGGAGACTCTACTTGGAGGGAGAGGAGGTGATTATACAGGTGGGATTTAAAGGAGGAAAAGGAGGCAGCGTGACGAATAGAAAGGGGAAGGGAGTGCCAGAGTTTAGGAGCCCGGATCAGAAAGGATCTGTCGAAGGTATGGGTTGTATGTTGCGGAAGGATATGGCCGTTGGGGATGAGCGGGTCTTACGAGTGAGATGTGAGGAGTTGAATTGGAGGGATTGGATGATGTAAGGAGGACGACGAATATGGATGGACTGGAAAAGAAAGCAACCTAGGAAATACTGTGCACGGAAGGAGGGGAATAGCCAGGAAAGTTGGGAATACAACCCCGACACCCGAGATTCCCGTGGGGTGCCGTACACAAATCTTACGCAACAATTCATAATACGCTTCAATCGCGCGTTCTCCCCCTCCGAGAGACCACCGTATGCCAATCAGCTTTAATTGAAGAAGGGAAGTATAAGGGAAGATACAAGGAGTTTGCGGGTGGAGAAAGGTAAGAGGGGGCAGGGCCGACGAAACAGGCTGAGGGAGGCAATGGAATGGCGGGAAATTTGGGAAATGTGAGAATGCCAGGAAAGGTTTCGGTCAAAGACTACTCCTAGGTTTTTAACCGAAGAGCAGAAGGGGATGGGATGGTTATTTAGCATTAGAGGTGGGATGCTGGGGAGGGAATTGAGGAGTTGCCTGGAACCGATAATTATGGCGGTGGATTTGGACGGATTGAGGACTAGGTAATTTTTATGGGCCCATTTGTTGATGGAGTTTAGTTCTTTTTGGATCATGAGAGTGGCCGAGTGAAGATCGGAAGGGTGGAAAGATACGTATATTTGGGAGTCATCGGCATATAGGTGATAGTTACAGGACTGGATGGAGTCGGGCAGATCATTGATATAAATGGAAAAAAGGGTAGGAGAGATGCTAGAGCCTTGAGGCACCCCAGATTTTAGAGGGAGGAAGGAGGAGGTAAGGCCATTGGGAAGGGAGACAGCTTGGTGGCGATTGGTAAGGTAGGAGTGGAACCAACGGATGGTGCTGGCGGAGAAGGAAAAAGATTCGAGTTTAGAGAGGAGAGAAGAGTGAGGGCAGATTCGAAGGCTTNATAGATAGATAGATAGATACATAGATAGATAGATAGATAGTAAGGTAGGAGTGGAACCAACGGATGGTGCTGGCGGAGAAGGAAAAAGATTCGAGTTTAGAGAGGAGAGAAGAGTGAGGGCAGATTCGAAGGCTTTAGAAAAATAAAGAAGGACAACTATAGTAACTTTCCGTTGGCCCACTGCTAAGTGGAGGTCAAATATATATATATATATATTTTAAAGTAAAACATGGTCGATAGTTAACTGTAATGTAGTCATGACAGTAAATTTATGATCTTCGTCTGCCTATCCTGGCTCGGTTGTTCTAGCATTTCGCTATCTTCAGTATATCTTTGCTTGGGTTGTTTGTGTTTTTTTTTTGCTGTTCGCCGTATTTTCACTGCGCACCCCACAGTAGGAAATCTCGAAATCTCGAAAAAAACAGCTAACCACTTTAGCCCCAGAGATAACCTAGCTTGAGATTATAACATCGTTGGTATTGTTCTCATTTTTTAGATATACAATTTTTGAAACAGAATAAAATTATATTCTTTACAGTGGTATTTAAAATTTATTATTCTTTGAACCTGATACTTGATAAATGAGTACAAAACCATAAAAAATGATAATATGATGAATGTAATAAATCTTGACAATCAATCTTAACAATTCATTGCTTTTAGTAATCATTGAAAAATAGTAACCTTCTGATATTTTAGTTATGTAAAGAACTTGCTCTAGTGGAACAATTTTTCATCGTCCAACTTGATAAAAGTAATCGAGGACATTGACCCTTTCGTCCTAAATAAGTAGTTCATAGTAAGGGTTCTTCTTCAATTCCTTTAAATGTATTGCATGAACTTCCTGTCTAGCTATCTTTTAGAGAAGGTTAATAAAAGAATAGTTCAACATTTCTCCGTGCACTTTGCAGGACTTTCCTGTTATAGTCAAGTTTCAGTAAGCGAGGAGGTATAATTTTAATATGACTCCGCTTTATATCTAACGTGGATGTTATTTTTCAGTCAAGCACTTAAATTTGCCGCATTTCAGAGAAAATCTTTGTTTTCCAGAGAGTTCCAGTATGAGTTTAGCAGACTATATCTGGCCCATCAGTTCACCAACCTTCCTTACGTGAATAATATTACCATCTCGCCAAAAACTTACAAAATGAAAAACAAAAAACAAAAAAACAGTGTAATGAAATTATTATTTTTTATTTAAGTAAAGTAAAAAAGTAAAGTAATTTCTGTAAAACAGAAGAGAGTAAAATTCAACTAGCTGTTGAATGTCGCGGACGAGGGTGAAAACCACTTTACAATACCTTGTACAGAATATTTCCTTGGACGTTCTTAAAAAAAATTTTTTTTTTCAAAAACAAACCCTGGGGGTTGATGAACCAAGTTTCAGATACCTGAAAAAACTTATAATTCAACTTGATAAAATATATATTTTTGTCTGTAGTTATGCTGTGCTAATCGAATGTTCGTTTAAAACAAAAAATATCAAATTTTCCATAATATTATCAAGGGTTGATCAGGGGAGAAAAATAAATATTATAATAGATAAGACGTCTTAAAAGGGCCAGGGGGCATTTCACATGAAAGTTAATAGTGGAGTTTTACGCTCTCGGTGTTCAAGTTTCATCAAAGTTTTATAAGGATCTTTAGATATATTACTTGATGGACTTTAAAGTGGTGGCATAAGCCTCTGATAGCAATTTATACCCGGCAAGTTCTAAAAAAAAGACCATTTATTAAATAACAATTCTAGCCTTATAGAGCACGTCTCCAGTGTGTTTAACGAGTTGTTACCTTTTGAAACACATTTTAAAAAACTGACTTTTTTACTGCACTTACAAAAAAAAATACGATCCTTTATTTGTTATTAACTGTACGTTTTCCACTTATCTCTCCTTGTCATTGTAAGATTTGGCAATGGGGGAAGGAATGTCTGGGTAAAAAGGTTCTTGTTCTGGATCCGCACATTAATTTTTACTATAAAAACATATTATATCAATGTCTATGGAAAAATGTGAAGTGAACCCAGTAATAACTTTTAATTAAGTACAAGGTTAAAACATTGTGATCATTAATTAATTGGCATGGTGTGGGTGCATATGGGAGGCAGATAGATACGTAAATAAATAGGGAGTAGATACATGGGGTACATACATGTATGGGTAGATGGATAGATAGATGGATAAGTAGTGATAGGTAGAAAAAAATTGTATATACTTAGAAATGGTTAGGGAATGAAACGATGAAAGAGTGGGAGAGAGATAGATAGAATTATAGGAATATATATANGATAGATAGATAGATAGATAGATAGATAGATAGATAGATAGATAGATAGATAGATAGATAGATAGATAGATAGATAGATAGATAGATAGATAGATAGATAGATAGATAGATAGATAGATAGATAGATAGATAGATAGATAGATAGATAGATAGATAGATAGATAGATAGATAGATAGATAGATAGATAGATAGATAGATAGATAGATAGATAGATAGATAGAGAGAGAGAGAGAGAGAGAGAGAGAGAGAATAAATAAAAAGAAAGATAAAGAAAGTTAGTTAAAAAGGAGAAAGGGCGAAGATAAGTGAGAAAGAAAGAGAGAGAAAGAGGGGATAGTTAGATAGCAAGAATTTTATATAGGTATAAATAAAAATATAAGAGAGAAAAAAGAGAACTGCGAAAGTGGAAAGGAGCGATATAGAGGAAAGAGAAAGGGAGAGGAAAATATAAAGAGTGACCGCAGTAAATAGATAAAAAGAAGGAGAAAGATAAAGATGAAGAGAGAAAAAAAGAACGAAATAGATAGATATATAGAGAGATGGATAGATAGACAGGAAGATAGGTACGTAGATAGATACATAGATAGATAGAGAGATAGAGATAGAGATAGACAGATAGATAGATAGATAGAGAGATAGTAGAGATAGAGATAGAGAGAGAGAGAGAAAGAGAGAGAGAGGGAGAGAGAGGGAGGGAGAGAGAGAGAGAGAGTGAGAGAGAGTGAGAGAGAAAGAGGGAGTGCGAGGGGGTGAGGGAAAATAAGAAGAGATTTTTTACATAAGTGATGTTAGTGTTAGCTTGCTTAAGTTAATGTCGTTTATATACAGAACGTTTTTTCGGATAAGCTGTAGGTGGCTGGCGTGTCCTTTTGATAAATATCCTTTAATTTTTGCGCTAAAAAATCTAACTCTAACTTAAAATGAAGTTAAACGGCCATTTATACGATTGCACTGTTGTAAGTCTTGAAGTATGAAATATCAATACAACCCTCTGCCTATAAATCGCACTCCAAAGGCTCAAGGGCGTAGTCGAAACTTCCATATAAAGTGGGACCATATGTTTTGCAAGATACATAAATACTCCGTTCAGACTTTATGCTGTGTGATAATCTTATACCATTGAGATTTCACCTAGACTCCCGCCCTCTGCCAATGGATTAAATTTACATAAAATATCCCTTTCCACTTAGCAAATAGATTAAAGCTATCTGAATTATTGATTTAATAAACCAATGGTGAATGTTTCATTATTATTATAATAGTGAAATGAATTTTTTGTTTCAAAGTTATTAAATGAAACACATACCGACTTACACTGTTTAATAGTAATATTAGGTAACTCTCAACGAAGAAACTTTTGAGAGATATAAGTAGATAGAATTAATAAATAGACAGATTAGTTAGATTCCTTCTCGCCATAGTGGTGGTCTCAAAATTAGTGGTGTTTTCAGGCCTTTTACCCAAGTGATTATTTTGTAGTTTTGCTAAGCAGATAGCTACTTTAAGTAATTACGTGAGTTAAAAAATAGGATACTAAACAGATTACTGAACATCACTTCTTTTCCCCTTCCCACCTCGATTCAATCTTGAGTGGGGGAAGGCTTACGTCACGTCTGGGGGCTTCTATTATATCTGTTATTTAAGACTTAATTTCCGATAGATCAGTTTGGAAGTTTTGTAAGAATAATCGCAACAATTTAAGCAATTTTTGTTGTTTAATATAAAGTTTTCCGGTCTAGACTCATCTATGACTGACGGTAGGCTTATGTCAAATCAGAGGTCTTATATCCGTTACCTAGGAATTGAGCCCTTGGTGTTCTTCCATCGAAGAAACTCATTTTCGAAGGGGGTCGAAACCATTCAGGCTAGCTGAGACCCGATCCCGCCCCAGACATTCCATTCACCAGTGCCGTGTCAGGAATCAAACCTATGACAGCGGGATCTACTAGTTGAAAGTCTGACGCCTTAACCAATCAGCTAACGCCCTGATACCGCAGTAAACAACAACTTGCACATAAACTACAAAAAAATGCTAAGCTCTTTTTTTTTAAAACTTCATTAGGGCTTTTTTTAAAGTTAACAATGCTTATATTAATATAGGGATTGAAAATACGGCCAAGAAATTATTTCTTCCTTTTTAACAGTAACTTTATTATCTTGAATTATTTTTAATAACATTTACCTGCACTTCTTGTCTCTTCCAAAGGTGCAGGCTCATTTGCATTATAATATAACGAACTTCGGGTAGAAGTTGTGCGGGGGTGGGCCTTGCCATTATTTAATAACGACCATGACAGAAATAAGGTTGAAAAGAGGTGTTTTATTTATTTTATTTAAACAATTTCTTCTGTTTATTAATCTCAGCATTAAGACTTAAAAGATTTCTTGCAATATTAAACTATTCTTATCTTATTGCTCGAATTAAGGCCATTGGTGTGAAAAATTATTACTTAAATAATGTTGGCGGTATACTTTTAACATAATATTCTAAAAATAAAGGATAAGTAGGGTTATTTAACCCCGCACGAAGAATATCGAGTGCTCTTAAGTGAGTGTCTAATATCACGAAAGTAAAAGTAATTTATTAGCGAGAATGCGAACATGAATTTATGAATATCGAGTGAACAGACATCTATGTTTGTATAGGGTGATTTATGTATTGTGTTTTGTGTCTATTCTGTACTTGTCAATTGAGGTACAAATGTGTCGCTAGTATTTTACCATATCGACTTACTTTTTATACAAAAGCAGAGAGGTACAAACAGATCGAGCATAGTCCTCCAACCTGAGAAAGTTCTAATGCCATGTCCAACACAACAATTCGGGTTCGACATCACACTAACATTCAACAGTGCCATAGGGGATAGACATCAACTCATCCTTATTTGAGCGGAATGCACGAATATCGTGTGCTTTCTTTGACTTGAGGTAAGCCTTTGATCGAACCTCGGACCTGGGGTTGCTCTGAATATTCAAGGGTTCGATTAACCCATTCTAAAAAATGTACGAATAGCAAACTCCTTTCCACTTCACCCTCCACCATGTATCCTTCACCGACGACACAGCTTTTCCATCCTCTGGTCCCGATACCACGATTGCTTCGGAGGAGATCCAGGCTCATTCTTGCAACTAGCTAAATGGAGTAAGCGCTGGAGCTAAAACTTAATGAAAGCAAACACACCTATCATTCACATTTCGAAGCAAAGCCCCCCCCCCCCTACAATATTCCTACATACCATCCAAAAAAAAGACTACGTAGACTACACGACCAAAACGATAGGAGTTAAACAACTACTGTACATACTAGAGGCAAATCTAACATTTCAACAAAAAACAAACTTACAATTTACAAGACAGTACTAAATCCAATCAAGACGGACAAGAATTGTGAGGCACCATTAAACCTTCCAACATCCAAAGAATGTAGTACGACCTATCCTATGTCCTCAGAATCATAGTCAATACTCTTTCCTACATTTTCAACATCACCCTCCACAATAATCTCGAAATCGTTCCAAAAAACATTTTCCACCTATCCTATGTCCTCAGAATCGTAGTCAATACTCTTTCCTACATTTTCAACATCACCCTCCACAATAGCCTCGAAATCGTACCAAAAAACAAACCCCAAAACATTTTCCACTTTCCAAAATATACTCTCCTCTCACCCCAATGGATTTGCCCAATCCTTATCTAACAGAAACCATCGTTATAATGATGTAAGACTGATGAGGTCCTAATGAAAATGAATATTGTGAATAATATTTTATACATAAAATTATTCCAGTAATTTTTTTATCATATAATATTGTTAATTTTGATTAGTTATATTCACTGTAAACTCGGGAGGGAAAATTTGCAACTTGAACCAATAATGTTTAACTAAAATCAATTGTTACTTTTTATAGCTTCATTTAAAACAGTAAAAATTCATTAAGGGTAATTTATTAGGAAAATAGCCGACGTGTTTGTTTATTTTACGATAACGGCATCGGATTCGAAAATGTAGGAATGGCGTTTGTAACGTAATTGCGTCGTTAACCCAGTTGGGGCATTGGCGAGTCTTAGTCGCCGGGTTAAAAGCGTTAGGTATGCCGGATAATCGAACATGGTTACGGCGAGTATTGAATTCCAAATTCGGGTCGCACTTTTACCAAATGTTGTTAATGTAAATAGACTTCCATTGCCGACCGACGCTTTGGCAAACATAAAACCGTGTACAAAAGACACGTCGGTTTGGCCGTTAATTGGCTTTGAAGAAGGCTTTTATCGTTTTCTAACTATGACACCTCTCTGTCACGGCCGTCCCTCAGACGTGTCGGAATGTGATTCTCTTCAATAAATAAATGGTACATCGTGATACTGTCTGATAGGCTGTAGCTGAATCATTAGCTCCGTTTAATTGACGCTATAGCCTGATCATCATTTCCTGTACAATCTAGAGACAAAAGGAGCACAATGGGTAAATTAGGGTTGCTCCACGTTCATTGTGGCTCTCACCCTCTTTCAAACAAAACAAACAGTTTGTTTTGTCTCAAAGTCGAGTATCACCACTTCACCAATACCTCGTTCCATTTTGCATTGGAATTCAAGTCATCTCAGAACCAAATGAAAGATTACAATGAAATAAATTTTCACATAACTTTTACCCTAATTGCTGGTTACTATGTAAAAGTCTGTTGGGCAATACTTAATCTTTGAACAAAAAAATTCTTTCTTTTTTACAAAAATCTTCATCGGATTTAGCGAACTCAAAATATCTAAGCAGTCAACTCACTAGCGTCACCACTGGTTTTTCTCAAAAACTACTCAATTTAGAAAAACTATTAAGTATTATTTTAAAGGATAAAGTTTATTTTCAAATATTTGAGTAATTTCAGTTTCAACAACAAGTAAAAAAAGACCTTTCTGTTTTTCAAATGGTTACTTACATTTTCATTTTCAGATTCCAGTTTTTTCCATTTCCAAGCCAGTTCTGAAAAAAATAGATATTACAAAAAAATCTTGGTTTTACGTAAAACAAACTTCGATAAGGAATTGTCAAAAATTTTATTTAGCATCTCTAGATGTTTTTAATTTTAAACTTCAAGATTTTTGCCCATAATTTGACTGGTTATCTTAGGTTCCGAAATTTGTAAATGCTGAAAAAATTGGATCTTGTGGCATATATTTAATTGTTGAACTTGTGGAACACAAATATTTTTATTTATGGATTTATTTATATATTTTTTTGGGTATTAACCTTTCAACAACTTACATTTTTACGTTTTACAAAAATTCTTCATCAGACTTACCGCACTTAAAATACTAGTGTCAACCTCTGGTTTTTCTCAAAAAGTACTCTACCTATAAACAACATTTCAAGTATTTTTTAACATAAGCAAGCTCTATTTTGAAAAATTGAAGTATTTATGGTTTCCTGAACAAGTAAAAAAAGACCATTTTGTTTTTTAACTTGGCCAAAAGGTATCAAGAAGATAGAGTCAAAGAGATTAAGAACCGTTGTTAGGACCAATTTTTTTTTTTCAATTTTAAATTACAAAGTTTTGCACATAATGCCGCTAGTTATATAAGGTTTAAAGCAAAGAAATGCTTTGAATATTTTTTCGATATTTTTTGCTTGAAATATAATGATATCATAGTTGACATACTAATATATGTGATGACATATAATATATGTCATAATAATATGACATAGTATTGATAAGATAGTATTATACAAGTGTCACCAGTTATTTTCTCAAAAACTACTGAACCTAGAAAAAACATTTCAAATATTTTTTAAAGCATGAGCTTCAAAGGTTGAGGTAATTTCAGTTTCTAAAACCAGTAAAAAATGGCCTATCTGTTTTTTAAATTGTTACCTACATTTTCATTTTCAGTTTCTTCAAGTCCATTCGATTTCAATGAAAAAAAATATGATGAAAACGTTTTAAAATTCGGATCAGAAAAATAGAAATTGCATTACATATTGCAAAACATTTACATCAGGCAATGCAAAAAATAATTAAAAACTTGGTTTTTAGATCAAAAACTTGTTGTTTGGTACATATTTGGTTTAAGGGGGTAGCGTCGGTTTTTTGGACCAGATAAATGCACTTTTATAATTTATTATTTACGTACGCATTGTTTAAACAATATCTATTTTTTAATTATTCGGAGATCGTGAGATGCGGTCTGGTGTGACGTAGGTTTTAGAAAAACGTTTTCTTTATCAAATTGTTTTCTTTATCAAATCAATCAGTTGAGATAAAAAAGTCGAACTAGTGAATTTAATAAATTTAAAATGAAGGGAAAATTCAAAAGGTGGGGTTGAGATGGGAAGTTGGTGTCCGAGTGGATCGAGGTCACGATAGCTCAAGTGGTAGAGCAGCGGCGTATCTAGCCGAAGATCGTGGGTTCGAATCCCGCTCGTGCCATTAGCTTTTTAACTAAAACTAAAAACTAAAAACCTTAATTAATTGTAAGTTCTTGTTTACGTTGCTGTTGTAAACACAAACGTTGTTATTTATTTATTTTATTTTTAATGGGCATTGCCATTTAATATACATATATAGATAATATAATCTGACTGTTTCAAGAGGAATATAAATTTTATATTCATTTCGGTTGATAAAGTTTTCTAAACCTCTACAAAACGTTGAGAATGAAGTTTTTCAGACCAAAAATGCTCTTAAAAAGCGCATTTTTAAGAGATTTTCATTTGTTTCTTTATTAATAAGTCTATAATGTTCAGAGGCGTCGGTGGCCGCAACAGTTCAACAGTTAAGGCATTGAAACTGCGACTCATGACTTTAAGGTAAAGGTCCCGGGTTCGAATACAGCTTGAGCTTTTTGAAGTCAGTGGGGTGATGAATCTGCAACTTGGTAGATTCCTACCATTTTAAAATGCCTTTCCTCGCTGTTTTAATTTGTCATACGTATTTGGACTCGTGCTACTTTTAGGTCAGTTTTTGTTATTCAAAGTAGTCTGCTTGTGTTTTCCTGTGGCGTTTTTGACGGTTTAGGTCTAGACTTTTTGTTCCTTCCAGTAGGTGATTAAGATGTTTTTGATGTTTGGTCTTTTGTGTGCCCTTTTTCATTAGTGCCTTCGCGAGTTGTTTTGTATTGAATGCTGTCATTGACCTTACATATTCTTATGTATTACAAAAAAGATCACTGGTGAGGCCAGTTAGAAAGAAAGTTATAACTAAGTACGCTTTTTACATCGGTCTTTTAATTTGCTTTTTACCTCTCCTATGTCTAATTATCCATGCTAGCATATGCAATGTTTTTCTAGTAAGTAGGCTTTATGCCCCAAGGCCATTCGTTCCGTGTTCGTTATCTGTAGATTTCAAACTGATTCTTTGCATCTCTGACTGGACTTAGAATTTAAGCGAATGGAGTTGGACGATGTCGTATGAATGAGGTTTACCGGCCGAGGTAATAATTTTATAGGGTGAAATTCGCAACACGGCACCATTCATCGTGGTGAAGTAACGCCTGTTTAACCAGCCTGTTTAGCTTTTAACGCTTGTCTTAGCCGTTCTAATTGCTTATTGTGGTCATGGTCATACCACCAAATGCGGTAATAACAGTTGCTCTGAGTGGAAACAACTTGATTTGGTTCCATCGTACTGAGTCCGGACCATTTATTCTTATTGGTGTAGTAAACATTTACTTTTCATTATACAGATCGCTATAATTCTGCAATTCTCATTTCTTGGACGTAAAAACTTATCGAAGAAAAATAATATGCGTTACATGAAGTTTCATTGCATTAAAAATTATGTAACTCTTAAATTAATTAATTATATGGGTACCACGTTACTCGCATGGATGGGGCGTCAGAAGCGCTCGTGGAATCTTCAGTCGTGGGTTCGATCCTCGCCGCCCTTGGAAATTCTGACACTGACCCCACCCCAAAAATAGTCACACATCATTATTCATACTGTGGCTAATATCTGAGAACACAAAAACATAAGGGATTAATTGATTAATGGATAGTTTTTTGGCAGGAGGTTTACACAAGTTTTCATTTCCAAAAAGCTTAGAGCAACATAACCTAACGTAAAATTTTTCAAGCCACCTGCAAAGAGAATAAACACGTAAGAAAACAGTAAATGAAGTAGTTCAATGAAATAAAAAAACAAAAACAAATCCTTCATGAAGATCTGACTTTTTTCTTCAGCAAATATCTATTTTATTGTTTTTATTACAATTATTCATTCATTAATTTCACCGATAATATACGTGTTATTTTTAGATAATAATTGTTGAAGTTGTTTTCGACAGTCATTAACAGGGTTAAAATGATTATCAAGTTCGCAGTTAAACTTTCCTCGCATAACTTAAAATACATCATGCTCTATACTCCCATTCCATAAATTAAGATATTCATCCTCAAACAGTAACTTTTCTATAAACTTGAGGGGTTATTTTGATAAAACCGTATTAGCGGATTTATGAAGCGTTAAAAGATAAGATTTGGCATCTAATAATATGCATTGGAGAATAGTTATTAATAATAATAAAATAATTTAAACTAATGTGAAAAGTGTATAAATTACCGAAAACGGCAAATTATTTCGATATTTTCAATTAGAACTTGGGGACTAAACATTAAAATACTAAAAGGAACCAGTTACCATTGATTGTCCGACCTTCAACCAATCAGTTTAAAGTTAATGCTTTTTTCTTTTAAATTAACCCCTTTTAACTTTGATTTAACTTATATTAATCTAAACTTAACCATTTATACTTTCAATTAACCTTTTTTATTTAAAATTAACACTTTTTAACTTCAAATTAACATTTTTTAATTTAAATTAATATTTTTAACAAGAAAATGTTTTTTAACTTGTAATTAACCCTTGTTAATTTTAAAGTAATCCTTTTTAAATTGACTTTTTTAAATTTAAAATTAAACCTTTTCAACTTTAAATCAAGTTTTAAAAATTTAAAATCAACCCTTTTTAACTACAAATTAACCTATTGAAATGTAAAATTAAACCGTTTTAACTTTCAATCAACCTTTTTAAATTTCAAACTAACCCATTTGATATTAAAATTAACCTTTTTCAATTTAAAATTAAACCTTTTTAACTCTAAATCAACTTTTTCTAAATTTAAATATAACCTTTCAACTCCAAATTAACTTTTTTAAATTTAAAATCATCTTTTTTTAATTTCAATATACACTTAAACTCCTCATTAACCTTTTTTAATTTCAAATTGACCTTTTTTTACAACAAACTTACGAGATGGTATGAAATAAAATGTAATGTAAGTAAAATAAAATTCCTGTGTACCGTCTTTAAGATTTTTTAAAAATATAATATATTTGGGCATTTGGGAAACCGCATCGAAATTAATTACAAATAAAACAAAAAAATATATAAAATTATGTATAAAAATTGAGGAGTGTTAAGGAATCTTAATTTTTTAATCTACTTAGCTTTAAACAAATTATGAAATTAAGTTAACTAATTATTAAAATTTAATAAAATTAATTAATTACAAAGGATGAAATTAAAAAAACTTTCTGACGCGTTTTTTAATATCATCGTTTCTACTTCATTTATTGTGGACAATTTTGTGACATTACGTGTGGACTGTAACCTTCTAAACCTACATTACGTTTCCTGTCGATCGATGGAGTAGTTGTAAAGCTACCAATTTTTGTGATTTTTGAAAAACTGAGAAGCATTTGAAAGAATAATAAATTTCAAATTTTTTTTCTAATATTTTTAGGAGTTTGTTGTTTTGTCATTTTTTAAAAATATGATTTTACTTGTATTTTAATGGCTTATTGTGTGATTTTGGTTTTTGGAACTTTTTCCAGTCCAATCACATTTAATACAATCTGCACATTATTTTCCACCTAGTATCACATAGAAAATTTCATAAAATCGGTGATTTCTGGTCCTCCATCCGTTTCTAAGTATAAACTGTAATGTTTCTAATGAGCATTCAATTTAGTACTTTTTCCGAAGTACAAACAGGTACTGTTTTCTTTCAAATTGGCCTTATCCCCGATTTCTTAATACAAAATTACTCTTGAAGACATAATAATAACGTAAGAATTTGTTAGAGAAATATATAAAAATACAATCTAAGAAAAAAGGAAAAAAAAAGTAAATAATCCAGCAAAATACAGTTATTAGTTCACTTTAAAGAACCTTACTTTAACGTTGGGAATATAAATGGAAAAAACTCTACGACTGAGCCTTATATTTCGTCTGTGACTTGGCAAAAATTGTTATACTTCGAGTGGTACTATTTCACCGAGCATATTCGCCGGACGTAGATCTTACAGTCGGACGTTTTCAAATAAACTTCTCTTCCAAAGTAAAAACAGCCATTCCCCCTCATTCGGACTAAGTGAAAACCGCATTATTACATGTTTTTCTTTAGGCTGAAAACCTTGAGAAAAATTTAATGATAATGCCTCGACTGTTACAAATTAGTAGGAAACAATTGGAAATTGGTCGTCGTTGTGTGTGTATGATGAGATGGGAAATATATACAAAAAGTGAAAGAGAAGGGAGAGAGAGAAAGAGATAGGTAGAAATATAGATAGATAGACAGAGGGAGAGAGAGAGAGACGNATAGAGAGAGAGAGAGAGAGAGAGTGAGAGCGAGAATGAAGGAGAGACTGAGAAACATAGTTAAGACTAAAAGATTGAATGCGAGGCAGAAAGTTAGAGAAAAGAAAAAAAGGAAAGAGTGAGAGAGAGAAAAAAAAATAGAGACAGAAAAAAAGAAGTAGAAGATACTGAGAAAGAAAGTTAACAGTACACGTTGGAATGAGAGGCAGGAAGGAAGAGAAAAGAAGAAGATAGAGTGAGAGAAAGCGGTGATAGATAGATAAGTAGAGAGAGTAGAGAGAGAGAAAGAGAGTGAGAGGGAGAGTGATAGGGAGAGGTAGGAAAGAGTGAGATTTGAAGAAAAAGAGAGAGGGAGAGAGTGAAGAAGAAGAGATAGTGATAGAGTGTGCATTATGTGTGGCGGCGCAAAGTTGATTACTTTTGCTAAAAATGCTAATGGTTTAGCATAAGGATTCACCTTTGTAAGTGATTAATCTCTTTTAAAAAAAGAGAGTGGTGGAGATAGAGTAAATTAATATTTGTGCGTTGTTTTATGATAATAAAGGAAAAATCGTTTTTAAAATAACTTGAAACCATTTTGCCTGAAAGTCGTATAAATAGCTAACTGTATCCATTTGTAATTGGATAAAAACAGATCTCCATTGATTCCCCAGTTAATTCAATTAAAGGCAAGAAGTACTTGAGGGAAGGAGTAAAGATACATACTTCCTCGATCAGCACTTGATCTGGGCCATCCTAGGACCAAATAGGCAATTTGGTTCCAGCTGCTTCAGCGTTGAATTTTGGAAAGGGCCCAACTACAAAGTGTGAATTGTATTTCAACAATTTACAAATAGAGACTTTCAATTTTATATATTTGTTTAAAAGTGCAAACTTTGAAATTCGGACCAATAATAAAAATTGAAGAATAATGTTTTCTATACCTTTTATTTTTAACGTAGACGTGTAATTGATACATTTTTCGTCTTTACTAGCCTATAATAACATAATTATATTTTTTAACGGTTCACTTAATGAGGATCTGAAGCGGTTATGAAGATTATGTTTTGCTTATAGCAGATTAGTTTGTTCGTAGTAGTAGTTAGATTTGTGTTTTGAGGAAGGAGAGACAAAGCATCATGCCCATTTCCCCTGATATATTTTATACTTTACTTTAATTATAACTCTCATAAAAAATATAATGTCTCAACTACGAACAATTACCCCTTCCAAGCCGTGTAAAGTTTAATCTTCTCCATAAATATTGTGGTGTTTCATTAATGTTACAGAGTTCTGGAGAGTTCTCTTGGTACTTCAAAGCGAAAGTCTTTACAAGATCTTAAACAAAAGCAACAAAAAGGGTCTTACTCTTAACGCGAAGGGAGGCGGAGGAGAAAAGCTCGGGGAAAGAGATGAAAAGAAATGACTCGCTATGAACCCGTCAATTTCATGTTTCTTCGTGTTTTCCTCTCATTTAGAAGTTAGACGTCGAACGGCGAAAGAAAATTCAAAACAACAATTCACGAGGGTTTTTACCATGGCGTTAAGAGTTCAAGTAAATCAGGCCAGTCGTTCGTCAGCTTCATTCCGCCAATGTAAACGAGCTGTTAGCAGTTTGGAAAATTTCCTGGAAAGGGTTAAACGACGCCCGAAGAGTTTCACACAAAAGAAAGTTCCTTTTAAACCAATAATTCCCTTTTTAAGAGAATGTAAAGTAGACATTTTGAATTTTCATAATGTCTAAGACGATAAAGCAGTCTCATCAGAGGGGCGAAGTGCGTATTAAAAGAAACGCATGGTAGCTTTTTTTGACAAGGTTATTTAATCAAAGCTCAAATTAGACTTTTGCAAGATCAATATCTATTTAAGCTGAGAAAGGATCAGTCACGGAAAGAATAGGGTTTTCACCGAGCTCGGCACCTAATAGGCACAAAAGTCAAAAAAGCGAACATAATGCTAATTTTGGATTAAAGGTAGTGGCATCATTGGTGGGCCGAGTAAGCAGAGAATCTCGTTGCCGATAGGTGCCCCCTGGAGGACCTGACTCGTAGAAAAAGGATCATCATCGTCCGATTAAAGCGGGGAACACACTTACCCGATGCTACGCCATGCGACGCTACCCGACGCAAGTCCAAACTCCGATTTTCCATAAGGTTGCATTACCCCCGTGCACATCTACCCGATGCTACCCGACGCAAATCCAAACTCCGATTTTCCATAAGGTTGCATTACCCCCGTGCACATCTACCCGACGCTCTGCGATCCCCACTGTCCAGATTTTCGTCGGGTCACTCGATGCGACAGTCCAAAACAAAAGAAACGGACACTCATATTTTCATTCAAACTACATGTATTATTGTCGTTATATTAATTACAACATACCTATTTTAATATAAACCAAATTAACTGTGATTAAATTTAATTAGTTTTTATTTAAAAAATTAATTTTAATGGTTTGGTAGAAAATTAATAAAAACACCGGAATAGGATTTTTTGATATAATGAATTTAACTAATAATTTATTGGCGTAATATACCAAAATTGGAACAATTTATTACACGGTTTTGCTCATAAAATTTAATTAACAATTTATTTCATAGTTTTGCTCGTAAAATTGCACCATGTTTTTCATCAGAACAGGACACTCATATTTTTTGTAGTTTATTTCAAACTAAGTACATGTAATTTTGTCGTTATATTAATTACAACATTTTATTTTAACGTAAACCAAATTAAACGAGATCAAAAATTCATAAGTTTTTATAAACATTGTTTAATTATGATGGTTAGGAGTAACTTTATTTAAAACAATTAAGTTTAACAAACAATTTATTAGATGGTTGTGCTCATAAAATTTAACTAACAATTTATTTCAAGGTTTTGCTCAAAATAGTGCATTAAGAACAAAAGAGGCGTTGCAATTGTGATATCGATACACGCTGTGTGACTGCACGTGGCGTGCGTTTGACGTCGCATAGATGTGCACACCCCACCAAAACGTGACAAGGCGTCGGGTAGCATCGGGTAGTGTCGCATAGCGTTGCATCAACCATCTAATAAATTGTTTGTTAAACTTAATTGTTTTAAATAAAGTTACTCCTAACCATCATAATTAAACAATGTTAATAAAAACTTGTGAATTTTTGATCTCGTTTAATTTGGTGTACGTTAAAATAAGATGTTGTAATTAATATAACGACAAAATTACATGTACATAGTTTGAAATAAACTACAAAAAATATGAGTGTCCGGTTCTGACGCTACTCGACAAAAATGGCGTAATTTTATGAGCAAAACCATGTAATAAATTGTTTGTTAAATATTATAAACAAAACTATGTAATAAGTTGTTAGTTCAATTTTATGAGGAAATCCACGAAATAAATGGTTAATTAAATTTTATGAGCAAAACTGTGTAATAAATTTTGGTTAAATTTTATAAGCAAATCCATGTAATAAATTGTTAGTTAAATTCATTCTATCAATAGATGGTATTTTGATGTTTTGATCAATTTCCTGCCAATTCATTAAAATTAAGTTTTTTAAATAAAAACTAATGAATTTTTGATCTCGGTAAATTTGGTGTATATTAAAATAAGTATGCTGTAAGTAATATAACAACAATAATACATGTAGTTTAACTAAAAATATGTGAGTCCGGTTCTTTTGTCTTTGACTGTACTCGATGCTACCCGATGAAAATCTGGACAGTGGGGATCGTGTAGCGTAGAGTAGGGTAGCGTTGCGTAGCATCGGGGAGATGTGCACGTGGGTAATACAATCTTATGGACAATTGGATTTTGGATTTGCGTTGGGTAGCATCGGTAGCGTCGTCGCATAGCGTTGCATGGGATGTGTTCCCAGCTTAACTATTGCCATGCGAGGTTGACTCACGATTATTATTTTTGGACCAAACGCCACGTATACCGGCATGCAGAGAAAGTTTGTTGTGTCCCGCATGATTGAAGGATTTTGTTCGTTAGCTCCGTATGGAGAACGTGTAGGAATGCCTCCCGGTATGAGAATCGTGCTTGACCACGGCAGGGAGTTTTTGGGTCCCCTTTTCCGATTTCGTTTTCTTTATTTGTATTCAATACTGCATATATTGTTTCGTGTTCCCTTGTGTGTGTTGACAGTGAATGTACTTTTTGTTTGAGTGAGAGTAAACCGTGGGATACTAAACCATAGTAGTGAAAACAGCACTCGACATTCAACCCTTACATACAAAAGGTCGCTTTTGAGAGAACTCCAACAGATTCTTGAGATACAAGAAAATAAAGCCAGATCTTAGGACGAGCCACGACAAAATTCTGGAGAGCATTAATATAAATGAGGTGGCTACAAAACATAATGAGAGAAAACCATAACTTTGACAGACCATTCTAAGTGGCCATAGATAATCATAAAAAGATAGTCCCAAGTCAGAGATTCACGGTACACGAATAAATCGAAAATCAACAGGGGGAAGGTGTAGTACGAAAAGTACCCAACTATACCCGAATAGTCCCCCTAACAATTTTCCAACCTGAAGTCTATGCAATACAACTTTGTGCACAGACGTTTTGTAGTGCCTACATTAACTAATTGCTCTAGGAAAACATACAAGATAACTTTCGAGTGGGCTCCGGGATATAAAGGCATAGAAGGAAATGAATAGGCTGACTAACTATCCATAAAAGAGGCAGCCGTCTCACCAACGGGAACAGATCCACAATTAGATGCACCGGAGTTTGTGCTTCAGTTGGAATTGGAAAAATGGCGTTAGAAAGAAAAGTTCAAGCACTGGACAAAAGCACCAAGTATGAGGCAAGCTAAGAGATTTATGAATCTCTAAAAAAAAGGCAAAGGAATTTATTTCTCTCGGCAGAATTTGAGAAAAATCATGGGCTTCTGTACCGGCCAGTGCCTTCTTAACTATCACCAAAAGATCATGGGCAATGGAGTCATAGAAACATACCGAATCTATCGAGTATCGAACCAGAGACATCGGCACATATGAATGTGAAGCATTCACCTCGTTACGGTACATCCACTTTGGTAAGCTTCAGAAGTGCGCAAAGAGGCACAGAGAAAGTGCTTGCTTAGATTATAAATAAATGTACTTTCCAAGGTATGGGCATAACTTATAGAGGCTCCCAAATAGATCTTAGTAGCGGTGGAGGAAAGGATTTTAAATCCTTATTCAACCCTCAAATCTTTAAAAAAAAATGCCGCTGGCAAATAAGCTTTCTTTTGTCAAAGAAGTTAAAGGCTGTCCGAAAAGAAGCGTTTCCATTTCCGCATCTGAACAGTTTTCTGAGTCTTCGATAAACGTGAAAAGTGCCAGAGGCTTTTTATCTTAAGCCCCTACCAGCTGAGAAACCACTTTCGCCCTGATCCTTCTCATCGTTACTCAAGCGTTAAAAAACATTAAAACAAAAGAATTGTGAAAATGCACGGACTAATTTTGTTGATTTGATATCAATTGCATAAAACATTTTAACTCGACTTTTTCAATTTATTAAATTAATGTTGGCCGGTTTTTATAATTTTTCACTCTTGTCATAATAAATTAATAAATAATAAAGGTAATTGGGGGGTGGTCGTCGGTGGCCGCAACGGTTTAGTCTTTGACACGGCGCTCATCACTGTAAGGTAAAGGTCCCGGGTTCGAATCCAGCGGCCCTGCATTCGAAACCGACATACTTACAAAAGGGCTTTACACTGACATCCTGAGGGTTTATATAACCTCTGCTGTTGGGAACCGTTGTAAAAAAAGAAAACAAGTAATTTCAAATTTGAGCCCTTTTGGTTTTTATTATTTAAGATGAGGTTAGAAAGAAAATACTGTCCACTTATAAGCTCAACTGGTTTGGAGACGAAAATATCTTGTGAAAAATTAGAGGAAACGGTTTCTAAAATTAATTATGTATAACCTCTGACCATGCTTACCATATCGTATTTTGCAAATAACACATTAATAATTAAATTAAAAACGACAACTATTAAGTGTTATTCTATTGATCGTGTAGCGTATCCAATCAAATTAAATCCTGGGGACCGCGGTGGGGGAGTGGTTAGGTAGGATGGGTTCAACTCCTGCCCAGGTCCATTGAATTTTAACTGAAAAAAATTTAAAATCCCTTATGTTTCTTAATTATAATGATATAAAACATAACCTCAGACATAACTGAAATTACAAAAACCTTTATTGAAAGCGTCTTCACTAATTTTGTCTCAAATTCCGATTTTATCACAAAAAATGGATCTTAACCGATACACTGGACTTTCACAGACTTGGAACCCAATAATCTATACGCAATGGCATACACATGGTTTACGTAAGTGATTCAGAATAGGACGTACAACATAAAACGTGTAGGGACTTTTTGTTCAATTCATCCTTATTTTTCTCACCCATAATGAGATAAAAACCAAAGGTTGCTTATATAAGCTCAAACGAGAAAATTGCAGAGTTCCAACGGTTTTAATATCGTGGACATTGTATAAAATCCAAGTAAGTTAGGAATATTTATTCAGAACACCGATCATCTGAGAAAAATATTGGGTCCCGGGCATATCGCGCGCAAATAGCTCTTTTTGGTTTTCTATAAACATTCATATTTAAGAGCCATAAAGGGTGCATCAAACGAATCCTCTTTTTTCAAAAATATTTTTGCCCTGCTTTACCAGAACCTACTTTTGGGTTTTGCAAATTTTTATATGTCGACCTAGTATCATCAAAAAAGTTCCATAAAATCGGTGATCACACTTCAGCAGTCTTTTCTTTAATTATGGATTTTAATTTTTATAAGCTTAAATATGCACACGTAATGTACATACATACGCACAGAATTGAGACTATCACAGACCACCGGCAATTCCTGGTTTTGTTATTTATAAAATATTACATGCAGGCCTTGTACAGAGGTGTCGGCAATGCAGGGTCATTCCTGGGTCTTATCCAACCAGCCATCGAGGTTACCTGCTGGTGCTGTCACCAGCTTAAATCAATTCAGCACTCCACACATACAGTTTCTAAATTCAAAAACATTCAATTAGGGTGGTGGGATAATCGATATTTCTCCATCATCCTTTATACCTATTATATAACTTCCCTAATTTAAGGTCGATGAAGCACTCTATGTCAGCTCTCTTGCACTACACATTCACTCTTAATACATGATAGGGTCTCAAAACTATCATTACAACATACAATAATACAACCTCCAAAAACGGAAACAGGGCACCCAGAAACGCGCCACCGTGCTCAGACACGATTCTCACATTGGGTGGCATTCATACACGCTCACTATGTAGAGCCAAGAAGGTACACCCTTAAATTACGTGGGTACATGGAACAACCGTTTTCTAGTGCCAGACACATACACCAGATTTGGCCCAAAATTAAGTGTCCGGGTATGAACGTCGCAAGGCCTATCCTTAATCGGGTGAAGATGAATCAACTCTCTTCTCCGAGGGCCAATTATCGACAGCGCTCTTAATCCGTGAGAGCTTCCCTACCGATCCGGCCCACCGACGCTTCCATTTTCAATATTCATCATTTCAACTTACAAAGAAATCTTTGCATTTTGCAAGAAATAAACATAGTACTAATGTATACAAGCATACCTTGATCTAAGTACCAAGAACTTAACTCAGTAAGCCTCCCCTTTATTTGTTTGTAAGTATATTTGTTTATCCTTGGCTAAAAGAAACAATTGACTGATATAAGAAATATGCAAGCACTGCAAAGGCAAAAAAATATTTAAAATGATTATCTAACGTCTTAAATTTTCTCGGTTCCTAGGGCAATTGGCAATTGGCAAAAATGAACACTGTCTAATATTTTTTTACCTATCACCAGAAAAAAGTTTCTTTGAAATCGACGATCCCATAGTCTTAGTATTTTTTTTTCCCCGGCCGACTAACTACCGGGCCATTGCCGGCACCTCACGTTTGTAGATACTTCTTGCATTTCTGTAATAGTCTTTTACACATTTCTATTGACGTCTTCGTGATGTTCTCAATGTTTCCTCCCGCACGTGGTGGATTGACTAAAACATATGGCTATTTACAAACACACAGATTCATAACATACATACATCCTAATATAAATAGTTATCTAATCTATACGCGGAGGGGCTCAGTGAACTGATATACACCTGAAGATCCCACCCCTACACGTAAAAGGAGGGCCAATGTGATGTACTAATTCTTCTGACCTCATTCCATTCACGCCAATAAATACATTTACGCGATATATACAAATCCCACTCATCCATTAGATCAATTACCCTAACCTAAGTTGTTTGACGGGCCTGTGGAGTACTCGATATTCCTGTCCATTCATACATAACCACTCATACAAATAAATTCATTCATACTAGAAAGGCAACCTCGACAGTATTACTACAACCGAGATGCTATCGACCCTTCCCACACATCATACTACACATATATTATTCCCGATACTAATTCGGTGGGCCTGTGAGTTGCTGGATATTCACAGCCGCACCTACGCATACTAAACCACTCACGCCAGTAAATACATTCGCACAATTTAAGGAGTATGAACCATACGTCGGGAATTATATACGGCTGTACGGTTTTATTGATCTTAAATAAGCTATAAGCTGATCTTTGTAGTCGCTGTTATGTTTAAGAACTTTTGGCATGTCGGATGGCAAGTCGCAGCTCATTCTGTGTTCATAGCCTCTTCTTGTTAAGTTTTATTTGTAATGTGTTCTTCATGACTATTGGTTGGTTTAAAAACCTAATAGAACAGAGAAAAATGATATCATTCTCTTTGATTATGTCTGTCATAAGAAAGTCATTGTTATTTATAGACTAGTTTTTACAAGCTGATATCACTGCAATAAATAAAGTACCATAAACATTCGATTCAATCTACAAATGCGGTATTTTTTTAAAAGTATATTTTAAATTATGACTGTCAGAAATAAATTAGGTGTGATGTTAGATTACATGTTATGATTATGTCATTTTTCAGAAGAATAATATAAAAATGACGGACAAGGTTGCCTAGGAAAGCAGAAAGTGGTGGTTGAGGAGGTTGAGAAAGTCAAGGCGTAAAACTTCTCCAGCATCCATCCATATCCCGGTGTAATCTCACGTAAGCACGCGATTTAAACATGTTGATGAAAACGGAGGACCTTTCAGCGGAAAGGGGCCGCCCGGCTTTCTAAGTGAAATAAAAAGCAAGGGGCTCGGTTCATTAATTCCGAAGAGGAGAAGGCGAAACTTTTGTTTTTTGTTTTATCGGTTTATTCGAGCGCAGTCGGCCGGATTTAGTGGACGCCGGCTAAAGCGAAATGAAATATTCAGTTATTTATCATCGGAGAGCTCATCGTTTCTACACATATGTACACATTATGCGGGGCACGCTTAGCTCCCAGGATAAATGCTAATATTAAAACCATTCACGACATTGAGATATCTCCAGATAATACCTCTTGTCTGCTTCATACCCTATTTACAACTCACCCCCTTGGTTCCCATCCTTTTTTACCCCTGCGGATGTCGCATATCTATGTCGCTTTTTGACTTGAATGAAAAATTTCATATCACATCGATATGAGCTGGTGCTGAGTCGAACAGTCCACTAGGTTACTCGTTTCTTTCTTAATAATAGGAAGATAGCAAAAAAATAAACACATCTTGCTAAACGCCTCCAAGTTAAAAATGTATCTATAAATTATTTTATTAATACAAAAATTCATTAATTGTTGATGTTATTAATAAGCATGTAAATGAAAATACCTGTATATAACATTTTCCGTCACATTAACTCTATTTAATTGCAAATTAACCGTCCCTTTAAATTATTTAAAAAAACTAAAAGATATCGTATAAAATATTAGCATTTAAATTAAAATTCCTGAATATAGCTTTTTCCGTCAAATTAACTCTATTTAATTCCTAATTAACCTTTCCTTTAAATTATTTAAAAAAAACTAAAAGATATCGTATAAAATATTAGCATTTAAATTAAAATTCCTGAATATAGCTTTTTCCGTCAAATTAACTATATTTAATTCCAAATTAACCGTTCCTTTAAATTATTTTAAAAAAACTAAAAGATATCGTATAAAATATTAGCATTTAAATTAAAATTCCTGAATATAGCTTTTTCCGTCAAATTAACTATATTTAATTCCAAATTAACCGTTCCTTTAAATTATTTTAAAAAAACTAAAAGATATCGTATAAAATATTAGCATTTAAATTAAAATTCTTGAATATAGCTTTTTCCGTCAAATTAACTCTATTTAATTTCAAATTAACAAGTCCTTTAAATTATTAAAAAAACTAAAAGGGATCATTAAACACGGGTAATTTGAAATTAAAAAAGTTTAAGTTGAAGTTAAAAATCTTAAATTTAAAGTTAAAAGCCCAGGGGAGGTGCGAAGAGTTCGGTTGTATTAGTGTGAAGCAACCAAATAAAAACAAATAAAACAAGCTTTAATACACAAAACCCGTTCCATTGAAGTTAAAAAAGTTAAATTTAAATTTAGAATAGCTGATTTAAAGTAAAAATAAAATTTAATTTGAAGTTAAAAATCGGTAATATGTAGCGACAAAAGGTTGATTTGAAGTTAAACGAGGTTAATTCGCACTTAAAATAGGTTAATTTGAAACTAGAAATGTTTAATTTGAAACAAGTTAATTTTATGTTTAAAAGGGTGGATTTAATTAGAAAAATACATTATATATGCTGGATCAAATGTAACTGACCTCATTATTTTACATCTTTTCCTGAAAAAAAGTAATAATAATGAAACGTACGATTAAAATAGACTCTGTAAAAAAGTATGCCAATAAAATGTACAAAAATATTTTTTTTCCTGCGCGTTCTATCAAATCGCAAAGTTCGTGATCGTTATATTATTCCATTATCATTTCATTAAATAACAATTATAAGTTAGGTGGCGTCTAATTATCCTCATGGTAGCATAAAGTCAGTTATTGAGTTCAATAATTGAAAAAACAATCCTTGTTCATTTCTTCCAAATTACATAAAGCAAAGTGACTTAATATATTGATAAAATTTTTTGTGATTCTTGTGTTTTAATTATTCATAGACATTAAATGTGCTCATAATTCACTGATGAAGTATAAAATCTTTCGTTATATCTGTGAATCACGTCCTAAATCTTTAAAAACGTTTGTCATTTTGTTAATATTGTCTTCAATAATTCATGATAAAGGACACATCTGACTATTAATTAAGCTTGATTAAAACATGCTGTTCTCATCCAGTCTCTTACCTTGACTTAATTAGAAACTAAATCTTTACTCGTCGTGGAATATTTACAATTCCTGGCCAACTAGTATGAAGTAATCCCCTCGCAAATGCAATGCGGAAAGCGTTACAAAAATACCAAAATTTTAAATTAATAATGCAGAAATATGGACAAGGGGAAATTGCAAGCCTTTTATAATATAGGAGTCGAGATTGCCGGCCCAAATTTATACGTATGATGTCGTATGTTTTTATTAACCGTCAGGGTGCCGGTATTTATGAAAAAAGCCCATTTGTAAGTTCCAGCGGCCCTGCATTCGAACCCGGGACTTTTACCTTACAATGATGAGCGCGCCGTGTCAACGCCTAAACAGTTGCGGCCAATAGCCACTTCATGTCGTATGTTATAAGTTTCCTCCCTTTTCATTCGTTTTTCACTTTTTTTCTCACTTCTCTCTCATTCTCTATCACGAACATACTAATGTTGAAATTAGCATACTTATGAGTACTGCTAAATTAGACGTCTTCTTTACGCCGATAAAAGAATCCCGTTATGGCGTATAAAAATTGTATGAAAATGAAGTATGATTTGGCTTTTATAACACAGCACCAATGAACAAAAATCAGGCTGAGCTGCTTCTAATATGCAAGGCATTGGGATTATCACCGAATCTAACATCAAAAGCTACGATATTACGAAAAAGAAAAACATAAAAATAATGAGACTACAGTTCAAATAAAAATGTGTCTAATAGTTGAAAGGTGGCTGAAAGGCTCTTGGTGAAGAGGCTCATGTTTTACGATGGAGAATGGAAAAATGAATCCATTCAAACAAATTCTTTCATTGCGTAAAAATGTAACAAATGAAATATTGTCTATGAAATTTTCAATGCTAAAGAGTGGATTTTCGTGAAACGAAATAGGCGGCAATGGGGAAGATTCGAACCAGATCTGAAAAATCGCTTCTCCTAAGAAGTTGTATTTTTCAAATTTCCGTACACTTTTCTACAAAACTATTGTCATTTTGACACACATTTTTTAAAAAATTGAATACACCAATAGTCGTAGCGATTAAAGTATTGGAAAACATGCTGGGTCAGGGAGTAAATATTTTTTGTATAAAAAAGGTCTAAAGTGTTAATCTTTCAGGTTGTTACCACAAAACAAAGTAAAGAATCATTATTTTTATATCCTTTAACTAACAATTTGTACTATTTAAAAGAAAAAAAGGTCTTACTAGACTAGACCAACAGATTAAGAGAAAATGAAGCCAAAAAAGGCAATTTTTTCGACTTTCCTTGAATAAGAGAATGACTATGAAAAATTTCTGAAATAAAGAAAATGTTTAAAATGTGTTACTAAAATAGAACCCATAGAATTTTCTGAATAAAAGAATGCGTATAATATAAAATCGATTAAGGAGAAAACAGGTTAAACTATAAAATTAGAAAAACCCAGCCGATCGTCTGAAAAACGATCGCTACACCTTTTTTTACAACAAAATAATATCAAAAATTGCTGAAATATGGAAAAGTTTAGTTTTGCTCTGAAACAGAAACTACACACGATTCTGAAAATAGAAAGGGTACCATATAAAAAATTCAATTAACAGAAAATCGATTAAACTAAAAAAAATTCGATAACTACCGCACACAATTCTGTAAAAGTGTGATATTGAAATAAATACTACAAACGCTTCGTTTGTCCGTTCAAAATATGGTGGATAGGTCGATACGGCTTTTTTCGACTAAATTCCCACCAAAAATTGCTAAAATGCCGCAAAGGTTTAGAGTTTGTAGTGTAACCGAACTACAGCCGCTTCGGAAAAAATAAAATGCATATCATAATTAAAATCCATTGAGTAGAATTCGAATTAAACTAAGCAATAAGAAAAGAAACAAGCTGTTTGTACAAAAAACGGTCCCTGCTCATTTTATTTTACAACAAAACAATGTTCAAAATTGCTGAAATAGTAAAACTTTAGAGTTTAATACTGAAACAGAAACTACAGCCGCTTCTGTAAACGTAGAATGCATATCAGAATTATAATCCATTAAATAGAAATCCAATTAAGATAATCAGAAAGAAAACGAGCTACTTCCGAAAACCAGTAGCAACCCCCCTTTATTTTACAACTAATGGCCTCGAAAAATTGCTGAAATGCAAGAAAAATTTATAGTTTTGTTACTGAAAAAGAAACTGCATAGCCGTCTGAATAAAATTAATGATTTTGAATAAAAGAATGCTTACCATAAAAAATCCATTAAATAGAAAAACTGTAAAATTTAAAAATAGGAAAAACCCTGCTGTTCGTGCGAAAAACGGTCATTAGTCCATTATTACAAATAAAATGACCTAGTGAAAGTGTTGAAATACATTAAATATTTAGGGGTTTGAACAGAAACAGAAATTACAGATGCTTCTGAATGAAATAATGCGTACCATGAAAAATACATTAAAAAGAAAACCAGTAAAATTAAAAAATAAGAAAAACCCTGCTGTTCGTGCCAAAAACGGTCATTAGTCCATTATTACAAAAAAATGACCTAGTAAAAGTGTTGAAATACAGTAATCGTTTAGAGGCTTGAACAGAAACAAAAACTACAGATGATTCTGAAAAAAAAATAATGCGTACCATAAAAAATACATTAAAAAGAAAACCGGTTAAACTAAAATTAGGAAAAACCCTGCTGTTCTTCACAAAAACGGTCGCTACGCCTCCTTTTACATAAAAATAACCCCAAAAATTGTCGAAATACAGTAAGAAGTTAGAGTTTGATACTAAACTGACCGAAACTCAAGAAATCTAAAAGATCAAAAGCAACACCTGGCGTCTAGCAGTATTTTATGTATTCGTTTGGAGATACGCACATCTATGCGACGTCAAGCGCACGCCACGCACAGTCACGCAGCGAGTATCACAGTAATCACTATCACAATCGCAACCCCTGTTTTGTTATTAATGCACTATTTTGAGCAAAACCATGTAATAAATTGTTTGTTAAATTTTATGAGCACAACCATGTAATAAATTGTTCGTTAAAGTTAATTGTTTTAAATAAAGTCATTCCGGTGTTTTGATAAATTTTCTGCCTAACCATCATAATTAAATAATTTTTATAAAAACTCATGAATTTTTGATCTCGTTTATTTGTTTTATATTAAAATAAGTGTGTTGTAATTAATATAACGACAATAATACATGTAGGTGGAATGAATGTGAGTGTCCGGTTCTTTTGTCTCGACTGTACTCGATGCTACCCGACGAAAATATGGACAGTGGGGATCGCAGAGGGTAGAGTAGGGTAGCGTTGCGTGGCATCGGGCAGATGTGCGCGGGCGTAATAAAACGTTATGGAAAATTGGACGTTGGATTTATGTCGGGTAGTGTCGCATAGCGTTGCATCGGGTAAGTGTGTTCCCGGCTTAAGAGAGGTCCTGCTCAATTAATGTAGAAAATTAGGTATCTTTAGTGTCTTCTTATAAAATTGGTAGGATAATGTTAGAAGCGTTAAATTGCAATTGTGTTTGGGGGGAGGTGTTAACCGTTTTAAAAGATTTGGAGCTACTTAAAATGATTCAATGAAATTTACAAAATTTCAAATAGGTGGAATTTTTATGAATGACGATCCCGAAACGGGACTGGGGGCAAATTTGCCTGTAGATGAAACTGTCAAGGGTTATTGGGGATTCCAGACCGAAAAGGATAAAGTTGTAAATCAAGGCAAAAACCTTCTTCCTTTGCTGGAAAGTTTTTATTATGAAAATAACTACGAAATTTTTCCACCAACCCATCGGCCAGGTCCATAAAAATTGAGCCGGATTTAAATTGCGTTTTATTCCCCCCCCCCTTTTCACTCTAATCGTGGCAATGTGTAATTCCCATAAATAAGAGCTTACATCCACACATCAAAAACCCATCGTAAATAATTCTACGTCGGGAATTATTTGCACCTGGATCTAACGTCGGCCATTGCCGTAAATAAAAAAAAAAACAAAAAAACAAAACTGTATTTATTGTCGAGGGTTTCAAAATGCGAAAGTTCGGTCAACCAGGTATTATTTGAACAATAAGGACCTGTTTCGACACAAACATGGATGAACTATCTAATGTACAGGAAGGTGTAAGGATCAAGCGGGGCCGCACAATCTATCCAATCTATCATCCTTAACAGTACAGCCACTTCGTCATCCCTTTGATACACTCCCCGTTCTAAACCTACCACAAACATTATTACAAACGCCGGTATTTGCATAAAATCCCTCTTATTCGGTGCTGTAGACGTTCAAACTTCACCTGGTTTTTCACGAGACAGGAAAAACTTTGAACAGATAAATATTATCTCAAATTTTTCCCCATGCAGTTACAATTGAAAGCTTCTTGATTGTCTTGTAACAAATTAAAACTCTTAAACTGGCTTTCAGAATGCGTTTTTCAAAACTATATGTTTTTAGTTGGTCCTAGTTAACCAAAACGATTATTTAAATTTATTTATAATTTTTATGTGAAGTGTGACTGAGATAATAAATTATTGTCATGGACGAGTCTCGAACCCATTCAAGCGACTGAACGGTGTATCCTGCCGAAGGCGACCAGGTTGATTAGTCACGGATTTTGCTTTTTGATGATTCTACGCTTCTTGTGAATAGACCATGGTTTTGCTTTTTTTTAATCCATTACATTTCGTGGTCCGATTGACCAAATATCTTCTTTCAATTGAATAAAAAAGTCAGTGTCACGAGCGGGATTCGAACCCACGAACTTCGGCTAAATACGCCGCTGCTCTGCCACTTGAGCTTCGATCCACTCGGACACCAAATTCCCATCTCAACCGCACCTTTTGAATTTTCCTTCCTTTTGCCATTTTTCCAATGTCGAGTAATCAGGATTCGATTCTCGGCGAGAAATGTAATGGCCACGGAGAGCTTTAGTTAAGATATACTTCGTTTTACATTTCAAATCCATTATATTTCGTGGACCGATTGACCAAATAACTTCTTTCAATTAATTAATCTTTATGTAAGTTATTGCATTGTAAGGAAAATTCGATAGGTTGGGTTGAGATGACCGAGAGGATCGAAGTCAGGATAGCTCAAGTGGTTGAGCAGCGGCGTATTTAGCCGAAGGTCATGGGTTCGAATCCCGCTCGTAACACTGGCTTTTTCGTTTCAACAAATACCTTACGTAAAGATTTTTTTAAATGTTGAAATGTTCCGTTGTTTTATAATATTTTTCGCCTTTGTTCATGCTCAAATCAACTATGCTAACTTTACAGCATTTCAATAGGCAAAAAATTTTACTAAACAAAATATTTTCAAGTAAGCTAGATCAGAATTTTTTTTAAGTGAAACTAATATTACATTTTGTTTTCACTCCTCTAGGGACCCTTAAATAAAAGTTTTTGTTTGAATTTGTATTTAAAGATTTTTTGATCCCAAAATTTTTCCGATTTTTGATACAATATTATAGGAATATCTGTTTTAAACGATATAATTCAAAATGGCTAATAGGATGATAACTTCAAACAGACCATTTAAGGATAAATAATAATAATATAAGATGTATCTTTTTATAGACGTATTTACCATTAAAATCTATACAATATTTCTATAAGAAAATACACAAAATAGCAAAAATATTTGTAAAAAATTAACCTCTTTTTTTAATGGAAGTAATAGTCTGTTTTTAATGTTAGATACAGATGTAATGTGCACTTAACAATTTCTTTAAGACGAATTATCGACGATTAATATCGGTCCACTAGCTGTTGAGAAAATAAATGATGTTAGGTTGCCCTAGGAATCAGTCAGTCAGGCAGAAAGGTCAAATTATCGGTCAAAAAATTAATTTACTCCGTGATTTCGGGTTTTACTGCTATCGTTACTTCGATCCACTCGGACATTATTTAATTGTGTGGTGATTAGTGACCGTTAGTGGATGGTTATTCAGAGATCGTGATGTGCGTTCTAGTGTGACGTAGGGTTTATAAAAACATTTTCTTTATCGTGCCAACGTTTCGATCTTTATTGATATATACACGAATCTGGAAATGAGACCAAGTTTTGACTATTTTCTTACCTACTTTACTTACAGAATGTTTGTTAAAATATGCAAAAAAGCAATATTTTATTGATTTATCTTTGTAAATCATACCAAATTAGGATTTTTTTAAATCTCTAAATTCTGATTTATGCCCATTTAATTGGGACTAAAATTAGATTTTGGAAAAGCATCATTAATCCGATTAAGCCGATTTATTAAGAATTCCCTTAAGTCTATTTATAATGAACATCTTGTTATTGGAAAAGTGGAGTCCATGTTGACAAGCGAGAATAAGAAATTCCATAATACATACTCTTTTCTAGTAACATTGACTTAAGGAGTTCTTAATCAATCCTCCATCCGTTCATTTGTTTCCAAATCAGAAACGAGGTGGGTGACCAAGCAATTCTTAACATTATTTAATTATTAAATTCATTAGATTTCGTGGTCCGATTGACAAAATAACATCTTTCAATTAATTAATCTTTTTGTAAGGTATTGATTGAGATAAAAAAAGTCAGTGTCAAGAGCGGGATTCGAACCCACGATCTTCGGCTAAATACGCCGCTACTCGACCACTTGAGCTATCGTTACTTCGATCCACTCGGACATTATTTAATTGTGTGGTGATTAGTGACCGTTAGTGGATGGTTATTCAGAGATCGTGATGTGCGTTCTAGTGTGACGTAGGGTTTATAAAAACATTTTCTTTATCGTGCCAACGTTTCGATCTTTATTGAGATCATCTTCAGGGCTCAAAGAGTTTGTTTTCTGCGTAATTGTGTCATTCTTGTGTGTCGTGGGCACTTTCAACACGACACACAAGTTTGACACAATTACGCAGAAAACAAACACTTTGAGCCCTGAAGATGTTCTCAATAAAGATCGAAACGTTGGCACGACAAAGAAAATGTATTTCTAAACCTACGTTACACCAGACTGCATCTCACGATCTCCTTATAATCATTAATTAACGCTCACTAACACCACCCACACATTTTAATGTTACATACATTGTGAAAAAGCTACGCTCCTCGTCTTTCAAATGTTCTGTTTGAGGTTAAAATCCTTATTTCAGGATTAAAATATCGACCATTTTTTTCACTCTCGAACTCTCCGGAAATTTTTTTGAGAAGTTGTTATCGTAATATCTGATTTAAACTGCTATGGTTGTAAAACGGCCAAAATGGAATTTACGAATACTCTGAATCAAGGATGGCCTTGAAGAAGAAAGCAAATTAAGTTGTTACTGCCAAGCTTTTGATCTATTTTAAGATCATCATGCGATTCAGAGGGTTCGTAAAATCCTTTTGGGCGTTTTTGAATCGTAGCAGTTTAAATTAGATATTCCAATAACAACTTCTCAAAAATCGAAAAAATTTTAGGGTCCAAAATTGGGATAAATTTAAAGTCAAACAAAAAATCATATTAAGGGGTCTCAAGAGGTGTTACAGCGAAATTTCCTATTTGTTTTAGGAAAAAAAATTATGACCTACTTTATTAACAAAACTTTTGGTTTATATACATTTTTGGCTATTGATAAAATTGGATAACTTTTACTATATTTTTATTGTAATATGCATAAAAATGCTGTAAAATGATATATTCACGTAGTTGATTTGAACAAGCAGAAGCGCGAAATAGAAATATTAAAAAACCGACAATGTCAAATTGCAAAATTTTTTTTCTAAAACCAGATCCCATTCACAAAAAGTGCCATGTACGAGTGCGATATTTTGGAGATTAGAATCTCCAAAAAAGTTGGTCCGAATACCTTGAACCACTAACCTGGTCGTCCTCTTGTCAGCCTCACTTTCCATAAAAATAATAAATCTATTTAAATAACAATTAATTAAGGTTTTTTGTTGAGATAAAAAAGTCAATGGCACGAGCGGGATTCGAACCCACGATCTTCGGCTTGATACGCTGCTGCTCTACCACCTGAGCTATCGTGACCTACCTTGGACTTTTTTATCTCAACAAAAACCTTAATTAATTGTAGTATATGAATTGGTCAAGCGGACCACGAAATTAGTGAATCTATTTAAATTATTCAAAGCACTGAACTTTACATTTTCTTAATCAAAAACAATTTTCATAATAATGCTTCTAGTTCTCTTGTCCTCAATGCTATTCAATTCAAATTTTATTTCATAAACACGAGCGAAAATTATGACTTTATGTCTGTTTTCGTTAAAGTTAAAATGCTCAAAAATGAATAGGGATATTGCCAATTTTGTAGTATTTACTTTCCCTAGCATTTTTTATTTTTATTATAAATTGTATTAAAATTTATTAGAAATTATTATGTATTTTTACTGAAATAAAATTTAATTAACGGATTTTGAAAAAATAACATAATAAAAGGTTTAATTCCATAATTTTTGTTATTGGATACAATAATTTTTTTAAACAATTACAATATAACGTTCTCTGTTGGGAACTATTTTATATTGAGAATCATCTGAAATGGGCGTACGATGCGAGGTCAACTTTCCACAAACGATTACGAATCCTTTGTATTGATAAAGGCTTTGCCAAAACATCTTGTACTTCATTTAGAATCTGGCGGTCACTATGGAAAGGGTTCCGACTTGCAGAAATGACAATATTTCTGTTCTCCCTTAGCATCCTTATGCGCTCAGATCCACTACCAGGCCTCCTATTGGCACTACCAGTCTCTCAGAATCGGGCTAAGGGCACAGGAGGGCACGCTCTGAGCAAATAAGGATAAATGACATCTATCTCTATTCATTTTCGAGCAGTTTATGAGTGTAAATCCTATCTGGTATTCGATCGCGCTGTTAATTTCGAGAGCCCCTTCCCGAAGAAACAGGGCGTACAGCGCGCCCTCTCTTTGAATTCGATTAATCACGGCCGACCGCTCACCTGTTGTGTTCAGTTGGTAAAACCGCATGGCCGCCCCGGCTGGTCGAACTGCTTTCCCGGTTGTAATTTTCTGACTTTTCCTTCTATTTTCCTCACCATTGTTTTTCGCCTCTTCATCTTTACTCGCTTTCACCCTCTGTTGTGCCAACAACTACGTGAGTGCCAATCCAAAACATAGAGAAATCTGTGTGGAATTTTTTTTCTTTTCTCTCTCCTTTTTTTCCCCGTTTATATTATATTTTATTTTATATTTATCCGCTGGGGTTAAAATAATGCATGTTTTGAAAAGGCAATCAAAACTATATGTAATTTTTTATAAAATAAAGAACATTTATTCGAAATATTTTCTATCACAATTTGTACATATTTGCCAACGTGTAATAACCGCTTTTATTCCATTGACATAAACATAATTTGGATGCATAATAAAATCTTGGAAGGAGTTTTCGGCTTCACCGCGTTCTCTAAAAATTTTATCCCTTAAGAAGTAATCGAAATGCCTGAAAAAGTGGAAGTCTGTGGTCGAGAGATCGAATGAATATGGAAGGTGCGGTAAGGTTTCATATCCTAAGTCCTTTCTGAAGGAAGTGACAGCTACATGTGTCTGGTGTTATCGTAAAGAAGAATCGGCCGGTTACGGTTTACCAATGCTGGACAAGGACGTTTCATTCAGAAATTTTTGTCTGTTTCTTGGCGATATTTCTTTGCTGTGATAGTTTCACTATAATTCAGGAAATTATAGTGTACAACCCCAGCAGTACACCACCAAACAGTCACCATAGCCTTTTTTGGGTGCAGATATTGGTTCGGGACGATTTGTGGTGCTTCGTCTTTGTCCAACCACTGACCTGTACTCCTCCTGTTATCTTACAGAATCTATTTCTCATCGCACTTGATGATTCGATCGAGAGATGGATCATTTCAGTGGCGCAACAGAAGTGACGTGCAAACTTGAAAGCGATCTTCTTTGCTTTAACAGCAATTGAGTCGTCAAAATTAAGTTCTTCTGCAATTTCCCGTATTGTCGTACGCGAATTTTCTTCAATCAACGTTTTGAGTTGGCCGTCGTCCACAATGGAAGACCTACTGCCACTTTCCGACCTTCGCTAATGCTTCCCTCCCTCCAAACTGTATTGATGTTAAGCGGGGTTTGGGCCCCAATTCAATCAGTAAAAATAAACAGTTGATAAAAATTATCTAGGTCAACAAATTACCGGCAGCCAACGAGAATCACCCACCTCACGTGTTGACAGTCTGAGGTAAGACCTCGGTCTTATCCATCCCGTCTCAGACATTGGGCTCCAGGGGCTACCAACAGGTAGATTTCAGCCCCAAGTGCAATCAGTTCCTAATTCCTAATTCTCACTCACTCTTAAATACATTCTTTCATATTTAAATAGCATTTATTCAGTTGGTGGTGATGTACTCAATGGCTTCACTTGCATTAATTTTGCACCAACCCAATAATTCGTCCCTGTCTCTTTAATTTCATATTTACACAGTCCTGTGCACTGGTATATTCTGATCTTTGTAAGTTGGGGTCCAAGAAATAGGATTTTATTTGGATTTGAATTCATGTAGGCTCAAATCCGCACATGTACGTACATACGTACATACATATGACGAGTGAGTCTATTGGCTGTTCGTAGTCTACCGGCAATTCCAGATTTTGCTATTATTATGCTATCGTAAACTGCCGGCAGACTTGAGAATCATCCACCCCGGATGTTGGCAGTCCGGGACAGATCTCAGTTTTATCCGTCCAGCCACCGCGGTTAGGCTCTTAGGTGGGATCAACAGCTAGGTCAATTCAACACCCAACGCATGCAGTTCCAAACACATTCGTTCTCACGTTCATTCTTTTATACATTCACTTCTATAAATATACCATTCAATCACCCTTTACACATATTATACAACAAACCTAATTGAGAATTGATGGAGTACTCGATATTCTGCCATCGACCCTCTCACATCACACGCTAATAAATACATTCACTCTCAACATAACCTTTACTTATTATATACAACTACATACATCCCATGGACGAATGAATTCACGTTCACCTCTAATGGCATACTCAAACTTGGAATTTTCGAACGTGGGCAGAGGAAAATCGGAGAATTGCATATTCGTGTCGTCAGATGGTTCACAGTATCAACGTTTGGTGTGGACCTTTCGGGAATTAATTACTTGGGCGTTATTTCTACGAAAACAATTTAAATGGTGCAAAGTTCGTCAATTTTTTGAGGGAGGTTATACCAACACTTTTAGATTATGTTCCTCTGCAACAACTACAAAGAATGATTCTCCAGCTCGATGGATGCCCCGTATACAATTCTTTACAGGTGAGAGTTATTTGAATCGTCATTTCCGGTATAGGTGGGTAGGATCTCATGGAACTGTTGGCCTTTCAAAATTCTTTAAAACGGTCTGTCAACAGCTATAGGATCTTGGTTGAAATTTTGAAGTTGAACTGGGCCTGAGGTACCATGTACAATTTTTTTCCAAAATAGGTAAAAATTTGAAACTAGTCCTAAAAGTCTAGTTACGTTAAACACGTATTTTTTGTTTTGTTGATAGCGTTATTGATTCGCTCTCAAATTTTGCGATCAATCGCGTTATTGATTACAGAGAAATTCAGTCATCTAAAAATCACCCCCTAACCATATATACATATATGCGAATAAAGTAAATGGTAGAAAGTATAACAACACCTCCAGCGGCTTTGCACTCATGGCTCCAGTAAAACTGAAGGACGTTTGTCTTTGAGTGCCACTTTTTAGCCTGAAAAGTTACTAGACATCATCAGAAAAGATAACAACTCTTGATCATGAATGTATCGATGTTCCAAGTTGCGATTATGATCCCTTGACAAGCAGCAATAGTTTGTTAAAAAGATTTGCCGGTTATTATAACAACTGTGCCACCTTTTCTGATAAATACTCACACCGATGCTACAAAACTCGACGTAAAACTAAAGCCAGAAAAACACTTACGCGATGCTACCCGACGCAAATCCAAACTCCGATTTTCCATAAGGTTGCATTACCCCCGTGCACGTCTACCCGATGCTATGCCCTAACCTACCCAACGCTCTGCGATCCCCACTGTCCAGATTTTCGTCGGGTCGCATCGAGTACAGTCGAAGACAAAAGAACCGGACACTCATATTTTTATTCAAACTACATGTATTATTGTTGTTATATTAATTACAACATACTTAGTTTAATATAAACCAAATTAACTGTGATTAAAAATTAATTAGTTTTTATTTAAAAAATTAATTTTAATGATTTGGTAGAAAATTAATTAAAACACCGGAATACGATTTTTTGATATAATGAATTTAACTAACAATTTATTGTACTCGCTTCGGCGGTACATATACAAAAATTGGAACAATTTATTACACGGTTTTGCTAATAAAATTTAATTAACAATTTATTTCATAGTTTTGCTCGTAAAATTACACCATTTTGTAATGTCGGGTAGCATCAGAACAGGACACTCATATTTTTTTGTAGTTTATTTCAAACAAAGTACATGTAATTTTGTCGTTATATTAATTACAACATGTTATTTTAATGTAAACCAAATTAAACGAGATAAAAAATGCGTAAGTTTTTATAAACATTGTTTAATTATGATGGTTAGGAGTAACTTTATTTAAAACAATTAAGTTTAACAAACAATTTATTAGATGGTTCTGCTCATAAAATTTAACTAACAATTTATTACAAGGTTTTGCTCAAAATAGTGCATTAAGAACAAAAGATGCGTTGCGATTTTGATAGTGATTATTGTGATAAACGCTGTGGACTGTACGCGACGTGTGCTTGCGTCGGATAGATGTGCATACCCCACCAAAACGTGGCAAGGCGTCGGGTAGCATCGGTAGCGTCGCATGGCGTAGCATCGAGTAAGTGTGTTCCTGGCTTAAGGAATGCCAGTTTTCGCGAATAGAGACAGTGCGTTTTCACCAATTCAAAAGTGACACATGGTGCTGCCTAGCAGCTAAGAGTCCACGTACAGTTTTATCATTTTTCCTGTAGCGTCACGCACCCGAATACTCCAAAAAATCTAAATAATCCGGTTTTAAGAATTTTTTGACTCGTGACACTTTCCTTGTGGTGTGCGACATGCGTACAGTTGAGCCTAACACTTCTCGCAGTCCACAACCAATTCCAGTTTGTAATTTATAGCAAATTACCGGCAAGCGTCAAAAATCACGCACCGTGGTTGGGCTCGGGGAGCTGCAAACAGGTCATTTCATCCCACAACGCAATCAGTTTTTAAAAAACCATTCACACTCTCCCTATAAGATTTATTGATTTATAAGCGTATTTTTTAGTAGATACAGCTGTAAAACCCCGGCGTTGCCCAGGGGATAATATAAAGTTGTATTTTAAACATTATTATGAGTATACATATTGCAATTGTTTGATGGGGCATATATAAATTAAATGCACGTAATTTAAAGTTTAGACGCGTGCAAACTTTATTCCTTCCTTCAACAACCACAACTGGATGCAAATTTTATTCAAAATCTGAATTATACTGAAATGCCATATCATCAAGTTTTCCAATTGGTTTAATCGATTCATTTGCATGCGTAATCGACTATTGTCACGCGGTTCATTTTGGTCACAATAGGGAAAAGATTGTTTTAAGACTCTAATTCTTACTCGGCTGACTTGCTTCATTTCGTGCCTCGTGAGTGTGACTTATGAAATATAGTTTATTCATTTCGTTGTGCTGTTTCTTCTTCTGTTTCATTTTATCTTTCCTCTGGAGTGGTCTTGGCAATATTTCTGAAACGACCGATATTTTGCCCTTTTCGTGCTTTTTAAACAACAACAATCTGCAACTCCAACAGCAATTCCGCAACAGCAGTGTCAAAAAGATAGAATGTAAGATGAAAGATAATTCATTTAATTAATCTTTATGTAAGGTATTGATCGAAATGAAAAAGCTAGTGTCACGAGCGGGATTCGAACCCACGAAATACTCACTAAAGCTCTCCGTGTCCATATAATTTGTCGCCAAGAATCGAATCCTGATTACACGACATTTAAAAATTGGCAAAAAGGAGGGAAAATTCAAAAGGTAGGTTGAGGTGGGAAGTTGGTGACAGAGTGGATCGAAGCTAGCTCAAGTGGTATTTAGCCGAAGTTCGTGGGTTCGAATCCCGCTCGTGACACTGGCTTTTTTATTCAATTGAAAGAAGTTATTTGGTCAATCGGACCACGAAATGTAGTGGATTAAAAAAACAGCAAAACCATGGCCTATTCACAAGAAGCGTAGAATCATAAAAATCAAAATCCGTGTCTAATCAACCTGGTCGCCTTCGGCAGGATACGCCGTTCAGTCACTTATCTTAAACTGACAGAGTTCGGTAAAATAATGTTTAATAATCTTTTACATAATTTATAATTGTTTATGCATACAAACCTGTAAAACAAAATCGGTTTTTGTAGTCTTTGTTCACTGAATAAACGTTCAATTGGAGCACTTTTCTCAATTCTGATGGTTTGGTTCAGTCAAACGGTCGTCGGTCACGCCACATGCCGGTAGTTCGTTTACCTACTGACAACACTGCTGCCTACAGTAAAGATACAACGGTAAATTTGTATCTTCCTATATTCGCATCAGCGAAACCAATTGTGTAGTTTTTGCGACTATATTGTATCAATAGTTTTGCAACTATAACAGGTTCAGTAATTTTTGCCACTAGTGTTAGCGTTAGTTTTTGTGTCTATTGACTGTTACCGCCTCCATATCGGAATTTGAAAGCCGCGGGAAACGTGTGTCATACCGGGAGGCGAAGGCCCGACTGGACAACTGACAACTGAGAAAACAGATGTGAAAATGAACGCACAAATTCCTGAAATCTCTCTTCTTTTGTAAATCCTGATGCCCATTATTTATATGCACATTTTATTTTCTCTAAACCCGCCCGGCACGGATACTTCACTATAGGTAAGACTCTTGGACCATTTTCACACTTGAGAGATAGATAGATAAATAGATTGATATAACGATAGATAGATAGAGATACAGAGAAAAGAGATGAAGAGTGAAAGAGAAAGAGAGAAAGAGAGAGAGTGAGAAAGTGAGAGACAGAGAGAGAAAAAACAAAAATAATATTAGAGGAAAAAGAAAGATTCTCTCTCACTTCTGAAAATTTTTGAATTTTTCTTCAGAACTCGGTAATTTTAGTTTATACTCGACTGATTAATAAATGGAGAAAAATGAAAATTTAAATGACTAAAATATAACATAAATATAAAATGTTGAACGTCGGAGTGAATTTTTCAGATGCATTTTTAAAATCCTACTCGTTCTCAAAAAATGATACACGAAACTGAACATTTCATCCATTTGTTCTGGAAATATTGAAACTTTCCTTCAGAACACGATAGTTTTATTTATCTTTAAATTTATTAAAAAAAGGAGAAAATTGAAAATTTTAATGAGATTAATACTCACAAATTCATTTAAAATTTTTGAATTTTTCTAACGTACTCGATAATTTTAATTTATATTTAACTGATTAATAAAGGGAAATAATTGAAAATTTAATCGAGTAAACTAAAAAACTTTAAATCACCGCCAATTAAATTTTTATATTTTAATCAATTAAATTTTCCACTTTCTCCCGTTATTAATCAGTTACACTATGAATTGAATTTATCTAGTTCTGAATGAAAATATAATATTTTCAAAACGAATTGATGAACGACTTAGTGAATTTTTTCCATGCATTTTTCCTAAATCCTACTCGTTCTAAACAAATGATACAAGAAACTCAAAAATTCATCCATTTCTTCTGGAAATATAGAAACATTTCTTTAAAATAAGATATTTACAATTTATCGTGTCATCAATCTAAAAAAAGAGGAAAATTGAAATTTTAATTGAATAAAACGTAAATAAACGTAATTTTTCTCGGGTTATATTTTTATATTTTACTCAATTAAATTTTTAATTTTCTCCTTTCATTCATTACTAGATTTATTTGTAATTATCGTGTTCTAACGAAAAATTTCTATTTGAATCGATGAACTTGATTTGTCACGCACATTTTGAAAGTCCGAATCATTCTAAAAAACGATTCACTAAACAAAACGATTCACTAAACTCAAAATTTCATCTATTTAGAGAGACAGAGAGAGAGAGAGAGAGAGAGAGAGAGTGAGAGAGAGAGAGTGAGAGAGTGAGAGACAGACAGAGCGAGAGAGAGATAGCGATAGATAGAGAGAGAGAGAGTGATAGAGAGAGAGGGAGTGATAGAGAGGGAGGGAGTGAGAGAGAGCGAGTGAGAGACAGAAAGACAGAGAGACAGAGGAGAGACAGAGACAGAGAGAGAGTGAGAAAGAGAGAGAGAGAGGAGAGTGAGAGAGAATCTTTCTTTTTCCTCTAATATTTTTTTGTCTTTTTTTCTCTCTCTAATTTTCTCACCCTCTCTCTGTCTCTTCTCTGTCACTATTTCTCTTTCTTCCTTCTTTTCTCCTTTTATTCTTTTTTCTCTTTGTTTGACTCTATTTCAATATCCCATATTCATTCTTTTTCTGTCTGTCTTTCTCTATCTTCCCCTCTCTTGTCTTTCTCGTTTCCTCTTTCTCTCACGCTTTGTCTATATCTTTCTTACTTTCTCCTCTTTTTTGTTTTAATTTCAATGTTTTTAAATTTCTATCAAGTGATTTTCTTTTAAGTTTTAAGAAGTTTTTCTTTCGAAAACTCAGTACATAAGAATTCGTGCAAAAAATTTCAATTATTATATCAGTCCCTTGGTTCTAGTAATATTTCTGACCCCTTTGCTCGTCGGGCAACCACTCATAAAACTAATTACGCGCTTGAAGCTTATCTCAGTCATTTCTCCTTCTGAGCCTTTTGCTCGATTCCATTAAACCCGCAAACCCAGAACTCGCTAGACTCCAGGGACAATTATTTAATTGTTTTTATCGAAGGGTTAATTATTTTTCTGTCCATCGATAAGAAAGTCTGTGATGTGGTAATTGCTTATCAGCATAAAATCATCACAGAAGCGGCCGAATTCTTAAGATGTTGGAATTAGTTTTAAGCTGTACGAGCAGCACAAAATTTTATGTTTAAGATGTAACGAAAGAACTTAACCAAAATATCTGGATATAATCTATCAACGGGAAGGCAGCAACAACAAATAAACAAATACAATTCTAAACGTGATTACCTTACAAAAAAGTAATTTCCTATGACAACACGCATAAATTTAATTCATCATTAACTTTTTAATTATGATTATTCAGAAATCGTGAGATGCGCCACATCTCACGATTTCTGAATAATTATCGATTAAGGGTCACTAATCACCACACATTTTTAATTATGTAACGCCGCAATACATAATTCTCTATTTTTTCTTATTGTGTGCATTTGTTTTATCGTGATATTTATTTTTTATTTAATTTTGTAATGCATTGTTCTATATAACAATCATTCGTTTGATTTATTTCAGTTTTATGTAATTTAATTTTAATTGTATTCTTTATTATTTTTTATACCTATACATTTTAAATTATTCCTCTATTTCTCAGCGAGCTGTTTTATATATGTGTATGTTCTGTAATTGTTGTTCTTAAGGGAACCTGTTCCCAGGATATAATAACGTTTTCTCTCTCTCTCTCTCTCTCTCACTCCTTCTCTTTCTATCACACTCTCTCTATCTCTCTGTCTCTGTCTCTCTCTCTCTCTTTCTGTCTCTCCCTCTCCCTCTTCCTCTCTCTCACTCCCTCTCTTTCTATCACTCCCTCCCTCTCTATCACTCCCTCCCTCTCTATCACTCCCTCTCTCTCTCTCTCTCTCTCTCTCTCACTCTCTCACTCTCTCTCTCTCACTCTCTCTCTCTCTCTCTCTCTCTCTCTCTCTCTCTAAACAGATGAAATTTTGAGTTTAGTGAATCGTTTTTTTAGAATGATTTGGACTTTCAAAATATGCGTGACAAATCAAGTTCATCGAATCCAATAGAAATTTTTCGTTAGAGCACGATAATTACAAATAAATCTAGTAATGAATGAAAGGAGAAAATTAAAAATTTAATTGAGTAAAATATAAAAATATAACCCGAGAAAAATTACGTTTATTTACGTTTTATTCAATTAAAATTTCAATTTTCCTCTTTTTTTAGATTGATGACACGATAAATTGTAAATATCTTATTTTAAAGAAATGTTTCTATATTTCCAGAAGAAATGGATGAATTTTTGAGTTTCTTGTATCATTTGTTTAGAACGAGTAGGATTTAGGAAAAATGCATGGAAAACATTCACTAAGTCGTTCATCAATTCGTTTTGAAAATATTATATTTTCATTCAGAACTAGATAAATTCAATTCATAGTGTAACTGATTAATAACGGGAGAAAGTGGAAAATTTAATTGATTAAAATATAAAAGTTTAATTGGCGATAATTTAAAGTTTTTTAGTTTACTCGATTAAATTTTCAATTATTTCCCTTTACTAATCAGTTAAATATAAATTAAAATTATCGAGTACGTTAGAAAAATTCAAAAATTTTAAATGAATTTGTGAGTATTAATCTCATTAAAATTTTCAATTTTCTCCTTTTTTTAATAAATTTAAAGATAAATAAAACTATCGTGTTCTGAAGGAAAGTTTCAATATTTCCAGAACAAATGGATGAAATGTTCAGTTTCGTGTATCATTTTTGAGAACGAGTAGGATTTTAAAAATGCATGAGAAAAATTCACTCCGACGTTCAACATTTTATATTTATGTTATATTTTAGTCGATTAAATTTTCATTTTTCTCCATTTATTAATCAGTCGAGTATAAACTAAAATTACCGAGTTCTGAAGAAAAATTCAAAAATTTTCAGAAGGAATCGATGAATTTGTGAGTATTCGATCTCAATAAAATTATCAACTAAGAAGAACTAAAAGTCTAGTTACGTTAAGCATTAAACATTAAACGTTGACCATCAGAAGGGCAAAATATTTTAAGCAGTCTATTATAAGCCAAACTGATTGATAATATAATACGGTTGTGAGTTTGAACTTAGGTTACAAAGAAGGTCAAGTACGTCATGATAAAAATTTGCTTATAAATTTTAAACAAGCGGAAATATAAAAACAACATATTGAGCAATTTTTCCTTCAAATTAGAAAAAAAAAACATTTACCGGATTTGACAAACGAATACAATTTCACGATCTAACTACACTTATTTATAGATGACATTGTTGATCAAAGCTGAGCGATCGGCTCTTCGGCCTTTCCACCTGGTCTCCCCTATTTCTCACACATTGACCTTTTCCCTTATAAGTTGAGTTAAGATAAACGCAGTTGTTGCGTGACCAGAGAAGAATTGCCCCATTCTATCCGCTCCTAACCTGCCTGGATAACCATTTTCCAACGGATTAAACTCCAAATTCCCTCACGAAGATGAATGTTTCGGTTGGATGCAACGCTTTTGTTTTATTCTAGCAATTTAACTAATTATTTCAGGAAAAGATTAATGATACCCATCCGAATAATGTTGTCTTGAATTTGAAGGCGGTAACGAAATAAGAATGTGCGGTACAATTAGCTTGGGCTGCCATAAGTTCATCCACCATCTCATTAAAGAAAATAACACATTTTGTTCAAAAAAATGATGTTTATTTTTATTTAATTTATTTAATTACTATAATCTGTATTCTTGTCTCATAAGCTTGTTTATTTTCTTTTTATGAAATATACTAAATTATCACAAATAAATTTTTAAATAACAGAAGGATAAAAATAAAAGACAAACATTTAAAATTGTAAACAATAGACAAGAACAAATGAATTTACCCTACTTCTGTAACACCAAGTGTTGCAATTTATTCGTCTCCGTCATGCTACAAATGCATGCTTTTATGACTATTTTATAATTTATTTATTTATTTATTATAAATCCAACAGAAAGAATCTACAAGAGGAGTAGTCAAAAAAAGGCACATAATAACAAAAAGAACAAATGAACAATTAAGCAATAATAACAAAAACACAAGGCTTAATGATTCAAAGCAAGTAAACATTTTAATTTAACTTTAACTGAATTCAAGGAATCGCAAAATACATCTATTTCATTAGAATAATAATTCAGCAATCTCTTTATCCTCGGTAGGGGTGAATTTAGTCCATATTCTGTTTTGTAGTGAGGAACAAAGTACAAATTATGGTTCCTAAGTGGTCGCTGAGGCACACATAGCGATAAATGTAAGTTCAGGATATCAATGGCCCCATTCCACAATTTCCAACCCCAAATGAGGTCGGAAAAAATACGGCGGGAGCTAAGCGACTCAAGACCAAGCCAGTGCAGTCTTTCCAAGTAATTCAGGTGTGCAAGACCAAATCTGAAGGCCATTATCCTGGTTGCTTTTTTCTTTTGTACTTTTCTCAAGTCGCTAATCTCACCAACCTAGTAAGGGGACCACACGACACTTGCATATTCCAGATGGCTACGAACGAGGGATTGATATAATATTTTAACTGCCAAGATGTTTTTAAAATCTCTAAAAAACCTAGTAATAAAGCCAAGTTGCGTAGAGCCTTACCTCGAATCTTTTGATATGGTCACTGAAATCACCCTTTCTGCTGAAACGACACCAAGGTCGGAGATAGTGTCAACCTCTTCCAATCTCTGCCCATCAACGAAATAGTCAAAACTATCAAAGTCACGAGGTCGGATATTTTTAGAAAATTTAATTACCTTGCATTTGTTAATATTCCAAGGAAGACGATTCTGCTCACACCAATTATTGAAGCAGTTCCGTTCCCTCTGTAAACCAACACAGTCGTGAGTAGAAGACACTGAATTAAAATTTTTTAAATCATCCGCCAATAAAGAAAACTTACAATCCTTAAATATACTACACACATCATTGAAATAAACAAGAAACAATATGAGCCCGAAATAATAATGTAAACTTACCACTGAAGATGGTGAGAAACTAGACTTAGATGATCCGTTTACAATTTTTACTTAATTCAATCAAAAGATAATTTTTCTGTTTTCTTTTTTTTTGGTTATTTTACATACAAAATGCGACAAGCAAAAGTTATGGATATTTATACAAGGATATACGCACGTACACAGTGTATCTATGTGTTAACCCTGTTAACTCTGTTCGGCCGTGATATATCGAAAAAAATGATGACGTAACTTGTAAGAATCGGCTTGTTAACATGCTCGATCTAACAGGCCAGGGCCAATGTTAGATGTTAGGTCGAAAATGTAGTCACATTGCTATCCGTTAGGGCGTAGGTAACCAACATGGCAGCCATGGATTTAACAGCTGCTTTTTTGTTTACACGTTTTTTTATCCTTAAATACCCATTAATTAAATCAGGCTAATACATTTCTTTTGTTAATTTTTGTCCTGTCCTTATGCTCTCATTCATAAAAGATACATCCCCTATTCTATAAAGTAGTATGCTGTTAGGATACTAGGTTAGGTATGTCGGCACGAATTGAAGCGTTTCATTTGTTAGTACTTTTTGAGTGAATAGATAGTATTTTGAATGAAAAAGTTGATTAATTTTCCTTTTTTACTAACTTCTGGCATCTTACATAATTTAATACAAAACAAAACCATAACAAACAACAATAAGCCTTCATGGACCGCTATAGCTTTATTTTTGGTCGCGCAGCATTGCGGAAAAATTTACCTTTAACATGGTAAGAATAGACGGGGGCGTTCACGACGGGCATTTCTCTATTCGAGTTAACATCTAACAAATATCGTGAATGATATTTTTGTTCCCATCGTTGTGTTGAGAGTGAATGTATTTATTAGCGTGAATGTGTTGTGTGATAGGGCTGATGGCGGAATATTGAATTTCTCATCGAACATCAATTAGGATAGATATATAGTAGGTGTGGAGAGTAATGGACGAATATCGAGTATCACCACAAATGATAGAATGGTATGTAAATAAGTATCAATTATAGGCCGTAGGTAACCAACATGGCAGCCATGAATTTAACAGCTGTTTTTTTTATTTACACACATTTTTATTCTTAAATGCGCATTAATTAAATCAGACCAATACATTTCTTTTGTCAATTTCTGACCTGTTTTTATACTCTCAATCATAATAGATACATCCCCTATCCTATAAAGCAAGAGGCTGTTAGGATACAAGTCTGGTATGACGGCACGAATTGAAGCGTGTCATTTGTGAATACTTTTCGAGGGCATTTTGAATGAAAGAGTTGATTAATTTTCCTTTTTTATTAACGTATAACTCAACAAAGATCGAAACGCTGGCACGATAAAGAAAATGTTTTTCTAAGATCTACGTCACACCAGACCGCCCCTCACGATCACCAAATAATAATTTTTAGTTGTAAATTGAGCCTCTGTCTCGTATTATTCTTTATTTCTTTTTGACTCTCCTAACCTTCAGATAGAAATGTTTATTTATGTTTACATTAAATATTATTTCTGGTTACGTACTCTCCACCTACAGGAGACATCATATATCAAGTAGTCAAGAAAATATTTTCACATGTTCCTCCTTCTTGGTTACATCCGTGTTTATTTAGGCCAAAAGAATTTCGCCTTGTCATATCCAACGGATGTTTATTAAACTGTCTTTTTTATGAGACACTGGACGTAATAGGAGGGTGACGAGGGATTAAGTGTTTTTAGCCGTCGTTTCAAGGGTTTTGTTTTATACAGATAATCCGGCATGTGATAAACATACGGACAAGAGATGTTTTAAAAAAAATTGATACCGATTCGCCTCCGGGCGAGAGCAACTGCGAGATTACGCGTATTCATATCAGCAATAACCAAACAAAACTTTCCATTTGATACAAATGTTGAACAAAAACGAAAAACACGGTCTATGTTGAACTTGAAATTTTAAACGACAAAGAAAGCTATTTAAAATATATAAATGTATGGGGATTAGAGACCGTTAGTCTATGATTATTCGGAAATTGTGAGATGCGGTCTGGTGTGACGTAGGTTTCAGAAAAACATTTTCATTATCGAGCCAACGTTTCGATCTTTATTGAGATCATCTTCAGGGCCTGAGATTTACAAACATTGTTTAAATTTAACAAATACATATCCAAGAAGGATGTGGAAAAAAGTGAATTTATACAATGCAAAAAAATATTTTTTTATATTCAATCAAAGTATTTCTACTCACACAGTGTTTCTTTTTTGCGCAATTGTGCCATTCTTGCGTGCCGTGTCGAGAGTGCCAGTGAGATTTTACTTTTTTTATGTCCATATACGTTGGATTTTGAAGGGGTGGGGAAGGAAGTCGGTATAGAAAGACATTTTTGTACAAGGAGTCGGCTTCTTTGAGGTGAAAAGAGCCAACGATGGGAAAAAACGTTGGTAATGGTTCGGCCAGATTATCTTTTCAGGATTATATAGACAGGGATAATTAGGAAAAGGAAAGCTAAATTATTGATAAATTAGACTATGTAAAAATGTTTGATGTGTGTAATGTGATGAATGTTTTATATGTTATATTATATGTTTGGTGTGATGTGATGATATATAATATATTTGGTTGAATATAAAAAATATTTTTTGCATTATATAAATTCACTTTTTTCCACATACTTCTTGGATATGTATTTGTTAAATTTAAACAATGTTTGTAAATCCCAGGCCCTGAAGATGATCTCAATAAAGATCGAAACGTTGGCACGATAAAGAAAACGTTTATCTGAAACCTACGTCGCACCAGAACGCATCTCTCGATTTCCGAATAATCGTTCAATTATTACTTTGTAAATAGATGTATATATATATATATATATATATAAAATTACAAGCTACATCTATTTACAAAGTTAAAAGATGTGGACAAGGTTTAAAAACCTTTTATAGTGAGTGTCCTAGCTCTCGTAAAAGTTTGTTTTCATCTCGTTAGTAAGCTTTTATACACCAACCTATGCACTTACACTTTCTTGTATAAAATTTACTTAAACAAACTACCAAGTAGGTATTTTTTTACCTGTTCTGTGAGCTAGAAAAGGTAGAGAATAATATTTATGTAACTTATGTCCAAAGAAAATTTTATTTATTGGAAAATTGCCTATTGTATTTGTATTGTTATTAATAATAACAAGCGTCATATAATGCTTTAACTTTAGTGTTGGACAATAGAACAACGGTGTCAAGAACAGAAGGTTGGTCTTCAATGAAGAGGGAGAAAAGGAGGTTACTTAAGATTCATTCCTGATAATTCAATTAATTAAGGTTTTTAGTTGAGATAAAAAAGTGAGCGTCACGAGCGGGATTCGAACCCAAGACCTTCGGCGAAATACGCCGCTGCTCTCTTGATCTATCGTGACCTCGATCCACTCGGACACCAACTTCCCATCTCAACCCCACCTTTTGAATTTTCCCTCCTTTTTGCCATTTTTCAAATGTCAACAAATGAAATGGCCACGGAGAGCTTTAGTGAAGGTATACATCATTTTTACTTACTAAATTCAATAGTTTTCGTGGTCCGTTTGACCAATTAATATCTTTCACTTAAGGTTTGTATTTGAGATAAAAAAGTCAGTGTCACGAGCGAAGTCATGATAGCTCAAGTGGTAGAGCAGCGGCGTATCTAGCCGAAGGTCGTGGGTTCGAATCTTCCTTAATATATAATAATAATAATCAGACACAATAATCAGTTAATTTTACATTACTTATAACTGACTTGAGAAAAATTAAGCACATGTATTTAGTAGCTAATTAGTACAGGCACCTATCTGTCCGCCTTTACAGGGCCAAGAAAATCCTACTTTAGACAAGAACTTTAGAAACTCGTAAAAGTTTATATTTTAATAAATTTAGGAGTTTGTTTTCTTAACATACAATAAAAAACAAATCAATCTCATAGGGTTTTGAATACTCCCTACGTTCCATTGGTCTTATCAAATTTTTAGTAGAATTATTATTTTATTAGATTCAAGGGACGTTATGAAATAAAGTTGAGAAAAGTTGAAATAATCTAATATGGATCTTTGAACAATAAAGATTTCTTCATCCAATTTGACATGTAGGATATCCTCATGAAATATTTTCCTCTTATCCATTCCCCCGCCGATGTAAAGTTACAGTTCTTTCTTATTTACATACGATTCACTTAATTAGTGTGATGTAGCACTCGATATCCCCCGAAACACTCCTCGACAATTCTACGTAACTAATCTAATTGAGGATGAATAAGTTACTCACTATTCCATAAACGTCCCTGTTACACATTCACTCTAATAAATACATTCACCTTCAGTTATACATAATATCTACTAAGTATAATATACAATAAAACATTCAGTTCTCTCCAAAAATCAGAACAGGAGACCCAAGTGCTAAACGTGCTCAAGTACGATGTCACATAAGATGGCATTCCTACTCGTTCTCGATATCCTTATCTCCTGCTCCTGCTAAAGAATGACACCCTTCAATTATGTGGTACACTTCTAGGCTTTCTCTACATGCAGGAAATGTAAGCTTTGGCCAAAAAGTAAATGTCCGTTTGTCAACCTCGCATGCCAATAATTATAGGATATAGTATGATTAATTTTTGGTGAGAATCAAGGGACTTAATGGGATAAAGTTTCGGTTGAACTAACCTGAAAAGTGAAATATCTCGATTATAATTGACAATAAGACTATGGACAATAAGGACTTAGTTCAGTTTCAGTTTTGTCTTCTGTTCACGGGACATCCTGTAATTTCCAGTTACTCAACACTGTCTCTACAATATTTTTTATACTTGAAATTACCTATTAATCTCAGATCTCTATGTGAATATAAGAGTAGCTGCAGAACAGATCCCTGAGAACATCTATTTTTACATTCTTCAATGACTAAGCATTCTACTTTTTTTTACCATTGTTGTCTATTTTTTTACATAAGAAGAAAGTATCAGACAAACCTTTCTTTAATAGCATTCTTTATTGGAGTTTGTAAAACAGAATCAAACGTCTTACTATGATCAGAAAACAAGCTCATCGTGTAAAGTCCTTCTTCAAAATAATCCAAAGTATAACTGACAAGGGGCTGTTTGAGAATAGATACCCCAAAACCGGTAACAAGTTGGTTTCGGTTTAATTTATTAAAGGCGAAATAGGTGGAAATATATTGACGAACGACTCGAAATTTCCTCCAATTCGAGGAGGATTTATGTTTCTACCGCGGAATTTATGAGAACATCAGTATTCAGCGAGACGTTAATCCTGGAACAAATGATGCAACAAATGAAAATCCATCCAGCCAGGGAAACTTTATTGTTATATTATTACTGCTGGGCAATAGTTCAACGATCAATGCGCGTCGGTTTTGTTTACCTTTCAATATATTACGTTTTAACTGGTTTTAACGTTTTTTGTTATAATATTTGTCATTAATGCTGATATTTGATGATTTATTGGCTAACTTTTATAATCAATTCATGCAATAATAGTACATTTCCAATTTCAAAAAATATAGGAGGCCTATAGGGCTGTAAGGATTGAGTAAACTGGTGGTAGTCTAGTTTTGACCTGTTTGACTATAGCCATCACCATGTCAGAGCCATTGGTGCTATATAAAATTTCTTAATTATGAAGACGTAAAACCAAGTAGACGTCCTTCAAAGCTTGTCTCCTCAGTTTGAATATCTAATGATCAAAAAAGTTCAAGGAAGGACTAGTCAGTGAGGAACCCGGAATACTGGCTAAATTTGTGACCTTATGTAAGTCAACTGCAGTCTCACTGTAATAAAAATGATAGGAAGAGGTAAAATAGGCTAGAGCAGTGCTGCAGCATTAAGAATAACGTCTTTCAATTAATTAATCTGTATTTAAGGTATTGGTTGAGATAAAAAAGCCAGTGTCACAAACGGGATTCGAAGCCATAACCTTCGGTCCGAGTGGCTCAAAGTAAAGCCTGGGCGTATTTAGCCGAATGTCGTGAGTTCGAATCCCGCTTGTGACACCGACTTTTTTATCTCAACCAATACTTTAAATACAGATTAATTAATTGATAGACATTATTTGGTCAAGCGAACCACGAAAACTAGTGAATTTATTAAGAATAATGTGTGCAGAACGTTCGAAGCGTTCGCAGGTGTTTTCAGCACACTTTGCGGAAGTTTGGTGCATCATCGCATACTGTGGACGATGTGGCAAGAAGCCACCGTAAGAGCCAGGGATTTCTGCTGTACGGTGCTTTTTCGTTTTTTCGTCCGACATTAACAGTTAAAATGTGCAAGTTAAGAGCTTTGTCTCTTTGTTTAACTTAAGATTTTTACCAGATCACAAAGCTTTGTTAAGTACGCCTGTGTTTATCCATCGGGTCTAAGCTTTTCCTCTGCTAGGATATGGAATTTTAACCTGCCAACAAAGGGCATGTTCTGCTGTTTCTTCTTCCTGGCAGTATTTGCGTAGGTTTGTTTCTGTTCTTCCGAGTACTACTTAGATTTGGTTTCTTTCAATCTCAGGCGTCAGTTAGTACTCTCGGAAGCTATCTTTAGTACATGAATCATTGCGTTTGGCATATTTGTGCGTTCTAATGGAGTAGTTTTGGGCTCCGTATGTAACCGTTGTGACGTATATGTAATGCGTCATCCTGGGGTTTACTCCTTAGTTTTTGCTACCCAATTAATTTTTTTTTAATTGATTGAAGGATTAAATAATTATTTATTGTTCATTAATTTTTACAATGTTTTAAATTCTACAATATATTGACATATTTATGTTTGTTTTATTTTTTATTTTATTACGTGTTTATTTTTATTTTGCTCCAAAAAAGAATATGCTAAATCGTTGCATGGAGTTCTGTGGCTAATATCTTCATACATTTTTATTAATTTTTGCTACATTGTTAATAGTTTGTAAAATTTAAGATTGTACTGCTCTATCTAACTATTTAAATGTTAGATCTAATGCAGGATTTTGTATTTGTTATTTTTTTGTATTCTTCCATTTTACAATGGTAAGTGTGTGTAAGAGTAGGTAATAAGTTAAATGAATTAAATCATATTGAAACAGTTTCTAATTAATTTCTCTTATCATTTTGTTAATTCTTTTTTATAGATATTTATATTTACATTTTACAGAAGTTAAATTCACTAATTTCGTGGTCCGCTTGACCAATTAATAAATTACAATTAATTAAGGTTTTTAGTTGAAATGAAAAAAAGTTAATGGCACGAGCGGGATTCGAACCCAAGATCTTCGGCTAGGTACGCCGCTGCTCTACCACTTGAGCTATCGTGACCTCGATCCACTCGGACATCACTTCCCACCTCAACTCAACCTTTTGAATTTTCCATCCTTTTCGCCATTTTCCAAATGTCGTGTTGTCAGGATTCGATATTTGGCGAGAAATGAAATGGTTTTGCTTTTTTTTAATCCATTACATTTTGTGGTCCGATTGACCAAATAACTTCTTTCAATTGAATAAAAAAGCCAGTGTCACGAGCGGGATTCGAACACACGAATTTCGGCTAAATACGACGCTGCTCTACCACTTGAGCTATCGTGCCTTCGATCCACTCGGACACCAAATTCCCATCTCAACCCCACCTTATGACTTTTCGCTCCTTTTTGCCATTTTTCAAATGTCGTGTAATCGGATTGGATTCTCGACGACAAATGAAATGGCCTCGGAGAGCTTTAGTGAAGTGTACTTCATTTAATTCATTAAATTCACTAATTGAAAAATGGCAAAAAGGAGGGAAAACTCATAAGGTGGTTGAGATAGGAAGTTGATGTCCGAGTGGATCGAGGTCACGATAGCGCAAGTGGTAGAGCAGCGGCGTATCTACCCGAAGATCGTGTGTTCGAATCCCGCTCGTGCCATTAACTTTTTTTCATCTCAACTAAAAACCTTAATTAATTGTATTTTACAGAAGGTCATATAGTTTGGAGAATAGTTTATTTAACAATATAGTTGCTCTGTAATTTGGTGAATTTTGGTTAATATATTTTTTATCATAGGTAATTTGATTTTATATACAATTTCTCTTGTAAAACATTTATTCTGAAGTAATTTACCTCTATCTTTGTATAATATTATACATTATATTTTTCACATAGATATGATATTTGCTATAAAATCTTATTTCTTCAAATAATAATTTTGATTTGTATCTGAAATGTTTTTGTATAACATTTTCAGGCATCTTTTTAGTAGGATATAAATTGGCTCCAACATATAACCCCCCCCTCAGCATTAATTCCAAATTTAGTTACTGATTGGAAAAGGGTTGTTGATATTATTATTTTATTTTTAATTGGGAGTCCTTTTATTTGGTTTATCACATAAATATTCTAAATGTTAATTCCATTTCATATGATTTTCTAACATTATCCCACGTTTTTAACCTCATCTAATTTTTTGATTGGTTGGCACCATTGCTGAAAATGTTCCAGTTTTGATATTTTAGCCACATCCTGTTCAGCTGTATTTAAAAAATCCGGCCTAGAATTAGCAGATGAGATCAAGGCCACGTCTCTGCAAATAAATACATTTTACTGGTTAGCGATTGGGAAGCAAAAATCGTTGATGTTTTGCTTCCTGCTATTCCTTGACTAATTCCATAGACTTTAATTTCTTCAATTTGACTATATGTATCGCTTATTTGCACCATTTGTTTTCTAGAGGTAACGTATGACTGGAACAATTTCTACCCAAAGCTTAATAGTGCCTCGGCCTTATATAATATGTCGTCTATGTGTTCTCCACTTGAACGTGTGGTCAAGTGTTATACTTTGGTATTTAGTTTCTTTGGGAAATGTTATGGTTTCGTAATTTAGAGTATGTAGGTGTTTTTTTGGTTTAGCTTATCTGGCTGGCAATAGCTTCTCCACGTCTATGCATATGCCCCAGGAATCTGCAGTGTACGTCAGTAGTCGTACCGTTCCAGTATTTACACGTGTTTGGCTTAGTAATGTCGTTAGTTTGTGCGATGGTCCTTTGATAAACTTTTTCGCACGCCTCTTTCTTGAGAGTCCCTAGAAAAACGATCGTTTAAAGGGAAAGGTGCTTCCTTAAATGACGAATGTTATCATTTACTAAGATTAGAAAAGGGCCTTTTGTTAACCATTATTGCTAAATTGAGCAATTGAGGAAAAACGAGCGAGACTGGCCACGTGACTTCCCATCGAGGTTCCGCCAGCCATCACGTATTATTAAAGACTGACAAAAATTAATGTGGTCTGGATTGTCTGTCGTGCCTTATCCAACCTATTCTTGTTCAGACCTTGCAACGTCGGATTATTTCTTGTGCGAAAGAGCTTTCTGAATACAACGAAACTTGTTTGTTAGCAAAAATTGAAGATTCTTTGATAATCGATCAATTACATTGACGAAATACTGTATTATTGAGCCATTGCTTGGAACAGAAGTTTACAGCTTCATAAGAAGAAATTTTTTGCCTCTATTTGGAATGGCGAAAACCAAATGAACTTTTGGTGACAACTTGAGGCTACCATGTCACTCCTCCAACAAGAGACCTTACACGTTTCAGGTTATGAATTTTCCGCAGCTCTGGATGTAAGCAGGGGCTTAATCTGCTTATTTCAGAATCGACGAGGTCTCAACTATCACTAATGAAGCAAGCCGTCAGCATTAACTATAGCAGTAAGCGTACGCGCATACCGACTCACGCTGCATCAACATCTGGCTTATCGACATCAGTACAAGGACTCTGACCATCGGGTTCCACCCATAACATCCACCCTTTTCAGGGCCACCAAAAACAATGACACAAAAAATGAGAAGAGGTGATTTAACCTATACGAAAATAGTGAGACATGTTCAGGTCGTTCCCTAAAAGTCAAAACATTTTACTAAATTTACAAAAAGCACCAGCCGCTTGTTAGTAAAATTCTGACTTTTCTAGTAAACAGTAAATCGCTACCTGGAACATCTCATAAACAAATGCCAATATTAGCGTCCTCTTGAGACTCACCGTTTTATTATTTAATCCTAACAGTGGATTGAAAAAGGTTAGCCTGCTTTTTGGTCGCCTCAATCACCAAATTGACAAAAAGACCATACTTTAGGTTTTTTGTAATTATGAAGACTATTAAGAATAATAATTATTTATTAACCCTTAATGGCATATGCCGTGAAGTCCCGTGTGTTTAGATTGGCTCCAAATCAATCAGTCTTGCCAATATATGTGCAGAAACATAGCAGCAATAACACTGAGTCCACCCCAATGTCACGGGGTTTCCTGCTAACCTTAATCAAAAATGCTAAAGTTGGCATTGCTCTGAAGCAACTTTGGGTCAGACAAGGCTAACTATAAACTGGATATGAAAATTGTATGTTTGACAAATATAATAATTGATACAACATGCAGTGGTGGGGTAAAAAGCCATGTTGGATTAAAAGATTCCAAGGTGATGATTTTAAATTGGTGGCAAAAAATCAGTGTTGCCAATACACGGGATGAAACATTGAAGGGAAAACACTCCATTCGCCCTAAACTCATTGAATTAGCTCAGCTTTAGCAAATTTGCTAAATTTGGTATTGCCCTGAGGCGACATTCTGCTAGAAATGGTTAATTTACTTTCTTCAATAAATAAAACAGTTTTTTCTAAAAATACCGACCTTATTTATTTATTTAATTTTTGTTAGCCGACACAATGTCTTGGCTAATACTTTTTCACTGATTGTATTACATGTTTTGTAAAACACAGATAACCTATTTTAAAGCTATATAGGTACGTTTTTAACCTGATAAAAGGTAATTGTAACAATGAAAGCTAACCGCTATCACTGCGATTGTTTCAATAAGGTGTTTGGGAGGGTACTCGTCCTTTTTTGCCCTCATGTTCCCCTCATACGGTCGGCCTTTTATTCCAAAGAACGTGTAAGGGAGGAAAAAAAATCGAATTATCTCGTCTATTCCTCCGGCTCGTTACATATTGCCAAGAACGTGTAAGGGTGGAAAAAAGAAAAATCGAATTATCTCGTCTATTCCTCCTACTCGTTACATATTGCAACGGGAGCCGACAACTCCCTAGAGCTCTCAATTAAAACAGACGGCAATGAAATACATGGCAAAATACACGATCCGGGTTCTTTCCTTCCTGGAGGAAGCCTATAACTTCTCGTTAAACCTCCGTGGATATTATACAAAAACCCCTGCGGAAAATAATGATGGTCAAACATTTACTGATATATTGATGTGGGATGTATTTGCTTTTTATTCTGCCCCCCCGCCCGTGTAGGGTGGAAAAAGCATTCAATGCTGTATACATTCTGTAAACAATGGAGTTTGGTGAATTTATTATGACTTTTTTTCACGTTACATTGTATTAATATGTTGGACTGCTTTATGTAACAAGCTTCAAAATTGAAAGAAAAACATTAATTAGCAATTATGACCAATAAAAATCATAATTGACTACCATTATTTTATTTTTAAAACTGTTATAATTTTCAAACCAAAAACGTTAATTTTATACTTTTTTCACCTTTTAACGATCAGGGTGTGCTATAAGATTAGCAGAATAACTGTAATGTAGATTGAGCCAAAGGAAAATTACAAGAACAACTAGATCAAGGTTAACATAAATTATGATATATGCACGTCTTTTCGACGGAACAGCAACTTAAACTGTTTTTCATTTTAATAAATGATTCAGAACCAACAGATTTCAATCGTAATGAAATTCTTCTGCTGATATGAGAAAACTCGCAAAAACTCTTCTCCTGATGACAGTATTACCGTGAACTTCACTTGCCTGAATGGCATATAGAGTAACCAAGAGCAAAACTTTAAAGTTATAGCAAGTTAAACAGAGTTTAATACTACAGTTACGGCGAGATTGAGAATTAATAAGAGCGAATGTTACAAGATGACATGGTGTTGGCGGAAGTCGAGCGTGTAACTTCGGTTCGACGTGATGTGGGTAAGTGTCCTCAGGGTAAAGGATTTAATCGAATGGAGAATCTATAGAATAAGTATCCCTAAATAGATTAATTATAATCAGTTTCATTCTCTTAGAGCACGTGTTGACCAATGACCCCTTACAAGTCGAGGAGGATTATTACGAAAACACAAAGTGGAAAGTTGCTGTATGTGATGGATAGATTGGGTTTGAAGTTTTGTAGCTTGACATTGCAACAGGCGTTTAGGTCGTTATGGATGGTGCATTGGGTTATATTCATAAGGGTTCGTGATTGTAAGATCTGGATTCTCAAGAGATTGGAAATTTGGTCGAGTATTTTGTTGCCGAAGGAGTATTTTGATCTGTTCACTAGTAGTCTTTTTTGCAATGGCTGTTTCCTTTTAAATCGAATATGAAAATTCCAGGTCAGACGCTTGTCTAAGTGCAGCCTAAGGTAGCAGATTTTTGGTTAGAAAGGGAAGATAAAGTTATAGTAGATGGAGGTTCAGTACTACAAGGGTGATGAAGGTTACGTTTTGAGGTTTTGTGATGGTTGCGTTTGGTTTGTCATTTTTTGAACAATTGTTCAGGAGAATATAGGTGTGTTTGAAAGGTTTATTGAGCTACAAGGTGGTGGGAGTTGGAGGATAGAACGACGATGTCATCACTGCTGGATAATGATGTCATTTGGGAGGCCGCCCGACCAGTGGTGGTCTAGTGATCGAGAAAGATTATTTAAAACGTTGAGGAATAAAATCTTCTGACGTGAGGGTTTGTGTGGCAGGATAATTGTTCATGAAACTCCTTGTAGCTGTTTTGGCTACGTCAAGAACATATTAGATATTATGGTGAATGGTGGAACAGTTCACTCTCGAGGTATATACATTATGGGCCCGGCCTCGTCAGTGGGAGCTGCACGCCATGTATACTTATACTTATGATGACAAATACCAAATCAGAATTCTCCATCTTAGGCCTCTACAAATAAAAAAGACAAAACGGGAAATAGACAGGCTCTACAGGTTACAGACACAGTAAGTTTATTACAATATAAAGACCCTCACCAAAACTACCGAACTCATTGCTGGAATTACAGAGGACAAAACTCAAAGGTGTGATAAGACTATCGAGTGTATACCCAGACTATAAACTGCCTCTGAGAAACATGTACATAACATGGACATATTCACTGATAACGCCATTTGTAGGTTATACAATGAGCAGGAAGACACACCAAAAATGCGAAGTACATATCCTGCGATGTAAAGAAAACCCAGAGAAAGGAATTGTATCAACGACAGACCTACTACTCCTAAATTAAGGATTGCGTCTATTATGTCGAGTAATTAATAACAAATAATGTATTTATCAGTGTGAGAAGGCTTGATATTCGGTGAATTGATCCAAAATCTCCGCGAGAAAAAGAACAACCCGATGATAAATTTGGAACCAATACACAAAGTAATTTTAGTTAACGATAATTCAAACACACTGTCCAGAGGAGGATCTACAAGACCAGATATAAGCCCTAAACCCATTCTTGAGATAACAAAAGCGAGCACAGAACCCTCCATGACAGAATGGATCCAAAAAGGCAAGAGGAGAAGAGTATAAACGCTAGAAGTGTTAGATAGAGTAAGCTTATTCTAAAACAACCATCACCATCACTGGCAAAATCACTGCTACAGATAGACATGGCTGAACTCCGAGTCGATTCATAAGAAAACCGGTCACTGGCATCTGAGAAAACATCTTCATAACATGATTCTATTCAATGATGACGCAGATTAACAGCCACCCACACCATCTTCAAATTCAGCTCAATTGGAGCGTTAATTAAGGATACAAAGAAAATCCAAAAGAATTTGCAGTCAAGAATATAGTATTTCTTAAAAAATTGATTGAGTCTGTTACACTGAACTAAGGAACTAAGAAAAATACAATGCGTCAGAAGTTTCCTGTGCTTGGGGAACAGAACACTCTCATTCCTAGTCTCCATATACAACATCACCACCAACAAAAAACACTACATAACAAACAAACACGCAAAGAAAGATATAAAATAATCAACCAATGAATGCCTGGACCTGACGGTGTATTAGAAAGGACAACGAGAAAACATGGGTGAAGATAGAATCCGTTCAGTGTTCATAAAGAAAGAGAAACTAACAAAAAAGAACGGCTAGACTCATACCTCCCTTTCGGGGACTATGTCGACAAAAACACCAGTGGTTTCATTAAACCCCCAAGAAAGTACAGAAAGTACTTAAAATACGCCTATTGCATAGACACATCATCTGATCCTGCGACATCATCATGAAGCCAGAGTCACAAAAAATACAAAATAATTAGAAACAAGCATATTTGTGTAAACAATCGCACAACCATCTACAGTGAAAATCCAGAAGAAAAACTGATGATGCTAAATGTCATCAGGTAAGAAATTTAGCAAAACGTACGATAAAACCAGGCTAAAAGTACACTAAGACCTCACTAAGAACTATCAAAAACACATTAAAAAGACAATAAACAAACTGTTTTCTGATTGTTAATCAAACAGAAACAAAAAGATCACCATCGAGAATACAAAGATACAGTAAAGTTATCAGTGTCGAACAAACTTATATTTGGCAGACTCAGAGGAATTAAGTGCATTTCAGTTTGCATTATGCTTCGAAAGTTCCACGATAACGACCCATTTCTTAGAAGATTAATGGGAAAAGCTAAAAAGTGAATTTCTGTAACAATACAATAAGCCAGCGATTGAGGTGAAAGCCCATAAACTTCATTAACAACTTCTATGGGCAGACTTCGATGCAAAGTTAATTAGTTTCAATTCATTCTGTCTGTTCGCAAGAAGGAACGAAATAAAGCCTATTTAAAACGTTTAATGATTTTTTTTGGCTTGGATGAGAAATGGCGACATTCAAGCTTCACTATCTGCGTCGCATGAAGAAAAGTTATATAGGAAAAGAACAACATGAAAAGCGACTTAAAGAAGCAAGCTTCTTTGAAAATATTACAAAAACCCTTCCGACGTGAATATTTGTAGACTTAAATGTAAACACCAGACTTGCCAGAATTTCAATACCATCCGATTTTACGAACGTAAATTTTAAGGGTACCAGAAGTTTTCTACTTCAGAAGGATAAAAGATTCTGTTTTCAAGCAAAGAAATGTAGTAAAAGAATCTACAAAAATGGTGGTCTATTCAACCTGGTAATGCATTTTATTTTCCCAAATTTCATATTTCTTCAATTTTATTAATTTACTAACAAGAAAAATCAAGTTTAAAACCATTTATTTTTCAAATAATATTTTATTCGAGTGAGACAAAAAGACACTTTATACGTCTGTTTACACGGCTTTTGATACAAAGTTGCTGGGTACAGAAAAGGTCGGAATTGTGGGCTTTGGAATTCTGGCTAAAATCCAAATTCTTCAAACCGCGCAGCTTTGTAGAGGAGTCGTGTAGTCAAGTAAGAGGAAAATTTATCATATCCCGAACTTTCTTACGATTATTACTCTTTCGAAATTTTCTCAACAATACAAATTTATACGGTTATTTTACCTACATGAGAAAAAAAAATACATATGACAAAAACATAAAGCGGGACGACACTTACCCGATTCAACGCTATGCGACGCTACCCGACGCAAATCCAAAGTCCAATTTTCCATAAGATTGTATTTCCCCGTGCTCATCTGCCCGATGCTACGCAACGCTACCCTACTCTACGATCGGCGATCCCCACTGTCCAGATTTTCGTCGGGTAGCATCGAGTACAGTCGAAGACAAAAGAATCGGGCACTGATATTTTTATTCAAACTACATGCATTATTGTCGTTATATAAATTACAACATACTTATTTTAATATAAAACAAATTTATCGAGATCAAAAATTCATTAGTTTTTATTTAAAAAAATTAATTTTAATGGTTTGGTAGAAAATTGATCAAAACACCGGAATACCATATTTTGATATAATGAATTTAACTAATAATTTATTACAAGGTTTTGCTCATAAAAATTAAACAATTTTCGTCGAGTAGCGTCAGAACCGGACAGCCATATTTTTTGTAGTTTATTTCAAACTAATTACATGTAATTTTGTCGTTAAAGTAATTACAACATTCCTATTTTAATGTAAACCAAATTAAACGAGATAAAAAATTCATCAGTTTTTATAAAAATTATTTAATTATGATGGTTAAGAAGAAATTTGTCAAAATCCCGTAATAACTTTATTTAAAACAATTAAGTTTAACAAACAATTTAACATGGTTGAGCTCATAAAATTTAACTAACAATTTATTACAAGGTTCTGCTCAAAATAGTGTGTGACTGTACGTGGCGTGCGCTTGACGTCGAAGATGTGCACACCCTACCAAAACCTGACAAGGCGAAGCATCGGCTAGCGTCGCATAGCGTTGCATCGGGTAAGTGTGTTCCCCGCTTAAGACTTACCGACTAATTTTTAACATGGATATGTCTTTTGGCTAGAAACAGAAAGCTTTCGTAGCGACCGTTTTTGCGTCTACAATGAAGCGTTATCAAAGTATCCGCGCTTAGAATATGTGTGGTCTTAAGAATGGTTAAGGATAGGGACTGAGACGGGCTTTATGAAGTTGAATATGGTTAAGCTTATGATTAAGGTTAGTGACTGGTTCGATTAAAAGGGTTGTACGAAGTTAGGGTTCGGTTCAGTTGTTGGGCTAAGTAGGGTTCGGTTTAGGATTAGTGTTGGTTAGGCAAGGTAGGTTAGGTTCTGGTACAGAAAAAANTTGCAAAAACTAACTTACGATTCATGTTAAGTAGAATAGAAAACATGGATTTTGAGAAAAGATTCGGGTTTGTTGAAAACAAAATGTTTGAATTGGGTTTGGCTCAATTTAATCTAAGCGGCTTTTGTAACATTTTGTATTGCTTTTTTCAATTAATTAATATTTATGTAAGGTATTGGCTGAAATAAAAAAAGTCAGTGCCACGAGCGGGATTCGAACCTACGACCTTCGGCTAAATACGCCGCTGCTCTACCACTTGAGCTATCGTGACTTCGATACGCTCAGAAACCAACTTCCCATCTCAACCCACCTTTCAAATTTTTCCCTCCTTTTTGCCATTTTTCAATTTTGTGTTAGCTAATCTCATTTATAACGATCCTATTATATAGTCATAACACACGAGATAAAATCAAAGAAATGAACAAATGTTTTTTCATTACTTCTTCTCGTTAACAATGAATCATCATACGCGACTGAAATGACAATACTTAAACCGATAGTTCCTCACTGAAGATGGCTCAATAGCGAAACGCGTTTGAATAAGATCAAAAACCCGCCAAGTAACTATTCTGCAAACATATCTGACAACAATCCAAGAAAAAAAAAAAACACAATCACCAAAACAGTATTAGCCTATTAGGTCGTACTTTATACAAATGCATGGTATCGCAAAATCTTCCAATAACCTACGTTTCGAGTCCTTTCAATCTAACGTACTTATTGCAATACTCCCCTTCAGAAGGTCTTTAAAATCCCGTTTTTGGAAAAATTAATTCCTCTCAAATTATACCAAGTTCCACTGTGAACTGGACTTTTAGCCTAATAACCTAGCTCAAGTCTTACAAGACCCCACCCTTTCAATTCTTTAGGTTTTCTCAAGTGGAAATGGAACAACGACCTCATTTCTGAGAAATAGTAATATAGTAATTGGGAGAATAATATTCATTAATTCTTCCCTTCAATGCGATCACGTTGTTTGTTTGAAATATATGTAATTCTTAATATATAAAAAGAAATAGCATGGGAGCATAGTAAAATTTCAGCGAAAAGCGTCAAATTGAGATCGACAGGGAAGTGTTCCCGACGAGTCGAAGGATGGACGAGTTTAGACACGAGATGGATGCCGAATTGCCTCACTGGAAAAGTTGGAAAACAAAAGTCAAGTTGGCTTGATGGGATTGTCAAAAGCTTAAGAAGAATTTTCCGGAAGGTCGAACGTGTTCGGAGAAACTACGAAGCAAACAAAAAACTGTCTGTAGGGTATCACGCGGGATTTTACATGCTATCTACTCGTTGGTCACAAATCATGGGTCAAAAGTCAAGATGTTATAGGAAATTGAACGCTGATTTCTAGGTCCTATAAACCTGGGTCCGGAAAGCCTTGTGTAGAGAGCAAGTGTTAAAAAACGATTTCTGACTTTATTTATGAAATAGTAAGTAAACTGCTACTAATACCATAAAACGTTCAGTCAAAATGCATTTATTTCAGCGTCGAATGAAACTAAACCTAGACTGATTAGGTGATATTTATAATTTTCGTGATTTTTCAGAGTTAGGGGGTGGAGGAGCACAAAACAGATCACCGTTTCTGACATTTTTATCGATAAATTCAAAAGACGCACCCCTACCAAAAAAAAGGTTACGAAATAATCCTTGTCGGCGAAATAGCATTAGGAACCTTCTTGGACATTAAAAGAACAATTGGATGCACAGTAGAAAGCTTTAGGGTTCTGCCAAACATCCGAACCTGTAATATATCCAATCCGTACAGTTCTATTTATGCATCCTTGCCTTTCACAATGACCTCAATATCTAATATGCTTTTGACGTTGCCAAAACAGTCTCAACCTTTTAAGTAATCTTTCCCAACGATTACAGCACCATTGGCCTAGCGACCGACCAAATGAGAGCCCATTCCGATACCATTATCCAAACATAAACTGATGACACTTCCTTCTATCCCTATCTCCCACCAGCTTGTAATAAACAATTAAGACAGACCTATATTCTTTTGAACAATGGCTGAAACAATGGCAAATCAAACTCAACTAACAAACAATCCCAAAACATACCTTCACCCTCCGTTGTATTGCTGAACCTCCAATATATTATAATTCCACCCCTTTCCAACCAAAAATTTGCTACCTAGGGCTGCAAACGGCTGACCTGGAATCCTCATACTCGACTTAAAAGGAGACAGTCGTTGCAACTACTAGAGAATTGATCTAAAATCTCCCTCGACAGCAAAAAACACATATACAACTTATACTTAATCCAACAGTGTTGTATACTGCCTCACCGAACTTTTAAATCGCCGTAGAATCCAGACGTTACAACCGCGAATCTACTCTATACCTAAAACTTCAGTTTGAGCCAGGGGTGGTCAAACGCGGTATTAAGTGAAAAACAAGGTAATAAATTGTAAGTAAAATTTTAATCTATCGCAAAATGGTTTTCCGGAGTTTTGGGGAATTTTCTTTCAAACTATCATAATTAATTTTTTTATATTAAAACTCATGAATTTTTGATCTCGTTTAATTTGAGATGAGATGATAGACCGACCTGCTGTTGAACAACTTGGAAAAAAGGATCTTCAGTGAGGTCACAACAGAACGACAATTCTTTAAGTTTTTGTCGAGCTTTCGACGATTATTCGTCATCATCAGGGTCTATTTATTTTAGGAAAATATCGCAGTTAGACCATATTGCATAATTTAAAAAACAATTATATTTTTCTTACTTTAACTCGATGAGTGTTGAAATATATCTTGAGAAAAAGAAACTGCATTTATAATAAAATTATTTAAAATCAGGTGAAGCTCAGTCTCTAAACATTAACAGTATGGAATTAATTAAAAACAACATAATATAAAACCTTTACATTAATTAATCTTTATGTAAGTTATTGGTTGAGATAAAAAGTCAGTGTCACGAGCGGGATTCGAACCCACGACCCTTTTTATCTCAGCCAATAATTTACACAAAGATTAATTAATTGAAGTCAAGCGGACAACGAAATCTAACGGATTTAATAAGTTAAACGAAGTATCTTCACTGAAGCTCTCCGTAGCCATTTCATTTGTCGCCGAGAATCGAATAGATAACAGGACATTTGGAAAATGGCGAAAAGGAGGGAAAATTCAAAAGGTTGAGTTGAGGTGGGAAGTTAGTGTCCGAGTCGATCGAAGTCACGATGGCTCAAGTGGTAGAGCAGAGGCGTATTTAGCCGAGGGTCGTGGGTTCGACTCCCATTCATGACACTGACTTTTTTATCTCAGCCAATAACTTACCTAAAGATTAATTAATTGATAGATGTTATTTGGTCAACGGACCACAAAATCTAAGGAATAATATAAAAGTTTAAAAAACAACGTATAGGTTACCTCGGTTTAAATATACAAATAAGTACATGCCTCTTTTTTTTTAATTGCGTTTAATCAGGTAGATTAGAATATCATAGTTAAGATTAATTCAGCTTTCTTTTTTTAAATTGTACTATATATAGTTAACTTAAATTAAAGTGCTAACTTCTACCATGAGGGAGAACAATTTGGTTTACTTAAAAAAAAAATAATGCTGCAATTAATATAACGATAAAACTAAATAAAGTTTGATATAAATAAATAAATGCGAGTGTTTGCTTTTTGTGTTTGAGTGTATAAACCTCGAAGGAAAAGGGAAATTTTCAAATTAAATATTCATTTCAATTCAATTTCACCTTGGTGAAATATTCGCTATTTTCAAATCAATAAAAACCATGGAAATCTGTTTACCTTCTGGGACAATGAAATGAGTAAGAAGTTTCTCTTGTGAAAAGTCAATTCTTTTTCTTTTTTCTTTCCTTTCATTTCTTCCTTTCGTTCGACTCTTATTAAAACAGATTAGATTGTAAACTTGACGGCTATTTATTAGAGGTTGCATCAACGTGGCGTTAATTAATTTCCCCTCGGGTAAACTACTTTCTTATTTCGAAATGATAAACTCCCAACTTTTATTAAGTGGTGAATTAAATTCCGAGTACCAATAAGAAACTGGTCGAACTCTTGTAGGAGTTGTGAAGTCAATTAAGCCGCTTTATCAGAGATGAAATCACGACGAACCAGTGACGGAATACCAACAGAATGAAGCTCCTACGTACAATTCATTCCCAAATTTATTACAAAACCGGAAAAAGTTCAAACCCATTTATTTAATTTGCCAAATAAGTACAAGCATTATTCTGTGGTAAATAGAGACGTCAAAACAGAAAAATAATTCTATTTGCATCATTTTTTGTCTGATTCCGATTTTATTCGACCCTCCCTTGAACAAATAGGTTAAAAAATATAAAAACCCAGCTCTTAAACTGATGCAAATTGATCGAGAGCTCCGAAGCCAGGGAGTATGGAAATTTTTTTGTTTGATAACAGTTTAAATTCGACTCGTTCACCTCGTTAACCACGCGTCAGTTCGATTGGCACGATCCGGATACCGATCGCTATCGTAATTAATTTTAGATTTGAACTAAACCATCATTAAAAACGAATAAAAAACGCTTGATCTGTTTTTATACCCAATTGAACACCGAAATGGCCCTAAATAACGAAAAATTCTGTTAGATAAATGCACTGCTGCTCTAACTGGCTCAAATGGTTAGAATGGCCGTGTATTGAGCCGAATATCGTTGGTTCGAATCCCGCTCGTGACACTAGTTCATCTCAACTAAGACCTGAGATAAAAATTATAATTAATTAATAGAAATAATAGAACATATTTTATAGACAATTTTCTAACTTTCGGTTATTGGAATGAATGTAATTTATTAGAATTAATTAAGGTTTTTAGTTGAGATAAAAAAGTCAATGGCACGAGCGGGATACGAACCCACGATCTTCGGCTTGATACGTCGCTGCTCGACCACTTGAGCTATCGTGACCTCGATCCACTCCAAGCAACTTCCCATCTCAACCGCACCTTTTGAATTTTCCCTCCTTTTTGCCATTTTTCAATTGTAATATATTAATTGGTCAAGCGGACCACGAAATTAGTTAATTTGGTAATTTATTAGCATGAAAGGTATGACTTTTTTAATCCCGCTCTGAGGAATATTGAATACTCTAGTTTGAGTATGTGACGTCTGGAGAATGAATGGAAGTTATTAGCAAGGATGGGGTGGATTTAACCCCGCCTCGAGGAATATGAATGTGGGGTTTATCGAGTACTCTGGAGTGAGAGTCTGACATCTGGAGAGTAAAACTAAGTTATTGCGAAAATGGAGTGGGATCAACACGTGTAATATTGAGCACTCTGGCAGAGTGAATGTGACTAGACTTACAAGTGTGTATCGAGTGTTGCGTTTATGTTAATTTATTGGAATGAACGTAATTTATTAGCATAAAAGGGAGGAATTGTTCAACCCCGCACCGAGAAATATCGAATACTCTGGAGTGAGTATTAACCATTTAAAATTTGATTGTGCAATTGTTTTCTGTGTGAAAAATTCTGTAAATCGGTGGGTAAAGAAGTATACGTTCTCCCTACATTTAAAAGGTCAAAGCGGTACTGGTTCTGAAGTATCCTGATAACAATTATTTCAAAAAACAGTACAAATTTACAACTAGATTAAAAAGACATTCAATACGTACTTTTTGGTTATTCGATAATGTCATCTGTTCAAAAGACATTCTACTGAGCCATCTAAAAAAATATGTATATAAATAAATNGATAGATAGATAGATATATAGATAGATAGATAGATAGATAGATAGATAGATAGAGAGAGAGAGAGAGAGAGATGGAGTGAGGGAAAGAAAGGGAGTGAGAGAAAGAGAGCGAGGGAGGGAGAGGGTGGGAGTGAGAAAGGGAGGGATGAAGGGAGGGAGGGAAAGAGAGAGATAGTGAGTGAGAGAGAGAGTGATGGAGGGAGGGAGGGAGGGAAAGAGAGAGAGAGATGGAGTGAGGGAAAAAAGGGAGTGAGAGAAAGAGAGCGTGGGTGGGAGATGGTGGGAGGGAGAAAGGGAGGGATGAAGGGAGGGAGGGAACGAGAGAGATAGTGAGTGTGAGAGATAGATGGAGGGAGGGAGGAGAAGAGAGAGAGAGAGAGAAAGAGAGAGGGAGTGAGAGAAAGGAAGGGAGGGAGAGGGAGGGAGGGTGAAAGGGAGGGAGGGAAAGAGAGAGAGAGATGGAGGGAGGGAAAGAGAGAGTGAGAGAGGGAGTGAGAGAAAGGGAGGGAGTGAGAGGGTGGAATGGATGGAGCGATAGAGAGAGAGAGAGAGTGAGAGTGATGGAGGGAGGGAAAGAGAGAGAGAGAGTTCGTGAGAGAGGGAGTGAGAGAAAGGGATGGAAGGAGATGGTGGGAGCGTGGTAGGGAGGGAGGGAAAGAGTGAGAGTGAGTGAGGGAGTAACGAAGGTTTTCCAGTTCTAACCCACTTTTTATCCTCGTCCTTGAGGAAACTTTTACCAGCCCCACAGGAAAGGTTACGATCCTATGAGGCACGCCTTTGACTATTGAAGACATAGGAAATATGTCAATTTTTATTTCTTTTTGTAAAGAAATTCACTGTATCCAGCCGTCTGAAATAGATTTCTGCAATAAAAAAATTAAATTATAACTAATTTTAAAAAAATATATAAAGGAAAAATGTAGCAATGTAGTGAAAATATTTAAATGAACCGCTGTACATTAAATTGCAATATGAATACAAATTTCCTTCTAAAAGCCATAATGAAATTAATAATTTAGTTGTAATACGCCCGGAATACTTGTCAACTTTCACACCTCGTCGGAGGCCAATTAGGAACTTGTTAATCCGATCGATACTGCCGCTAATAAATAGTCAGGGTTATTATAAACTCAAACCCTTTGGCCACTAGGTCACCCGGATCAGAGATTAGACGTAATAACAAGTCTAGCTTCTCTACTTTTAAAAGGGTTTCTCAACTCCCATTGGGAATTATAAAAAATGCATGCAGGACGGTCGCCGTTCATGCAAAGCGCTATATGGAGTTGACTGGTACTTTTTAAACTTCATGAATTTTCAATGTGTAAGTACTTTTCTATTCATCCAATAGGTAGTAGAATCAAAAGGAAAGAAACGAACTCTTTAATATTACTATTGGATGGCCTTTCCCTGGAACAGGCATACGTGTTTTTCTTTCATTTGCAAAACAAATAGACGGCGCTCACTTCATTTTACTAGTTTGTATTAAATATTTACTTTAGCCAACTTTAAAAAAAAATCGACATTCTTTAATAATTGATGGTCTGCGATTGGATGCATTCATGTTGAACTGAACGAAACAGATCAATTTGCATGATTAAAACCAGTGAGAATAAACTGACAGAGTAAAGGGTTCAGTGACGACCAGTTCAATAGGATTGTTCAACATGTATATTGGATTTGACGAAGATAAATAAATTACCACTTTTTTTCCGTTACATGAGTTTTTCAATTAAAGGAGAATCACTTCGATCAAAAAACCCTTGATAGTGCAGCTCGTACAATCAATAAAATTATTTTCGCACAACTTTAAAACTTGAGTGGCACCATGATGGTTTTCAAGAGCGGCTGAAACATTATCCAGAAAATGGTTAGGGATCGTCTATCTCCTGAAAATTCAAAAGAAAATCCACAAAGGCAGCCAAGCTGTCCTCGGAGCGTAAAAAAACGAAAAAAGTCACATCCGCATAGCCCGTGAAAGCTTCCAAAATACAAAAAATCTCGGGAAGCTTAATATCTGAGCAATGTATTTAGTACCTTGATAGAAAAGAATGGATAACGAGCAAGCAGACAGACAAGAGGACGAATCTGAAGCACCTCACAAGCCAAGAACATATCAACAACAACAAGGGAGAACAAGATCAAACATAAACTTCTCCTTCTCACAATGGTTCCTCACGTGAAAAAGAAAGAAAGAGAGAGGGTGAGAGAGGATAAGAGATAGACAGACAGAGAAATAAAGAGGAGGAGAAAGAGAGAGACAGAGAAAAAGCGGGAGAGAGGGAGAGAGAGAGATGGAGAGAGCTAAACCAAGAGAGATGAAGAAAGAATGAGTGAAAAAAACAATGAAGTAGGAAGAGAGCGTGATAGAGAGAGAACTTGAAGATAATAAAATCCAGTAACTTGTATTGTAGTATCTAATAAAATTTTGTGATTATGATCTAAATCTAATTTTTATTTTTAACGAGGCTTCGAAACAGCAGAGGTCATATAAACCCTCAGGGTGCCGGTGTTTACAAAAAGTCCATATGTAAGTACGTTGGGTTCGAATGCAGGGCCGTGGGATTCGAACCCGGGACTTTTACATTACTGTGTTGAGCGCCGTGTCAATGCCTAAACCGTTGCGGCCACCGACGCCCCGATACCCTAGTTGAAATTATTTTATGAATAAGGGCCGTTGAGATTCGAACCCGGGACTTTTCGGTTTCCATGACTTAACAGTTTTGGCCACCGGTCATCATTATAAATGATTGTGTAATAGTGAAGAGAAAAAAAATTGTTCACTCGTAAAACTAACTGAAGAAATGTCCTACTTGCATAATTGTATTTAAACACAAAGAATACTATAACCTCTCGATAGGAAAAGTTTCAAGCGAAACATTCCTGATTAATGAAAGCATAATCAATTTGGTAAAACAGCGTTTAGCCGTAATTGACCCATTTACTTCCAAGAGACCTCCCGTAAAAGCTTTTGATAGGGCTTTATTAGTTTAGATGAAAATAAATTACGGTAAAATATGTTGATAGATTTTCTTTTCATGTTGAACATTTGCATTGATAAACATGGATTTTTCACGTTTAAAATAGCCAAATAAGTATTTTATATATTAATTCCAAAAGGGGAAAAGGCGTCAAAGGCTTGCAAATTACATACACTCTAATATCGCAACAGGTTGTTTTGCTTGAGATCCTTAAATATTAGGTGATTATCGACATGACACATTTCGATGATTAAAGAAAACGACAATGTCTAATCTCATAAGTAGTATACTAAGATCAATCTATCGACAGATCTGTTTAAACGAATAAAAAAACACAAAGAGACAAAATAACTAAGCATCGACCTTCTCGTCGATCAGAGGGCTTTATACTCGGTATGTTTTGCGAACTTGGATTTCAAGTTCTGTGAGCTTGACATCCGTCGCATAAGTCCGATGGGCTAGATATTTTATTTTAATATCTCAGAGTAAAACGAAAAAATTTAATACTGTAAATACTTAAAGAGACCAATTACAGAGAACTTTAAATACTTGGCGTTTTCTTATTAAAATATTCGAAATTGCCTTCAAACCTTGATTAAGTGGGGAGCAACGTTTTTCGTACAGCTGCTTTTTCCTTCTATATTATTTTCCAAGTTCATTTCTACGCGATGGAATTTAATTTTAATGCAAATTTATCTTTCAAGAGAGCCTGCACGTTTAAGCAGGAAAAAACATAATTTTTATTGTATTTCTGGTATTTTTAAGGTCGTTTAGTCGCTCAAAGAAAGGTCGAAAGTTGCCATTTTTCTACACAAATTACTGAAAATCTATTTTCCCATATTACAGTCTATAAACTTTTCGTTTCATTTTTTGTACTCTATGAATTTGTCTTAAGTTGACTGAGATGAGTTTAAAAAAGTTTAAAAAAATAGGAATTCGTTAATATTTGGAACCATCGTAAATGTATAATAAAATTAAATATTTACTATAATTAATATTAAATATTTATAATTTTTATAATTTGTATAACTTATAATTTATAATTATATTTTTACAAAAATATTTAAATATAAACATTTTGGAGCATTTTTTTTTACAAACAAAATTTATTTCTCAGCTTCTGAGTATTCTATAAAATCATTGGTAGCTACGATTATTTGCCTATAAATTTCTTACAAAACAAAAAGAGAATAGTTTAAAAACGACGTAAATATTTAAATAAAATTGTGTTAATATTTGGAAATATTAAATTCACTAATTTCGTGGTACATTTTGTATTGCTTTTTTCAATTAATTAATATTTATGTAAGGTATTGGTTGAGATAAAAAAGTCAGTGCCACGAGCGGGTTTCGAACTCACGATCTTCAACAAGATACGACGTTGCTCTACCACTTGAGCTATCGTGACCTCGATCCTCTGGGACACCAACTTCATCTCAACCGCACCTTTTGAATTTTCCCTCCTTTTTGCCATTTTTCAAATGTCGTGTTATCGGATTGGATTCTCGACGACAAATGAAATGGCCACGGATAGCTTTAGTGAAGTGTACATCATTTTAATTCATTAAATTCACTAATTTCGTGGTCCGCTTGACCAATTAATATATTACAATTAATTAAGGTCTTTAGTTGAGATAAAAAAGTCGAGGTCACGTGCCATTGACTTTTTTATCTCAACTAAAAACCTTAATTAATTTGGAAATATACAAATTTTCAGTAGTAGCAGGATTTTCTGATCTAGCTCAAATTTCTCCCGTTGCGGCACAATTTGCGCGATAAAAACTTTACACACATTTTTCAGTATGGGGGGGGGGTGAATGGACGATGGTTTTGTCGAGAAGTTTGTTTTTGACACAAATTATACATAAAAGTCGAGAGTCTTCAAACTCCTAAGGGATGGGGTGTTGTAAGTTCAAGGCATAACTTGATTCCAAACGAAAAATTATATGAAGCACTTCTAAAACTCAGAATCTCGTGGGACCGGTTTCATTCTTTGTGGGAAAAGATTCAGAATATTTAGAAATTACATCTATGCTTTTTAATTTAAAGTCCTAAGAAGAATTTTCCAGGATCCCTATTAGGTCACTCATCATTCTTTTCTTTAAAGACTTGGTCTGTTCGGATTGTTTTAAGTTCCATTTTGTTCTTTAGTCTCGCTCTAACCCTTCCATTCAATCCCTCTCTACTATCTATTCTCCATAATCACCCTCGTCCTTAAAGACGTGGCTTAAAGGCCTTCTCGCTCCGCAATCACTTAAGAGTCCAAAATTATGATCGAGCTCAAATTTTTCCGTTGCACCTCAATTTACGCCAATAAAAACTACACACCCACCATTTGCAAAAGGTGGTTGATTAAGGAAGTTTGTGTTGGGAACGCAGTTTTTGTCATAAATATACATAAAAATCGAGAATCTTATCATCAAGAGTAACTATCGAAAATTCTGATTGAGCTTTAAACATTTTGGAGCATTTTTTGTACAAACAAAATTTATTTGTCATCTTCTGAGTGGTCTATAAAATCATTGGTCGCTACGATTATTTGCCTCTAAATTTCCTACAAAACAAAAAGAGAATAGTTTAAAAACGACGTAAATATTTAAATAAAATAGTGTTAATATTTGGAAATATTAAATTCACTAATTTCGTGGTCCGCTTGATTAATTAATATATTATAATTAATTAAGGTTTTTAGTTGAAATGAAAAAGTTAATGGCACGAGCGGGATTCGAACCCACGAACTTCGGCTTGACGCCGCTACTCTACCATTTGAGCTATCGTGACCTCGATCCACTCGGACACCAACTTCCCATCTCAATCCCACCTTTTGAATTTTCCCTCCTTTTTGCCATTTTTCAAATGTGTAATCGGAATGGATTCTCGACGAAAAAATGAAATGGCCACGGAGAGCATTAGTGAAGTATACTTCATTTTAAATCATTAAATTCACTAATTTCGTGGTCCGCTTGACCAATTAATATATTACAATTAATTAAGGTTTTTAGTTGCGATAAAAAAGTCAGTGACACGAGCGGGATTCGAACCCACGGCCTTCGGCTGGATACGCCGCTGCTCTACCACTTGAGCTATCGTGACCTCGATCCACTCGTAAGGTCGGGAGTTTTCAAAATAAAAAGGGATTTTGATGGGGTTGTCGGAAATTCAAGGCATGACTACAATACTTATTTCCCAAACTTTAAAAAAATGTTTCAAGCACTTCTAAAGCTCGAAATCTTGTGGGATCAGTTTCTTTTTTTTGGGAAGAAATGTAAAAATCTATCGAATCATTTCAATCAATAAATCTTTATAAGAATTCTCCAAGCTTTACTACCTCTCAAACCAAACCGTTACCTTTGTTTCAATCTTGTTCTGTTCCCGCTCGCTAAAGTTTCACTTTAACTTTTCGTCTCACCCTAATCCTTTATGTTTAATCCCCGTTACTATCATCCATCCTCAGAATCTTGTAGGTCCTAAACGTGTCGCTCATAAACCTTCTTACCCCCCCTACCTTACCATCACTAACCAACACCTCATCAGAAAGATTTCTTACCAAAAAATTCTGATCGAGCTTGAAGGTTTCTCATTACCGTCCAACTTACGCGAGAAAACGTTACCAAGCTTTTACCGAACGGGTCGATAAATGGTTTTTTAAGTAATGAAGATTGTTTTTGACACAAAATATTTGTAAAAGTCTTCAAAAAGAGAAAGGGATAGGGACAAGATAAACAACATCATTCTCAACCATCAAAAAGTATTTGAAGCACTTCTACAGCTCGAAATCCCGTATGACCGTTCGATTCTTCTTTAAAAACAGTAGAGAAAGGCATAGAAAATTTAAAAATGGCATTAAAGCCTTGCAGTAGATGGTTGATAGACGCTTTTTGAGTTATTTAACGTAATTCCTCGTAAGTACAGATTCTTGCTTATCTCAGCATAATCGTCAGCGCATAACGATATAAAACAATTTGTGTAACACGGCACGAAAAATCTGCGGAGGAAGGATCTGCTTAGCGATTGCTAATCCGTACAATTCGAAAAAATGCAAACCGAATTGGAGAGCAATCTTCTTTTCCCAATCTGCCGAGCGGAGGTGTGAAATGGGAATAATCGGGGGATTGCTTTTGAATTTCGGCCGATAATTAAGTCCTCCCTTTTTCCTCATAAGAGCACTTTTATTTCTCGTCCTCTCAACCCAATCCCATCTCAGCGACTGAGTAAAAAGTCAAGAATTGACATAAATGATTTTTTTTCTGATAATAGTGGAAATGTAAACTAAATCATTATAAAAGTGCTTCTTTTTTGGTGTTACTTTCGTTACAAACATGTTACAAATAAATTTTAGTAGAACATTTAAAATTGACTTTTTCGCCGAGGAAATGTTTTGAACTTTAAATTGTTCTGTATAAAGGCAATGCTGTTTATCTTTTAGTTAAATCTCCGAGATAAAAATAATGAAGGTAGTTTTATTGGAAAGCACGTTCGTTTAACAGATACGGCCAGTATCTTTCCTACTAGCAAACATAACCGAAAGCTTAAACAAACCGAATGATTCAGATGAGAATTAGGCTTAAAGCCGGCTTGAACTGAAGACCTTGCATCTATTTATTGCTGTACGATCAATTAACTTTTATAGGCATATAATTTATTTTGTAATGAGAAATTCTCAAAAACTAGACAGTTCTATATTTTTTCTTCAAAATTGTGTATTTTTATCGTTATATTAGATGTAGATGTAGATGTAATTTTTCCAGGGTATGGTATACTGCGCCCTTTAAGAGCTATTGTATCCCCCGTTCTCTGGCTAAAGCACATCGGTGAGTCCTATTTCATCAAGAAACTTGATTAATAGGCCCGGTTTCAGTGGTTGAAGCTCTTCTATGGTCACATTGTACATCACAAAACATTTCCTCCTGCGGGCTAACGTAGCTCCGCAGTTCGTTAGTAAATGTGTTGGTGTCTCTTCTGCCTCCTTGCAGAATCTACATGTGCCATCTTGGGTTCTTCCAATTTTCTTTAAGTGGCCATTTAGTCTGCAGTGTCCTGTTAGGAATCCTGTTAGGATTCGCAGTCTGTTCCTGCTTCCTTTGACACATTCTGTGACTTCTTTCTTACCAAAATTGGTTAGAAAATTATTTGATTATTTATGTCCATTAGTGAATTCCATTGTTCCTTCATTTTCTTTTTGTCCTTCTGTCTGAGATATTCGTTAATAATGTGGATTCCTACGCCACAGAAGGATTCGGGTCCTATCAGTGGTGGAGCAGCCCCTTTCCTTGCAAGGGTGTCCGCTTTCTCGTTGCCTTCTACTCCCATGTGTCCTGGGACCCAGCAAAGGCTGACTTTATTCTGCATACCTAATATGTTTAATTTGGTTTTGCAGTTCAGCACCATCCTGGAACTAATGATACTTGAGCTTAGTGCTTTGATGGCTGCTTGGCTATCTGGCATGATTCTTGTTTTTGTACCCTTTACTTAGATTGAATTGGGTACATGTTTCAATTGCATGAATCTCAGCTTGGAAGATATTGGTGTGTTTTCCCATGGGTTCTGAGTATTTGGTTCCGGGTCCAAATACTCCTGCCCCCGTATCTTCTTGTGTTCTAGATCCATCTGTGTACCAGAGGATGGTGCCATTTTTGAAGTAGTTATTTCCCTTTCTTTCCCATTCTTTTTTGGTACCCAGATATCTTCGGAATTTTTGGTTAAATTCAAACATCCTGTTCATGTCGTCTGTTATATTAGTTACAATATATTTTGTTATTTTAATGTAAGCCAAATTAAACAAGATCAGAAATTTACTAGTTTTAATAAAAAAAATTATTTAATTATGTAATTTTGAAAGAAAATTCACAAAAAAACATCGAAAAATCATGTAGTCGTTCTAGTGATTAAAATTGAACTAACAATTTTTTATCTGGTTTTTCTCTTAACTACGCGTATCACCCTCCTCTGGCATCGAGGATGGTCTCAAGTCTCCTAGGCATCGAGTATCGATTAGCTCGAGCTAGTGGTCGGGCATTACCTTGGATTACAACGAGTTTTTCCTCGATGAATGTGGCGAATGGGACCTCAGCTTCCAGAAGAATTTATTCAATGCAGTCAAACATCCATTATGTACGATAATCAATTTGGTACGCCTATGGACGTCGATTTCACCCAATAACTTTTTTTGAAAAGGCTGTAACTCACTCTTGGTACATGAAGCGAAGCGTCCCCTAGGTCTTCTCCATACATTATAATTCCCGGTCATCTGATTGCCACAAACCAAACCGATACTCATTTGTGAAGGGAACATTATCGTTCGGTGTCCACGATAGACGCTGATTTGAAATAGTCGCATTTATACTCCATGCCTCTCCAGTAAGGGGACTTCTAGAGAGACTAGGCTCACGAAGCCTTCTGTTGACTCTTTAGAGCTCAACCATTTACAGTACGGACCGTTAGGAGTTGACTACCTATCAAGAAAGACGTTAAATTATGGTAGTGCGATAAGATCAACTAAACGACCGTCTCTAGCCGTAGTACATCGCGTTCGATCACTACCACTTCGATCGAGATTTCCGATATCCCTAAACCGCTGTACCCCATCGTTGAGGGTAGAGCGCGGCACACCCAGGACTTGGGCTTTGAAAGAGACGCTACGTTTGTCGGAGGAAAACTCTTCTGGACGGGCGAGATCATTTCAACACTTAATGGCCCAACATTGTGTAGAGTAAGAAGCAATTTAGTTACAAGGTTAGCGAGAAATCCCATAAGTTTAATGATAGAATTTAGATTGCCACCAAATAAATCAGTGTTGCCAATGCACGGGCAGAAAAATAGCAGGTACAATACTGCGTTCGCAAAAGAATAACAGCATTTCCTGCTGAACTTAAACCAAATTGCTAAAGTTGGCATTTCTCTGAGTTACCTAGTAAGCTAAAGTTTTTTTAAATAATCGTTACAAGATGCAATGGTGGGGTGAGATATCATGTTGGAGACGATTCCAAGATGGTGATTTTAGATTGGCGCCAAATAAATCAGTGTTGCCAATTCATGAGCAGAAAGATTACACGCAATACATTAAGACATTAAAATAACGGCATTTCTTGCTATACCTACATAAGATCCTAAAATTGGCATTGCTTTGAAGTAATTTTGGGCAAAACACTGTAACACGGCAACATTATAAACTGGATATGAAAAATTTGACATACGGCAAACATAACAAAAATTACGATGCAGTGGTATGGTGAAATGTCACGTTGGAGATAGACGATTCCAAGATGGTGATGTTAGATCGGCGCCAAATAAATCAGTGTTGCCAATACACTGGATGAAATATTAAATGAGAAACACTGCACCCCCTGTTTTAACTAATTTGGTTGCTCTTGGGTAAGAAAGGATGTTGAATTTACGTTTTAAGTCAACTATTAATCTTTACACCAAGTTATTATGGAAAATACATAAATACCAAAGTCCAGGTTTTGTCTTTGAATGTTTTTGTGACAATGTTTAAACGTTAGGTTTACACTTAAGTTCTGAAGAAGATTGAAATTGCCAAAGCCTTTACGAAAATAATTAATTGTAAAATAGACTAAAGCCCTAACTCTCACATCAACTATTAACATATGTTAGTAGCTGGTCTTTGAATTCACACATAATTAATTGAAAAAATTAAAAGACAAATCTAAAAATCAATTGATTCGATCTGTAGATATTGAAGATTTCCTTTAAAATTTGATGATATCAATTCATCCTGTAACTAATTGTTGTTTACAGTTAGGTTTAAAAAAATTCACATTTTATTCAACTAGTTAATCAAATCCCCTGCTGTTCAAAATCAGGATATTTTAAAGATGTTAAGTGAAAAATTGCTTTCAGGTCTATACTTTGCTTTACAATAAAATATATATGGTAACATGCGACTGTTTTTCATAAAATTTGCACTATATAATAGTGTGTAAAATGAGAAAGGTGGTTGAGAGAGACGCGGATGGAGTAGAGAACGACACATGGTACAACCCGCGCTCTGTATTGTTTTGGTAATATTAGTGTAGAAAGTTTACGCTGGAATGTTGAAAACAAGTGATGCGGTATGGTAAAACAACGTTCACAACTTTCTACTTTTCATATTAAGCCCTTTGAAAATTTATTCTGCCGTAGGACCGGACCCTTTTTACAGGAAAACAAAACGCGTCCTAAGTTTAATTTGTCCACAAAACAGAAGGCTTGACCGAGGAGGAAGGGAATCCGCTTGGTGTAAAGTCCTGCTGAATATTTTCATCCGGCTTTGACAAATGTTGAGAATGAAGGTGACGAGGGTGAAATGGTCGTGAATATCTCGGACGTTTTCATTGCTGAAACGGACAGAAAAGTTGCAATTGACAATTACGATTCGCTTCTCAATTAAGGCTTTTCTCCTTTTTAATAATGCCACTTGAATCCATAATTAAAATATAATCAACGATCAGTTAGGTCAAAGCTAGGAGAACAAAGGTCAAACGCGTTAATTGCACTCCCCTGTCTAAATTGAAACCTACATAAATGAGCATCTTTAATTTACCTATCATTTTATAGTTTTCGTCAAATATTCTTTTTTGCCATTTCTTGCTGAAAGCTTCTTCAGGGCAATGACTACTTTAGCGATTGTGTTTAAGCTTAGCCGGAAACTGTGATTTATGGCGGAAACAGTGTTGTTCCTGCTTTCTTTCTGTCCGGGTATTGGCAACGCTGATTTTTTTGGCGCCAATCTTCATCTTGGAATCTTTTGTCTACAACATAGCTCTTCACCCAATGACTGCATTTTGTATCGATTCTTATATTTGCCAAATATAAAACTTTTCATATCCGGTTTAGATTTAGCCCTTTCTTTCCCAAAGCTGCTGCACAGCAATGCCAAATTTGGAAATTTTGTTTATGGTTAGTAGAAAATCTCATCATGTTAGTGCGGGCAAAGTATATTCCTTGCTTTTCTGCTCATGTATTGGCAACACTGATTTATTTGGCATCAATTTAAACTCTCGGGTTTTCTCGCTAACCATTTAACAAAATAGCTAAAGTTCCACTAGCTATAAGACAACATTGGACCATAAACGGTTAAGCATCCAACTCGAAAATTTTACCATATTTCAGGAATTTTTCACAGACATTTTGTTTTTCAAAGAGAGGAAAAATGTTGACAAATTTTGGTTCAATTGTCTCAAAATAGCCTATTACAACCAATATACTACAAATCGGTAGTGAGGTTTTCAAAATGGTGATTCGTTAATTTTTGCCACCAACTTGAAAATAACGATAACATTTTAGGGTTTTTTTTTTCGAACAAACACAATTTATTTATCAGGTTCTTGGAGTTTTATAAGATCATCGATCACTATCATTGCTTGCTATGGCTATTCTACAAACGAAAAAAAATCGTTTCAATATGATGAAAAATTTTAGATAATAAACAACTAATTTTCAGGATCAACCATTTTCTGATTTAGCATTAGATCGATATTTTCCGTTTCACCCCAATTTACTAAAAAAATCTGTACCCATTATTTGCAGTAAAGATTTCGTAGAAGAAATATTTGTTGTAATATTTATTTATTTTTAACCAGGGTTTGCAACAGCAGAGGTTATATCAATCCTCGGGGTGCCGGTGTTTTTGAAAAAAAGCCCATTTAAGAATGTCGGGTTCGAATGCAGGGCCGATGGATTCGAACCCGGGACCTTAACCTTACAGTGATGAGCGGCGAGTCAACGCCTAAACGGTTGCGGCCACCGACGCCCCTAATGTTTGTTGTAAATGTAGCTTTTGTTCAAGATTTTTATCATATACGAAAATTTTTAAATTGTACGAGCTTAATCATCATTGTATTGCATCAGTCAGATAAGCTAGATATATTGTTTTAATACCACAGATCAAAACGGAGATTTTTAATACCCTAAATAGTTAAAGCGCCAGAATACGGAGGATTTTACATGTTGTGCATTTTCTTATCTAAATATTTGAAATTGCTTTCAAATCTGATTAAGTGGAAGCGACCGTTTTTCGAACGAAGGGCTGTTTTTCCCCCTATTTGCTTTTTAACGCATTTATACTCGATGAAATTCAATTTTGATATAAATTTATTTTTGAAAAGATTCTTTTTTTTCTGGTTAAACATTAAATTCAAAAATGTTACCTATTTTACGATTGTCTTACCTATTATCAAGGCTTGTTCCATTCCCGCTTGTAAATGTTCCAGTCTGTCCTTTCTTTTTAACCTAACTCTTTTTTTCAAACCGTCTCTACTATCTCTATTCCTCAGAATCATCCACGTTTTTAAAGACGCAGCCCTGAGAATTCGGACCCACTAATCCTTCAGTAGCAAGAGTGCCAATACAACATTCTGTTCTAGCTCGAACATTTCCTGTTGACGCCCAATTGTTGAAACTTTTACACACATTTGGTAGTAAGGGGTCAATAGACGATGATATTTGAAAAGTTAGTTTTTGCCACAGAATATCCATAATAGTCGAGTCTTGAAAAAAATAAATGGATGTTGTAGGTTCAAGGCATGACTACAAAAATTGATTCTAAACAATAAATCATTTTAAGCAGTTTTAAAGCCCAGAAGCTTATTGCCTACTTTGTTCAAGCTTCATCTTGTATTTTACCATATTTTCCTTAAGAAATTACTCTGAAATTAGTAAAAAAGTAAAACGATTTGTAAACAACAACGTTACAAGAAAAATTTAGAAATATTTTGTTAATTATAATTAATATCCTCACATTATTTATTATTTATTTTTATTTCAATATATGTAGTTCTTGATCTTTTGAATGAAAAAGTTATGAAGAAAATCCGTGACAAAAATTACGATTATTTGCATGTCAACGCAAAATTTTACCATTCTGATTCAATTTATAATTATCTTAATGGCCTCCGTTCAATCTTGATCCTAGATTTAAACAGATAATTGAAATATGTTATTGTTATGACTGACGAATAACAGGGCCATTGTAATTCGTAATACTTGTAAAAATACAGCGTTTGGTAAATGTGATATAATATAAAACGTACGAATCATAGGCACAAAACTACATCTCGTTGGACGACAAAATGAGCCACAAAGTGAGAGTTTTATTTTGCGTTCTCGGTCATAGACAATCACCAAATAATTTTAATGCGATTAACTTATATTATAGATAACAATGGTATAATAAATACGAGCGATATAATTAACAATATTTTTTCTTTGTTACAGAAAACGAGTTACGAGGCAGGGGTGAGTAATTTTTTTTTATAACTTGTAGTTAAAGGCAAAGATTGATTTTTTGAGGGGGTGAGGGGTTTACGTGACATTTCACACATCACGAATACGCACTAAACCCGACTGAGAGAATTAAAAAATCAATTGAGAATCTGTAAACATCTATCATTTTCTATCAATTTTGACCAACTTCGATTTTACATTAACCCAGATAAAAATCCTCGTAAAATTCGATAGCATTTGCAGACGACTGGTACAAACCTGTCAAAAAATTTGTAACCTAAAATAAATAGTTTTTAATACTGAAAACATTATTAAAACAATTTTGGTTATTAATCCCAACGCATGAATCTTAAATCAGAAAAAAATTGAGCTTAAATTATGTATGCTTTGTCTTTGAAATTATTTTAAAGGATTATCTTTTCGTGTCCTTTACACTATCATAAATAGTTTTTTTCCGTCAAATTAATCCTTTTAACATCAAATTTATTTTTTTAAATATCATATATAAATCACATATAAATATAACCCTTTAAAATTTGAAATTAACTTTTTTATATTTTAATTTAACAATTGTTTTAACAATTTAACTTTTAATTTAACTTTTGAACAATTTTTAATTTGCAATTAACCCTTTTAAACATCAAATTATTGTTTTTTTAAACTTAAATTAACCCTATTATATTCAAATTAATCATTAAAAAACTTAGGAAAAGTTATTAAATACAAGCTTGTCAATTAAAATTGCTGTAGATTCGCAATTCTTTTGAATATAAAATAAATTTAAAAGACCATTTGAAAAGCATTAACAATTACAATTAAATCAGGTTTAAAAAAATTCTCGAATTGATAGAATAACCATTTATTTGTTTTATTCCGATATTTAGTTTGAAATGAACCTTTTTTTTAAATTAAGGTTTTTAGTTGAGATGAAAAAAAGTTAATGGCACGAGAGGGATTCGAACCCACGACCTTCTGCTAGATACGCCGCTGCTCTCCCACGCTCAGGTGGTAGAGTAGCGGCGTATCAAGCCGAAGGTCGTGGGTTCGAATCCCTCTCGTGCCATTAACTTTTTTTCATCTCAACTAAAAACCTTAATTAATTGTCATGTATTATTGGTCAAGCGGACCACGAAAGTAGTGAATTAACTTTTTTTTTTTTACTTCAACTTACTGTTTTTAAGTATGAATACTTTAATTTATACTAATGAACTAACTAATAAACCTATATAATTTCGAATTAACCTAAAGTTGCTAAAACCTCCAAGTGTAAATTAAAATTCCTGTATACTTGAAAAATTTTTAAAATATAAAATTATTGCGCAGTTCAAAGTTCATATGAAGATTATGTACAGTTAATATTAAAAATTATACAAAATTGAACATCAATTTTTTTAATATTTAACATACAATTTTACTTAACTTTTATTTTAATTTCCATGTGGCATTTTATATAAAAACCTATTTTATTAGTTTTTTTGTAATTTCTAAATTTCAAAAAGAAGTTTTTCAGAAAACGAGAACGATTTCTCTAATGTTCAGTAATTTTACTGGGCATACTTATATTATTTTCTTATCAGCAACTATTTAATGTTTAAAAAGGTAATTAAAAATTAATATGGTTAATTTGAAATTTAAAAAGAATTAATTTGAAGTGAAAATAAGGGTCAATTTGCAATTAAAAAGGAGTTATTGTGAAATTAAAAAGTGTTAATTTGACGGAAAAAATCTATAGATGCATATTAAACAATTTTCCTAGATATAACAAATAATTCGTAATAGATAAATGTGAATAGTTGCAATCTCTCACCCTTTAGAAGAATGCTTGTTTTCTTTTCTCCTCAAACCACCTTTAATTGTGTTATTAGCTGCAGTCTAGCGCATATCGACGATAGTTGTAATTAATCATAAATAAAAATTTAAAACGACAATAGTGGTAGTTTATTTATAATTTTCGGAGTAATGCATTTAACGACGCATCACGGCAATAAAAATGCACCACCTGCTATTGACTATACACTTAAATTTTCTTAATTTTCGAACGATGAGATTAAACCAGAACAAATCGAAATTTTTCCAAACTAAGTTAGGTTCTTGCAAAACCAATATGTAATAATTCCGAACCTGGTTACTGACGGACATCGGAAATTTGAAATTAGATATTTTGGCTCGTTTGTTTTTACAAAAGAGTAGTTATGTATTTTAAGTGCGGCAATGTGACCTACAACTCCCTTAGCAATTTGAACAGTGTGAACTCGTTGGATGTTCCTCTTGAGAGGGGAGCTTTTAATGGCTTAATTGCTGCAGACCATTTGGTTCTAACGAACTAGGGAAAAAATTTCACCGCTTATAATCTTAAAGTCAAAGAAAAAGGAATTTGATTTTTCAACCCGTTTGTTAGATATTAAGAAAATTTCACTGACCGCTTTTCAGATATCCGATATTCTTTCATTTAACAGCTCAAAGTTTCGGACAGTAAAAAAGCGAGAAGTTGTAAAACAGCTGTAAACCTTTATAGCAGAAGCTTAAAAATCTACCTTTTTTTTCCTTTTGTACTATTTCTTTTGGGCTCGATTTCACGCTTTAAAACGTCGTGCTGTAAGTTGTAAATTTTTAGAGCCCATTAGAACAATTTAACTAAATTTTCAATCAATGTATAAAAGAAAATCTTTTCTTGACATTAGTTATGTACTTATGTTATTTATTATGATGCAATAATCTTTCTTAAATTTTATTATAATGATCAAAACTGTACATTCAAAGAATGCGTAGAAAATTAAAATTAAGCACACATTCTTGATGTTACAGCTCAATAAAGTTACGAAATGGAAATGATACAAATCCTGTTGATTGCCCTGAATCTATCCTGGGATATATATATGTATATTTTTATTCTTTCCACTGTTCGTATTGTATATAATATGAATGACTACAAGACGAAGCGTTTTTCCACATAGACAAATTGTTCGCTTGAAACTGTATAAAGTTGGAATAAAATTATTGTATTTCGACGTATTAGCAAATTTCAAATGTAATTTTAATAAAATTACTCAACAGGTCCCACAGTAAGAAATAATGCGGCAACTATACTCAAGAAATTTTTCCCGAAGTGAAATTATTTGTTTGTAATCACTAAAGACCTGATTGATGTTTACATAAATATTTTTTTTTAAAACAAACATACAAGCAAAGAAGTAAAAATAATCATTTATCCATTTTTTAATCGAATTTTATAATTTACACATGATAGTTAAATACTCAGAAAACAGAAGATTACAAAAAGTTAATACAATAAAATAAACCTTCAATTTCCAAATTTATGTGAAATATCGTACGTTTTTTAATTTTCGTTAACTACCTATCTAAGTTTTCTAGCCCCTAAAAAAATTACAAAATAAAAACGTTTTGTTGTAAGTGATTAAGGAATTATACAAGTGTAATTATATTAGATATTTGAGATGATATTAATATTTGAGAAATGTTAAAAAAAAGATCAAATTAAACTATAAGGTTTTAATTCTAAAAATGATTTGAAATAATTTACGTTTTTAAATTTTTTGTTAAAATATTGTTGTAAAGAACTCATTAAATTCACTAGTTTTCGAGGTCCGCATGACTAATTAATATCATTCAATTAATTAAGGTTTTTAATTTAGATAAAAAAAGTCAGTGTCAAGAGCGGGATTCGAACCCACGACCTTCGGCTTGATACGCCGCTACTCTACCACCTGAGCTATCGTGACTGAAAGGTTGGGTTGAAATGAGTGGTTAGTGTCCTAGTGGATGGAAATCACGATAGCTCAGGTGGTAGAGCACCGGCGTATCAAGCCGAAGGTCGTGGGCTCGAATCCCGCTCTTGACACTGACTTTCTTATCTCAACTAAAAACCTTAATTAATTTGTTGTAAAGAACGTTCGACGGCCGCAATTCTGAGGAATTTCTTCTGTTTTACTACTTCTTCCAATCATAATGAGGGCACGATTTATCTAGTTCGAATTTTTTTAGCACATCCGTAACTATTTTGTTTCACTTTATCCACCAATATTTTCCAATTTTTGGAAGGCGTCGATTAATACTAACTACTAACGCTGTCCTAGAGTGAATCGTACTGGGTTTCCAGTTGCTCAATTGTGCTTGTTTAAAATGAAATGTTGTATGTATTAAAAGCTAAATGTTTTCCATAATTTCTTTTGCTTTTTCTGGGTCTATAGCGTTTTCTTCGAATTCCGCAATGAGGTCTTTAATTTTTGAAAACATTCCCTGTAGTCTACGGTGACTACTACCGAGGTCCTCTATGTCGTTCGGACATTTTGTGGTGGAAACTAAGAACCTGCATCCCTTTAAAATCCTTACTCTCCTTGGTGTTTTGAGGAACTCCTGTTTTGTTTCATAACAAAGATTCGACATTTGAAAATTCACTTTTCTCGTATATTTTGGGGACGCAACATTTAGTTCCCTTGTTGCGTTTTCTTGCTCATTTGTTTATTTTATTAAACATTGGCAAAATATGTAAATTAAGGTAAAATATGTATTTAATTATATGTTAAATCATCAAAATATTGACATATATGTAAAATAAAATACTGTTTATTTGCTTCTAAATAGCATGAAATATGAAATTCAAGTTTCAAAAATGGTGTACGAGGCTTAGAAATATCAATACTGTCTTATTTTAGTAATGACGTATTTTGGGGTACTTTTGGAAAAAAGAGTTTGTGGTATTATTGTTTGGATACTTATAATCCATGTATTTTAACGTTGATCTGTGTACATTTTATTTTCCTGCCTTTATTTTCTGATTACGAAAACAAATTCAAACATTTTACCGTATTTCAAAAATTTGTCCATTTTTTCTAAGTAGACGACGAATTCGTAGCTGGGGATTTTTAGAACCGTGATTCATTAATTTTTGACATCAGCCTAAACTAGTGATAACATTTTAGATTTTATTGTACAAACAAAATTTATAATATTTTTAAGAATTTTATAAAATTATCGCTCGCTATGGCTGTTATTACAAAACGTAAAAAGAATCGTTTCATTATGATGAAAAGTGTTAGATAAAATTGTAATGAAAATTGAAAAATGCAAACATTTTTATGATCAGCGATTTCCTGATTTAGCTCGAATTTTTCCCGTTTCACCCCTATTTACGAAATTTTTGTTGTAAATGTAGATTTTGATCCAAAATATTTATTAAGCCCATTAAATTTCGTGGTACGATTGACCAAATAACTTTTTTAAATAAATTAATTTTTTCATTTCAACCAATACCTTACATAAAATATTTATAAAAGACCAATATTTTCAAATTTTAAAAGTTTTCTGATCGAACTCGATTTTCCTGTTTCATCTCGATTTACTTCGTGAAAACGTTACTCACCTTAAAGACATAAATCTACATCTTTAACGACGCGACGGAAAGACCTTCTCGACCCCTTAATTATTCAGCAGGGAGAATGCGAATCCAAAATTCCCGTCGAGGTCAATTTTTCCTGCCCAATTTAAGCCAGAAAAACGTTACAAACCTTTTTCAGTAAGAGGTCGATAGGCGATGATTTTGTTGAAAAGGCTTGTATTTTTTGGCACAGAATATCCATAACTTCAAAACTTCATTCTCTTAAGAAATGGGAAGATGTAAGTACAATGCATAACAACAAAACTTGATCCCAAACTTCCAAAAAGGTTATTAAAGTACTTCGCTAACTTACGATATCATGAAAACAAATTTTTCCTTTGTAGAAAAGTATTTGAATATTTCAAAATTAAAGCTAAGCATTTCAATCGAAAGTGCTAAGAAGAAATCTCCAAGAGCCTTACTACGTTTCTATCCTCAAGATTCTCGTCGTTCAAGGCTTTTTTAAGTTCCATTCTGAACTTTTGTTCAAGCCCTCTCTACAATCTCTCATCCTCACAATCATCCACGCCTTTAAAGAAATGGCACAGAGATATTCTCGACTTCACAACCTTTCATTAGCAAGTGTGCCAATTCAAAATTCTGATTTAACTCGACATTTAATAAATATTGAAAAACTTCTTATTCTAAGAAGAGCTTTTAAGGAGAAAATATTTACGTTGTGAAAGTTACCTATTTTAATGAAAAATGTAACTGTAATTGTGACGTAATAATGACAATTTTGTCAGGTCAATTCCACTGGATGCTATTTAGAAAATAATCTCTTCTTCGAGATTACTGCCATTGTAGACAACAATAACAACCCTAACTCCACTCCTGAAACAAAAGTTTGTCAGCATAAACAGAAAACACCGAAAGTTACTTTGACAACGTTTTCTGTCGAGTGTGGACGTCATAGGGCAGGTCTCGGACGTAAAATTCCTAATTGGCAGTCCTTTTGCCGACTAAATACACGAAAGGCGTATTAAACTCAATACAACTCGGATTTGAACTACAAGAATTACCCGAGGACTCTACAACTTTTGCAACAATACAATTCTTAGTCATTTTAAATATATTACGGTAGTTTAAGTAATTTCTAATTGATAATTTTGCTTTATCAGTGACAATCTATGTGTAGCTACTCGTTGGGCGACGTAGAGGAGAGGGCAAACCACTTTACGATACCATTTTTTCTATTTTGATCAACTAAAATAACATGGGTTGAGACGGGTTTCGAACCCAGAACCATCAGCGTGACTCCTGTGTTGAGTCCACGAGTCGGACAGCCTAACCACTACATCATTGCCTCAAATTTATTCTAATTACTAACCTAACTAGTCGGGCAAGTCTATGAGGCATCTTCTGTTACATAGCACTCGACAGTCAAAACCACCCCAGCAGTAGTAAATACTAACAGTGAGTTTATATTATAAAATAAATAAACAAGATTGTAGAAACTACCCATTGGCAGTACTGCTATGGGTTGAAGGTGTTCTGTACTTAATTGAGGTCGCTTTCATTTTCAATGAGAAAAAGAACCCATAGGCCATCGTTTTTTAGTCGGCGAGGAGGGTTGGAGGGAATTCGCCGGGATTAGAGTTTTTATATTTGAGGATTTATAGTGGTTGAGATATTTGTATGAAATTGGCGATAATGGGAGTGGATTACATAATGGAAAAGAACTACATTTGGTATGGGTAGTTTCGTTGGACACATAAGAGGAACATCAAGAATTTTTCTGAGGATTATTGTTTGGGCTCTTGGGATAATTAAGATAATATTGGAATGTTAGGCTGAACCCCACATACCCAGTCCGTATGTCCATATCGACTGCACAATAGCGTTATAAAGCATCCTTTTGTTTAACAGAAGTAGGTTAGGATTATTGTTTGGACTCTTTGGATTCTGAGGATATTGGAATGTTTGGATGAACCCCACCCCACACACCCATACCGTAAGTCCATATCGACTTCAAAATGGCGTTATAAAGCAGCCTGTTGTTTAAGAGAAGTAGATTATGAGAGCGTTTATCAACAATCAGTGAAAGAACTCTGTAACACATTTCTCTTGTCCGATAACTTCAAAATAGCTTTCAAAAATTATAAAACAATTCACACACTTTTTTCAAAATTAAAGATCCCACACCAATAACAAATAAATCTGACGTAATCTACAAGATCAACTGTTTAAACTGTCCGGCAACTTACATCGGTCTTACATCCCAATATCTGGACAAGAGAGTAAAGCAACATATCTATGATTGCAAAAAACCTAAGCAAAATCCTACAGCACTCGCTACCCACCATTTTGAACACCAACACAATTTCGACTTCAAAAATCCAAAAATATTACACACAGAACAAAACAAACATAAACGTAATTTCTTAGAAATGGTTTATATCAACAGAGATAAACACAGCATCAATTACAGAACAGATACATGTAAACTCAGTCGCAGCTACGCCAATATCATTAATCAAATTCAATATAGATAACATACATATATCATTACATTACATTCCACACATCAAATACTTTTCACATAGTCTAATTTTCCAACAATTTAGCTTTCCTTTTCCTATTTATCCCTTTCTATATAATCCTGAAAGGATAATCTGGCCGAACCATTACCAACACATTTTTTCCCTTCGTCGGCTCTTTTCACCTCAAAGAAGCCGACGCCTTATACAAAAATGTCTTTTCTATACCGACTTCCTTCCCCACCCCTTCAAAATCCAACGTATATAAACATAAAACAGCAAAATCTCACTGGCACTCTCAACACGACACGCAAGAATGGCACAATTACACAGAAGACAAACACTTTGAGTGAGTAGAAATACTTTGATTGAATATAAAAAATATATTTTGCATTGTATAAATTCACTTTTCCACATCCAAAATGTAATTGTTAAATGTAAACAATGTTTATAAATCCCAGGCCCTGAAGATGATCTCAATAAAGATCGAAACGTTGGCACGATAAAGAAAATGTTTTTCTGAAACCTACATCACACCACACCGCATCTCACGATTTCTAAATAAAGAACTCTGTAACGTTTCATAGCTTCTTGTCTTGTAAGTTGCGAGGGAAAATTCCACATAAGGCGTCAAAATATAGTAGTAGGTACCCAAATGCGGACATTTGGAAGGTGTATTTGATTGAAGGAGACAGGAGTAGAGATCTTTTGCCGAGAGTGAAGGTGATTTTAGTGGAGTCTTCTGGGTTAAATTTTATTCTTTTTTTTCTCACAACATGGCTCCAATGGTATGAGGTTTTTCTGTAGGTTTCTAGTGGAAATGACTGTTTCAAAGTTAATTGAGAGCATCGTCGTACCTGCAAAGTTTATGGGTTTGAGAATGGGATGGGAGGTCAGCTGTACCCGGTAGAGTACGGGGGACAGAACAGATAGATCCCGAGATAGTCAGGGTTAGCGCAGTTTGGGGAAAACGCCGACCCTTCAGACTCGGAAGTTCCGGTCGGTGAGGTAGATTCGAATGAAAAGGTAGTAGGGAGAGGGAAGAGCAATTTGTTGACGAATTAGACTATGTACAAATGTTTAATGTGTGGAATGTGATGATTGTTTTATATATTCACTAGTTTTCGTGGTCCGCTTGACCAAATAATATCTTTCAATTAATTAAACTGTATTTAAGGTATTGGTTGAGATAAAAAAAAGTCAGTGTCACAAGAGGGATTCGAACCCACGGCCTTCGGCTAAATACGCCGCTTCTCTACCACTTGAGCTTTCGGGACTGCGATAATCATTTGAAAAATTGTAAAAAGGAGGGAAAATTCAAAAAGGTGGTGTTGAGATGGGAAGTTAGTGTCCGAGTCGATCGAAGTCAAGATTGCCCAAGTGGTTGAGCAGCGACGTATTTAGCCGAAGGTCGTGGGTTCGAATTCCGCTTGTGACACTGACTTTTTTATCTCAACCAATACCTTAAAATACAGATTAATTGTTTTCTGTGTTATATTATATGTTTCGTGTGATGATGATACATGTATTTTATCGATACAATTATAAATATTTGATTGAATCTAAAATTTCTAGCATTGTATAAATTCATTTTTTCACATCCTACATGTATTTGTAAAATGTAAACAATGTTTGTAAATCCCAGGCCCTGAAGATGATCTCAATAAATATCGAAATGTTGGGACGGTAAAGAAAATGTTTTTCTAAAACCTACGTCACACTAGAGCGCATCTCACGATTTCCAAATAATCATTAATTAACGGTCAATAAACACCACACAAATTAATTTAGGTAATAATATGATTTGATAGAATACAGTTAAACATATAAACAGATAAATTGGCTTAACTTAGTTATCCATAGTTATTGTAATGAAACCAGTTTTATTATAATTCAGTCCGAAGTAACAGTTATGTTTCGAAATAACTAAAACCACTCTGTCAGCGTTTTAAATAATCCATTGATTTGTCGTCAGTTTTCAATTCTTATATGCGGGGAACAGTCGAATTCATAAATTCCAGGATAGGCCGAGGGTGAAATTAATTAAGAGGCTCGAACATCAATTCTGGATGTATAATAAAGCGGATTTATTTTTAGCGTTGCGATTTTATTCCGAGTCCCATTATCCATTATCTACCTGTGGATTATGGGTTTGAATGTTCATCTAAGAAGAGTTAACCAGTTAGGGAATATTATAAGCTTCAACAAATAAATTGAAAAACACGCTTATAAATTATTCAAATTTTAACTGATATTAATATCTGAACAATAGCCTGAAATTAGAAAATGCATTTATAATGGTGATTAATTTTTTTAAATGAACAATTGACCACCAACAAATGAGCCAAAATACGTCATCTCGAATTTTCAAATATGAATTTGCTGTATAAATATTTAATAATATTATGTACATCACATAATTTAACCATGAGCAAATAGTCCATTATAATAAATTGGTTCTTGGCTGAAGAAGTTAGAGATATCGTTTTGCCGGAAAAACAATGTTGCGAATAACTCGGAAACTGTTGCTCCAAATTAAAAAAATCTTTTGTTGAAAAATCGGCGAATTTCAAAAACTTCGAAAAGTCTGTGCACTGATGAGTATTTTGCTATTTCAAATAGTTAAGCCATTGTTCGTAAGCCGCTATTTTGGAGAGTTAGATCAAAACTTTTTGACTCATAAGAAATTAGACAAAAATTAAAATTTCATGTGTTTTCCGCGTTCCAATTTTAACCATTATATAAAAAATAATCCTTTATGTTATTTCTTAATTTGAATTGAAATTGAATCAAAATTAAAAAACGCTTAATAAATTCATTCAAAATTTCCTTAACTACTATTATTATTATTTATATATTCCTTTTTACTATTAATCTTTCCAACTTACCGGTTTTTTCCTTTGTATTATCCACTGTTTCATCTTCTAAAAAAGTAATTATGAAAGCAATTGCACCACTATATGTAAGGATATTAAATGGAGTACGTTTGCTCAGATTTGATGGTCCCTAGGTTTGGAAATAGTAGTTTAAAATCACCATAGTAATTTTAATTGAAAATATTTTTCAAAGTTCTGAGTACCAAACGCTTATTTCACGAACGTTTACAAGTTTAGGATTGATCACATCTTATTGAAAATTTAACGTAGTTTTTAATGGTATCAACGGATTTGTCAAAAACCTGATTATTTGCAGCAAGGTCGTAAAATCTTAAAAAATCAGAAAAAGTAGAACAATACGAAACTGTTGAGATTCAGAACCTAGTTAATTAGGACTTTCTGGTTTCATTTTGAATGTAGAATCTACTGGCAAAAGTTTGTAACAAGAGTAGCCGAACACCCTGTATATATGAGAGTGATGCGAAAATAGGCGACCTCCTTACTCCTCACGATGTAAATAAGTATACCACAGTGATTAAAATATAATAGTATTCATCTTATCACATACTTACCTTATACTTTTGTATATAAACCAAATTTTATATCATGGTAGTGATTTGCCAATAGATTGTTGTGTTCGTAATGTTTTGCTTGTGAACACTTTGGGAAATGTTTTATTCATCATAAGTTTGGGCAGTTCACGAATTGTGGATAATGTATTTGTTATTCTGCGATGGCTAGGTCGGTGATATGATTTTTCTGTTCAAGTCGATCCGTCAGGGAATGTCTGCATATATTTTCTCAGAATATTTAATGTATTGGAAGAATATGATGAAGTGTGCATTGTTTTATTTTTGAAGGTGAATGTAACTGGTCTATGATTATCCAGGATATCCAGGCATCTATATAAGGAATAATTGGTTATCGATACAAAGATTTAACAAATTTGACATAAAAAGAAAATTGCGCAGCTCAATAGAAGCAAGGCCTGCGAGGCCTAAAGCCAGAAACACACTTACCCGATGCTACGCCATTCGACGCTACCCGATGCTACCCGACGCAAATCCTAACTTCGATTTTCCATAAGGTTGCATTACCCCCGTGCACATCTACCCGATGCTACCCGACGCAAATCCAAACTCCGATTTTCCATAAGGTTGCATTACCCCCGTGCACATCTACCCGATGCTATGCCGCGCTAACCTACCCGACGCTCTGCGATCCCCGCTGTCCAGATTTTCGTCAGGTAGCATCGAGTACAGTCGAAGACAAAAGAACCGGACGCTCATATTTTTATTCAAACTACATGTATTATTGTCGTTATATTAATTACAACATACTTATTTTAATATAAACCAAATTAACTGTGATTAAAAATTAATTAGTTTTTATTTAAAAAATTAATTTTAATGGTTTGGTAGAAAATTAATCAAAACACCGGAATACGATTTTTTGATATAATGAATTTAACTAACAATTTATTGTACTCGCTTCGGCGGTACATATACTAAAATTGGAACAATTTATTACACGGTTTTGCTCATAAAATTTAATTAACAATTTATTTCATAGTTTTGCTCGTAAAATTACACCATTTTGTAATGTCGGGTAGCATCAGAACAGGACACTCATATTTTTTGTAGTTTATTTCAAACTAAGTACATGTAATTTTGTCGTTATATTAATTACAACATGTTATTTTAATGTAAACCAAATTAAACGAGATCAAAAATGCATAAGTTTTTATAAACATTGTTTAATTATGATGGTTAGGAGTAACTTTATTTAAAACAATTAAGTTTAACAAACAATTTATTAGATGGTTGTGCTCATAAAATTTAACTAACAATTTATTACAAGGTTTTGCTCAAAATAGTGCATTAAGACCAAAAGATGCGTTGCAATAGTGATTATTGTGATAAACGCTGTGGACTGTACGAGACGTGTGCTTGCGTCGAATAGATGTGCACACCCCACCAAAACGTATCAAGGCGTCGGGTAGCATCGGGTAGCGTCGAATGGCGTAGCATCGGGTAAGTGTGTTCCCGGCTTAAAGCGGGGAACACACTTACGATGCAACGCTATGCGACGCTACCCGACGCCTTGTTACGTTTTGGTGGGGTGGGCACATCTAAGTGAAGTCAAGCGCACGCCACGTACAGTCACACAGCTTGTATCATAAATCAGTATCGCAATGCATTATTTTGAGCAAAACCATGTAATAAATTGTTTGTAACACATAATTGTTTTAAATAAAATTATTCCGGTGTTTTGATAAATTTTCTTCCTAATCATCATAATTAAATAATTTTTATAAAAACTTACGAATTTTTTATCTCGTTTAATTTGGTTTACATTCAAACAGGAATGTTGTAATTAATATAACGACAAAATTACATATACTTAGTTTGAACTAAACTACAAAAAATATGAGTGTCCTGTTGTGACGCTACTCGACAAAAATGGTGTAATTTTATGAGAAAAACCGTGAAATAAATTGTTAGTTAAATTTTATGAACAAAACCGTGTAATAAATTGTTAGTTCAATTCATTATATCAAAAAATTGTATTCCGGTGTTTTGATCAATTTTATACCAAAGCATTAAAACTAATTTAAAAAAATAAAAACTAATGAATTTTTGATTTCGGTTAATTTTCTTTATATTAAAGCATATATGTTGTAATTAATATAACGATCAAAATACATGTAGATTGAATAAAAATATGAGTGTCCGGTTCTTATGTCCTCGACTGTACTCGAGGCTACCCGACGAAAATCTGGACACTGGGGATCGCGTAGCGTAAAGCCAGAAACACACTTACCCGATGCTACGCCATGCGACGCTAACCGACGCCTTGCCACGTTTTGGTGGGGTGTGCACATCTATCCGACGCAAGCACAGTCCACAGCGTTTATCACAATAATCACTATCACAATCGCAAAGCATCTTTTGTTCTTAATGCACTATTTTGAGGAAAACCTTGTAATAAATTGTTAGTTAAATTTTATGAGCAAAACCATCTAATTAATTGTTTGTTAAACTTAATTGTTTTAAATAAAGTTACTCCTAACCAACATAATTAAACAATGTTTATAAAAACTTATGCATTTTTGATCTCGTTTAATTTGGTTTACATTAAAATAACATGTTGTAATGAATATGACAAAATTACGTGTACTTAGTTTGAAATAAACTACAAAACATATGAGTGACCTGTTCTGATGCTACTCGGCATTACAAAATGGTGTAATTTTACGAGCAAAACTATGAAATAAATACTTAATTAAATTTTATGAGCAAAACCGTGTAATAAATTGTTCCAATTTTAGTATATGCACCGGCCGCTTTAAGCCGGGAACACACTTACCCGATGCTACGCCATTCGACGCTACCCGATGCTACCCGACGCCTTGTTACGTTTTGGTGGGGTGTGCACATCTATTCGACGCAAGCACACGTCTCGTACAGTCCTCAGCGTTTATCACAATAATCACTATTGCAACGCATCTTTTGGTCTTAATGCACTATTTTGAGCAAAACCTTGTAATAAATTGTTAGTTAAATTTTATGAGCACAACCATCTAATAAATTGTTTGTTAAACTTAACTGTTTTAAATAAAGTTACTCTTAACCATCATAATTAAACAATATTTATAAAAACTTATGCATTTTTTATCTCGTTTAATTTGGTTTACATTAAAATAACATGTTGTAATTAATATAACGACAAAATTACATGTACTTAGTTTGAAATAAACTACAAAAAATATGAGTGTCCTGTTCTGATGCTACCCGACATTACAAAATGGTGTAATTTTACGAGCAAAACTATGAAATAAATTGTTAATTAAATTTTATGAGCAAAACCGTGTAATAAATTGTTCCAATTTTAGTATATGTACCGCCGAAGCGAGTACAATAAATTGTTAGTTAAATTCATTACATCAAAAAATCGTATTCCGGTGTTTTGATTAATTTTCTACCAAACCATTAAAATTAATTTTTTAAATAAAAACGAATTAACTTTTAATCACAGTTAATTTGGTTTATATTAAAATAGGTATGTTGTAATTAATATAACGACAATAATACATGTAGTTTGAATATGAGTGTCCGTTTCTTTTGTTTTGGACTGTACTCGATGCGACCCGACGAAAATCTGGACAGTGGGGATCGCAGAGCGTCGGGTAGATGTGCACGGCGGTAATGCAACCTTATGGAAAATCGGAGTTTTGATTTGCGTCGGGTAGCATCGGGTAGCGTCGCATGGCGTAGCATCGGGTAAGTGTGTTTCTGGCTTTAAGTAGGGTAGCGTTGCGTAGCACCAGGCAGATGTGCACGGGGATCTTATGGAAAATTGGACTTCGGATTTGCGTCGGGGAGCCTCGGTTAGCATCGCATACAGTTGCATCGTGTAAGTGTGTTCCCGGCTTTAGGTCGTACTTCATCACATATGAACGTAGTCGCAGGACTAAGTGATTCCATTGTAACATGGCTGATTACAGAATGTTTGTTCGAATTTTTGCCATTCCCTTGCGCCTTCAGATTATTATTTCTTTTAATCAATGTGACGAAAAAAAAAGGCTGGAAGATGGTATCACAATTGACTAGTTTGTTAATTAATTTAACACTTAATACTACCTAAAAAATATATTTAGAATGCTAATTGTCAAGTAGTTTGAAAGTCAAATATATTACTTCAGAATACCTTAAACTTTATAATTCCAAATAATTCATTAATTTTTTGTGTGATAAATTTCGTAAAAATCGGGAAGATTGTAAATTTTTAGTTTGCAAGGCACGGTCCCTAGGGTTTCAATGGCCGAAGGGATTAAAATAACCTGGGCTCTTTTCCGAAGAAAGGACGCCTTACGGCTCGATGCTTCCGGGCTTGAAGCCCTAATCCTCCATCTGGCTTTTTCCTCCGGGCGAGTGCTGGCTTTCAGAAATCGTTCGCATATAAATTTGCCGACCGATCCGAGGTTACCGCCGCAGCATGCGATTCTACTCCGTCTAAATTGAAAAGAAAAAAAAAACATTGTCTATAACTTCACTCAAATCAAGTGTATAGACGGAATCTACTGAACAATGTAGTCATAATGTCGTTGAGATTAAATAATCTATACATTTTTTTATATGTTATGCTAAAATCATGTGATACAGTACGTCACTTTCAAATTGTCCAAAACAGTCTTTTCTCATCTGTTTACCCTATTCTCAAAAGTGCCTCGACCGGTAACCTCCTCGCTCCTTCTTCCAAACAATTAACTCAGCTGATCTACCCAATCACTAACACTTTCACTTTTACTTTTGCCGACGACACCTAAATCTAACGTTTTTAGCTTTTTTACGAAGGGTTCGTGACAGCAGAGACCATAGAGCTTTTTTCTGTCAAATTAACCCTTTTTAACTTTAAATCAATCTTTTTTCTGTCAAATTAACCGCTTTTACCTTTCAAACAGCCTTTCTTCATTTCAAATTAGCACTTTTTAATACCAAAATACCTTTTCTTTAAAGTATTAAAATAACTTAAGAGATAGTACGATAAATATGTGACATAAATTTCCTGAGTATTTGAGATTTTGTAAATATAAAAAAAAAATGAAGTCATAGAAGACGATATGAAAATGAATCACAATCATTTTAAACTTGTATAACGTTAAATAGAAATTCACTAGTTTTCGTGGTCCCAATAATATCTTTCAATTAATTAATCATTATGTAAGGTTTTTAGTTGAGTTAAAAATGTCAATGGCACGAGCGGGATTCGAACCCACGATCTTCGGCTAGATACGCCGCTGCTCTACCACTTGAGCTATCGTGACCTCGATCCACTCGGACANAGAGAGAGAGAGAGAGAGAGAGAGAGAGAGAGAGAGAGAGAGAGAGAGAGAGAGAATATGTCAAAAAAATTACGAAAATTACCAAATTCACAATTACTTATCATTTATGCAATCCGAGCAAGTCATTTTTATAAACAATTAAATCCATTATATTTAGTGGTTTGTTGACCAAATATTTCTTCCAATTAATTAATCTTTTTGAATGAAGCCGAAGATCGTGGGTTCGAATCCCGCTCGTGACACTAACTTCAACCAAAACCTTACTTAAAAAGATTAATTTATACACAATGTTCATACATTATGAGCCTAAATGTGCACTTTTCATATTTAAACAATTTCATGTGTTGCTTTAAAATTGCGCGAGTATTTCCAATTTTGCTTTGGGAAAACAATTGTTATGATGAAACGCCCGTAATTCTACCGGTGAAGAAGCGACTGGCATTTGTCTTCTGTGCTCATTTCAGCCCGTTTTGGTTCATTTCTTTCTGACATTTTCCATCTTATTTCGTACATCTGGTGTCCAGTGGAGCTTCCCATATCTTCAGATGTGATACAGCAGATTCACTAAGTCCTTTCGCCAATATGGAAATTCAATAACTTTATGACTGCCAATTAGCCTATAAAAAATTGTTGTAAAACATCCGAAAGCTCTGCGGAAAATAAAATTTCTTATACGTTTAATTAAAAGACAAAAATAGCGTTTGAATCCAAAATTACAATCTTGAAAAAAAAATGTTATTACAATATGAAGATGCTGTTAACAATGGTTAATTCGTTTAAGTAGAGTTGAGGACGAGTTGAAATACAAATTTGTACTGTAAATATTTATTCTATAAACCCCTCTGAAGTTCTTCTGGCGTTAAATCATGCAAATCGAGAGGTCAGGTGTTAAAACATCCCCGATCATCCTACAATATTCCCTCCTACTGTTTTAATTAGCGTAATTATGTCAAATTCCGTCTTTTTTATCAGTATAAATTATCTTGGCCCACTTAAAAAAGCTTCTGATAAATAAATGTTAAAATGTAAAAGATCCATAGAAAGAAATCATTTTTTTGTTATTCGAAGTAAACTTCTGCTTTCTTAGAGCTTGTCCTAATAATTTACATTAAAATTAGTAAATTTTGGTTTATTCATCTCAGATGGTTTTTTCGTCTTCATAATTTATTCCTGTGTTGTTTCTTGAAACTGGCATAAAACAATTTTGAATGATGTTTAAACAAAGTTATTTATGTGTCAAGAGTACGAACGGTGGATCCTCCGAGGAACTGGCCCGGAAACGAAAATCGTCTTCAGCCGATGAAGAATAGGGAAGACGCGGTTGACACACGGGCAACTGCTCACGAGCCAATCAAGCGCAGGTGCCGTTTATGCAGAAAAAGGTTGCTCGATGTGACCCAGGTAATAGAAGCTCTCATACCTTGGCTTCTTTCAGAGAGCATGTTGAATTTAAGAATGGTACTCGGTCACGGTAGCGAGTTTCTCGGTCCTCTGTTTTGCTTTTTAAGAGGACCTGTATTTTATATAAACTACTCAAAAATGAATAGGGGAAAAATGAATATTTGTCATTTATTCTTATTCTATTAATTCTAGTTAAATTGACCGATATATTGTTGTTAGTTGGTTAAGTGGAAAGATAAAAGAAAAACGAAAAATTTGTTAATCCTGATTTTTAATAAAGGATTTTCTTAAGAACAGTATGCATGAAATTTACCAATTTTGTAAACAAACACCTGGGGGCGTCGGTGGCCGCAACGGTTTAGGCGTTGACACGGCGCTCATCACTGTTAGGTGAAGGTCCTGGGTTCGAATCCAGCGGCCCAGCATTAAAAAAAAAACACCTTTTCTCCTCTTTTCTTCATTTTAGTCCAGTTCTATGATCTTTGACTTTAGAAATAAAGACATCATCTTGCACCATAGGTTTGCAATATTACTGTGAGAATGAGCCGTCGAGGTCACAGGCGGGCGGATAACGGAGTTGGCGTTTCTCAGAGCGTGATTTCCGGGGCTTAGTGGAAGTGCCAATAGGAGGCCTAGTAGTGGATCTCAGCGTATTACGACTCTAAGGGAGTACAGAAGTATTGTCATTGCTGGAAGACGAAGCCCTTTCCATAGTGTCCGCCATGAAGTACAAGATGTTTTATTAAGACCTTTATCAATCCAATTATGTCAAAGTATGCCAGACGACTTGCAGCAACTCAGAAACTCAAGAGGTGCATGCTTCTTTCCCGTATAACTCGGTCGTCCTTAAAAGGACAATGAGGTTCTTTAAGGCCTTATCGGACGTTTTGATTCTCAAGATGAGAGCTGACGCACCTCCACATACGACGGAATGGTGTTACTGTCGCAGCATTACTGGTTGGCATGGTGTTACTGTGCAGCGAGCGCCTAGAAGAAAAAAACCGATTGGAATGCTTATGTTTAATGAGCGTTTCTGTTTGTATAGTGATAGCAGGCGCCGAAAAGTCTACCGAGAGCAGGGGTACAATGTCCCAGTTCGTACTTCCTTCAGTGCAGTTTGGAGGTGGCCGAGTAATGGTCTGGGCTGGTATTTATACTGGAAAACGAACTGGAATATTGTTGAAGGCAACCTCTCCGCAGTCCGTTATGTTTATTAAATTGGAAGGAATCCATCACTCAAACCAGAGATCTCATCGGCAGGGATATTTCTGGAATGCAATGCGAGACTTCATAGAGGCAAGGTTGTTCATTGATGTATAGAAATCCTGCGAATTTCCCTGCTGCCACTTCCCCCATGGTCTCCAGACCTCAATCCCATTGAGCACATGTGGGATGTGTTGCAGAGAAGCCTTTTCGATCACCACCCGCAGCCAGTTGACTTGCAACAACTGGGTGCAGCGTTGCAACATCTATAGACTGAATTCCTTATGAAATTAGTGACAACTATATTAACAGTATGCCTAACAAATGCACAGAGGTTTTCGCTAACAGAGGACATTATATTGTAATTGTTTAAACAAAATTATTGTTTCCAATAAACAAAATTATGGAATTAAACCTTTTATTTTGTTATTTTCCAAAATCCCTTAATTAAATTCCTTCAGTAAAAAAACATAATGATTTATAATACATTTTAATGCAATTTATAATAAAATAAAAATGCTAGTGAAAGTAAATACTACAAAACTGGCAATATCCCTATTCCCCTATTTTTCATTAATTTAAGAACTAAACTTATTACAACTTGGATAATGTGTTTGCTGTTTAACGTTTTTATTGACCAGCCGGTCCAATAAAACGTAAAGATTTAACCAGCGAGCTTATCTCGCTGGCGTTAAAATTTGCATTTGCATAAAACTACTTCTGCAAAAACAGGCAACATAGAGACTAACTATTGTTGATTTTGATTATTCCACGAACGGCCTGTCGTAAATGAAGAAAATTTATGCCCTTAGGGGTTAGAAGCAAATTAATATCCCCCCTACAAAAAATATACTTTTTTTACACGATTTTAATCTACTTTTGGTTGTGTTTGTAAAAATCAGGATTCTTTTTTATTCTATATTTGTATAGGATATTATTACTTACAAAAAATCTCGGTAAAAAAGCATGAATTTTCTGAAACGAAATAAGAAAAATACTCCATAGAAAAAAAAGACGATAAAATCACTCCATTGTTTGGAAAAACAAAGACTTATTTAAGATATAAATGATATTAATCTATGAATGGTATCAGTGAAAAATAATTTAAAAAATAGTTTATTTAAAAAATTATGTACAAAGGATAAGAAAAAAATCTCACATTTAACATCACTGTTGCTCTGACGTCGCTCCGTTCTACGAGATAGACGGTCTGAGTCTAATTTTGTTATCGGCAAGGTGAATGGGAAGCCTGGTAGGATAATCAACAGGAACGATAAAAACAAAATAGGAAGGAAGAGGAAAAGAGGACGAGAAAAACACTGCCTAGAGGCGAGCATTAAGTCTTTCGGCGATAAAGTCTGCAGTAATCCCCTCACGAATACATAAGTAACCATTGTGCCACGCCCTCACAGAGCATAGGTACAATTTATGCATCACTATTAACACTTTTTTAAAAACGGGCAGAAAATAAAGCAGCTCAATAACTTGAGCATTTCTCTCCACGGAAATATTCTTAAAATGAATTTTTTTCTTAATCTCATCATATCTGCCTTATTTCAATCTCATCACCTCAAGCATATGCACACACTGCGCCAACCTTTTCTCAAAATTTTCGGATCGGGACAGAACGTGTGAAATGTGAGTGAGTGAATAGTTGAGTAAGTGAGGTAGTCAGAAAGTTCCGTACTATGAAATTTAGTGATCCTGGTGAGTGCTTAAGTAGCAGGAGAATGAGTAAGTAGTTCTAGTTAGTTGAGTGACTACGTGAATGAGTGGTTGAATTCGTAAATTAATAAACAAAGTGAAAATGAATAAATTACTGAGAAATATTTTGAGGATACATTCATTGCCAGACCTATAAATACGAATATAAAAATAAACCAGAACGAGAGAGAGAGAGAGTGAGAAAGAGAGAGAAAGAGAAAGAGAGAGAGAGAGTGAAAGAGAGAGAGAGAGAGAGAGAAAGAGAGAGAGAGAATGAAAGAGAGAGAGAAAGAAAACGAGAAAAAAAGACCGTGGGAGTAAAAATAATGAATCATTTAATTTAAATGAAAAACAACGAAATATCAAATACAATATAAAGGATTCTTCTTTTATCAATTGTTTTTATATTTAATTTTATTTAACTGTTAGTTTTATTCATTTTCATGTGATGTTTTATATAATAATCCATTTTCTATTTAATTTTATTTTCTGAAAGGAAAAAGAATCCATTATTTTTATGTTAACACTAGCTTTTACCCTTCGTCGACGCGCGATTCGTTTAAACATACCTTTCGAATGCGATGCAGAACAAAAATTGTCCATATGATCCCCGTATCGATGTTATTATACGAATGCACTCTCGAAATTTCAGCCCATACAGGGATTCCACAAATTCTTTCTTAGCGGCTATCCTGTCATGATAGGAATCCACTGTCAAAATTTCAGCCGTTTTGTCTGCGCGTTCTCTGTCATTTCTGTCAGTCAGTCACGACCTGTTTTATATATATGTATTTATACTTATTATATTATCTGTACATTTTATCGTATGTACATTATATGTACTTTTACAAGACTGGAAATTAATTACAATAATCATTACGATATATATATATAATTTTTAATGATTATTGTATTTTTACAAGACCATATGAAAATTAATTAAATAATCATTAAAAATTATATAATTTTTAATGATTATTGTATTTTTACAAGACCATATGAAAATTAATTAAATAATCATTAAAAATTATATAATTTTTAATGATTATTGAAATTAATTTTCATATGATCTTGTGAAAGCTCAGTTATGTTATGTCAAAAAATTCTCAAATATAATGGTTCTGCAATGCTTTAAAGGAAGGGTTTTCAAAGTTAAAAAGGGTTAATTTGAGAGAAAAAAGTTATATAAAAAAACAGTGTACATTTAAAAAAAGTAAAAGTAAAATCTTTTATTTTTATATGTGTGCTGTTATAATTTTTCATTTTTATTGTAGTACATTTTCATACGCTCTTCTAAGAATCCATTTATTTTCTATTAAAAAAAACCCTCAATTACACAGGAATTTTACTTTTCGTGCGTTCACATTCATATAAGTTTTTTAATTCTGTAAAGATACGTTTAATTTGAAATGAAAAAGTTTACTTTGAAGATTAAAAGGGTTAATTTGAAATTGAAAGAGATTAATTCAAAATTTAAACTGCCTAATTTGAAATAAAAAACGTTGATTTACTGTTAAAAAGGGTTCATTTGGCGGGAAAACTATGTTCTTTTAATTTTTGTCTGAACAAAAAATTTGAAACAAGAATTTCTTTTGTAAACCGAACCACAGACCACAAAATCAGACAATAAATTTTTGCTTTGTTACATACAAAAACAAATACCCAAGACGGCGTATCAAACAGTTATAGACAAATTCATCAAGCTTTTTCATATATTTTTGTTTTGGTTACAGACATTAAACGAAAAAGGCAAATTCTGTACACAAATAAAAAAAATAATAAATCGCAATCATAATGGTTTTAAATATTACACACTCTGTTAAAACTCTTCTTTATTAACTTTAAAACTCTTCTCGTTTATCTTTATGAAGAAAAAATAATAATAACAGAAAATGAAAGGGCGTTTTTTAAAGTCAAAAGGAAGCGTCTTTTTTTGAACTGACAGGATGGAAGTTCTAACATTTTTATCCTTGGACGAGAGAACACTGAATTTAATCCAGTTTCAGTCTCGGCTGACATCATTGCACACCAAAAGCCATCCGGGGCGACTATTCGTTTCGTTAAAAAGCATAAACGTCTGTAGTTTTCCTATTTTAAATACCGTTTAAAACAGAGCTTTCTTGGTTAAATGTCAACCACTATTTTGGACGACAATGTATTTTATATCGATAAAGTGTATTGCGTGAGATTTTTATTTCTTATTGGTTCTTTAGGATCAGCATGATTTTTTTTATATAATCAAGTGAATAGAAGTTATTTAAGTTCTTTTGTGATTTATTATTCTACTTTGGCAAACTTTGAATGGTCGATCACATTTGTGTATCCATGACACGAACCCAACTCTCCTCTTTGGCAAATTCTTAGAAATTCAAAGAGGACCGCCTTGCATTAGAAGAGGAATATCGGCTGAACGTTGGTAGTTGACCAAATTTGAAACTGACGATACGATCGCTCAAAGGGAACTGAGTCGGACGAGCCACCGACAGTGGGACAAGTAGGCCCTTAGGGATTCCATCGAGGCGGATCCTCGCTACAGCACGCGCCAACTATCAAGCGAATTACGTCTGTCCCAATCAACCGCGAACGCCACTTACGCGAATTAGGAAAGCTGGATCGGGCATTTAGACCGAAAACGTGGTTAATTAATTTAAAAAACATTAGATATTACTCGATTGTTAAAATCATTGTTCAGCAAGTATGATTATGACAATTAATGAATCAATTACAAAGCTGTATAAAATTTTTTAGGGGGAGGCAGAAAGCATGGAAAGTAAAGTTGATTTATGGCTTACTTATTTCACTTTGTTTTATAAATGAAAAGTACAAATAAAATCTCCAAATTCTTCAACTGCAGTTTCACTCTGTTCTGTCTTTCTCACACTTTCTCATCTCTCTTTATCTACTTTTCGCTATTTATGTCTTTCTTACACTCTCTCTTTCTCTTTCGCTATCTCTATCTTTCTCTGTCTATTTCTTTCTCACACTCTCTCCTATCTCTTTCTTTTTCTTTGTCAATCTCTATATTTCTTTGTCAATTTCTGTCTTTCTTACAAACTCTCCTATCTCTTTCTCTATCCCTATCTTTCTCTGTCTATTTCAGATTTTCTTACACCCTCTCCTCTCTCTTTCTTTTTCTCTACTTGTATCTCTATCCTTCTCAATCTGTCGTTCTCACACCCTCCTATTTCTCTCTCTCTCTCTCTCTCTCTCTCTCTCTCTCTCTCTCTCTCTTAGCCTTCCCACTCTGCTTTATCTCTCCTCTCCCCCTCTTTCACTCCCTTACCCTCTTTTTCTCCCTCTATCTTTCACTACCTCTATTTCTGGTTTTGTGACTCTTTCTCTTCTCTCTATCAGTCTCTCTCTCTCTCTCTCTCGCAATCTCTCAATCTCTATTCCTCTTACTCTTTCTTCCTTTTTCACTCTTTCACGCTCTCTCTTTGTCTGTTTCTTTCTTTTTCATTCTCTCTCTCTTGCTCTCTCATTATCTCTCCCCATCTCTATATTTAATTCTATATAATTTTTAGTTGTTATCGGAATTAATTTTATTGTAATATTTTATAAAATATCCCATTTTATATTTTAAAACCATTTTCAAATACACTTATACATAATTATTTAATTTCAAATAACTATATATAACCCTATTTTTAAAGCATTAAAAAAACTTAGGAGTAGGTATGAAATAGTGACATGAAAAGTAAAATTCCTAAAAATATTTGAGAATTGTTTTAAAATATAAAATGAGATATTTTATAAAAGTTAAATTAAAATTAATCCAAGAAACAAATAAAAATTATATATAATTAAATTTAGAGATAAGGAGAGATAATGGGAGAGAAGAGATAGGGAATGAAGAAGAGAGAGAGAGAGAGAAAGAAAGAGGTGGGGAGAGAGAGAGAGAGAGAGAGAGAGAGAGAGAGAGAGAGAGAGAGAGAGTGAGTGAGTGAGTGAGTGAGGAAGGAAAACACGCAGAGGGCCGGCTATGACCTCTGCTCTTTGTTGGCCCTTGAACTTCCTCCATTATTATTATTATTAATGAATGAGTGACTATACGAGCAGTAATAAGGCAATAAAGGAACGTTGGCATTGACAGTGCGCCGGATCGTTTGAGATATTGCGCGTGAAGAGCACGACTGAGCGATGGCCCTCCGATAGACTGCACAGGAAGGGATCGTACTCACCCGTTTATGGATAGGTGCTCACCCGATTGGCAAATGAACTCGCTCATAGAGAAATTTCGCCCAGTGTGTCATATTTGGTCGAGCGGTACCGTGGCCCCTTATAGGGGGGAGTAGGCATAGCACCCGACATTAAGTCCTTGGGCAAGAGTGTAGGTTCTCATCTCCTCTTATAGTTGTTGTTGGGTTGAGAGTTAAAAAGGGTTAATTTGACAGAATAACAGCTATTTCTAATCATATGAACGAAGTGGAAAGAAAATTGTATTAACGTTGAAAATCTTTTCATCCTTCAATATTCTGGGCAGGCTTCCCATTTAATTTTCCTTCAGAATTTTTTTTTTCATGACTAGTGTTTTTTTATCTAGTATAATAAAAGTAGGAGGAACTGAAAATGTAAACTTGTGGTATTTTCTATTTAATATTATATAAAATTTGTATCTTCGTAGCTCCATTCCATTATATATTTAAGATTTTTTTTCTTCTTAAAATTCCATTCATTTTCCTTAAAAGTAGACAGGTTTTCCAATTTTTCTCTCAATTTCTTTTTCATATGTCTGCGAGACGATAGTCTGTTTTTTAACTATTACAATATAAATGCAAGTGGAAATAAAAATGTAAAATAGTGATAACTTTCCATGTGATATTATAAAGAATTTGTATCTTTGCAGCTCCATTCTAAGTTCTAAGTGATATTGTTTCTCTTTTTTCCCTGAGCGGCATCCCTCCAGGAGGAAAAAAGAAGAGAAGGATTTCTAAATAGTTGATAAATTGATAGGTGAGTGTGGGGAAAAGTGTTAATGCCTTTCTCACCCCACTTCATTTCAACGATGCGTAGAAGGGTTGCTATTCATGTTGACAGACGAACGGAGACCTCCATCAAGCAGCCATTAGCTCGCTAGTCCTCAGGCATTAGCTAAAGTGTGACTACACAGCAATGCACGTTACCACGTCGAGCTAATCATTTAACATAAGACGGCGGACAATTGGGACATGCACACGATACGCTGTGTACACGGATTTGAGCTCGGGTAATAATTTTCCTGGATAAATTGCCAGAGGGGATTTCAGAGTTCGCCGGAAAGGTTCCGTCTAAACGTAATAAACCACACGAACAATAACTTAATTATTTAGTAAACTATGCTAATTTTTAGAGAAAAAAATGAACAGCATTTTTTCCAGTGTGTGAAAAATGTTCAGCGAGAAAGAACAATTTCTCTTGGCACAAAATAGTTCGATCCACTTTCAATCTCAGAATTTTTTAAATCTACAAACAGCTTATTATTATTCCATCCTGTCCAAACAGTCAGCTTTTTTTAAACTGATGAGCGCATTTTTTTAAATATTCTTTTTTAGAGGCCTTGTCACTGTGAATGAAATTACATAAATAACAACACACGAATACACATAAAAACAGAAACATTTTATCTTGTTTGATGAAAGACATGATAGACCGGTTAGAATTCAGAGTACTCGATATTCTGCAGGGTAATTGAGAAAAAGCCTACCCATTCACGCTAATAAATACACTGACGGATAAAATTCGCGCACCACCATTAAATATTAATGTATTTAGGTATTCATACTTTGCATACCAAAAATACGTTTGGTTGTAAAAATCAGACATTAAAAAATATTTATTGCCTAATTATAAAAAATTATTGAGTAAACAATGAACAGAAAATTAAAAAAGAAATAAAAAACGTAAAAAAAATGTTGTCCCCTTTAATACCGAGTATTTCCACGTCTGGCACGCATGACGTCCGTTAAACCCTTTGCATTCCTTGGAAAAGATTTCTGGTAGAATCTTGAGGAATTCTTTACCATGCATCCACAATACGTGATCTATGGGGCCTGGCATTATCCTGCTAAAGCAAGAATCTCTCACCGATCTGGGCACTACGAGTTTTTCGAATATGTCTTTTAAGTAACTCTGGAAGTTAGAGATCTTACACAGCAACCAATTCGATGCGGACGTTCAATGAAATTCCACGGATATTGAGAATAAACCCCTCCGTTCACGGTAATAAAAAACGTTCACCCATCAGACTTTTATCACCTATTCTGGAGTGCGTGATATTCCTCGGGGTAATTGAGAATAAGTCCCCCAATTCACGATAAAAAATACATTCTCATACCAGACTTTGCTCCTACTACACCTCGTCATTTCTCGGAATAATTTTATGAAAGCCTCTCCACTCATGATAATAGCCACATTTAACATTAGGTTTCGTGCGTCCTACCCTAGACCACATTATAACTTACTTGGGATAACCTCTTGAATTCGCGCCAAAAATACATTCAGACACCCGATCTGATTCATACTGCTGCAGAAGCCCTTACATTTGCGCTAATAAATACCACCTCACACTACCCCAGAATCCTCAATATTAATTGGAATTAAGCACTACCATTCACGCTAATAAATTACCTTCCTACACTTCCCCAGAATACATAATAATCAGATAATCATCAGGATGATTGGGAAAAACCTATACATCACGATAATAAAAACATTCATACACACCAGAATTGATCCACACTGCCCCACAGTACTCGATATTCCTTGAGGTATTTTGGGACATTCCCTTTCTTTCACTCTAGTAAATACATTCCTTCCCAACAAATCACATGCATTAAGGTACAATGATTAATACACTATAATGTTTATAGCCATGTATGCCCAAGATAGATCACGGTATACGTCAGTGTTCTTGGTATGACCTATGCGCAACCTCGTAGTCTTTTCTTTGTCTGCAGGCCACTTTTTTAAAAATTCTTTTTGTGTTTCGTTTCGGGATACCTATAACCTCCCCGTGTGCCAACATCATTCTAATGGAGACAATTGACGTCATATCGCTAGTGATACTAGAAAGTATCGGGTTTCTAATACCATAAACCTAACTCGTTTGAAAAATGTTATCAAGTATTTGTTTTAGATTCCTATAAGTTAATCTACCAAAGGATTTCTACTTGCTAGTTGTAATTATCTAGGCAAGTGTCGTGATATGATTCGGCATGACATCAATAGAGATAAATCAATGGTATTTTAAAAATTTCCTCCTTTCTATAAGAAGCGTTCTTCTCAAAATTTGTCCAAGTATTATCATCGTGCGATTTCGACCTACCGTGCCTTTTCGTCCAACTGCCTTAACCCATCATTGGCGAAACCTAAAACCATTAGTCAATAAAGACACGTGTTAAGCAGACCCTTTCAAAGACAACCCTAATACAGTTCACGTTCTTTAAAATTACTCGACTCTTAAGCATTTAGTTCAAACTTCTCCTATTACCCATCAGGAAAGGTCGTAACCGCGGTCTCCCCTTTGGTGCTACTCACATTAGAAACGTGGTCTCTGCGGACCTCCCTTGATTTATTTTAAACTTCCCTCCTGGAAATCATCATCAAGCACGGTACTAAAACATCTAATTAAACTCTTTTCGGCTATAAAAAAGATAAATGAGCAACATTAATTAAATTGTTATTTAAAACCTTTTCCGATTATTTAAAGACGTGAAAGATCAACAGTTTTTAACCTATGTACATTGCGATGGAACCATGAAATATCTTTCTTTTATACGTTAAAGTTATTGTTTATATTGTTTATATAAATTTCATATTAACATTCACCTGATGACAGGTGTAAACTGGGACTTACCTGACAAAGTGGTGAGCATACAATGATAATTAAATCAAAACTACCGTATTTCTGAAACAATATGGAAATTTTCTGTTTCAGATACTACTCTCTAATTTACATTTTTCTTTTCTCAGTTTTGCTTGGACTTAATGACGTGAACATAAAATAAACGAACAGATCATATAATACGCCTTTTCGTCTCATAATTTCATTCGACTGCATGACAATGCCCTCGGGTCGCTCGCATTGTGACCGATTTTCTGAGTGAGGTCATATTCATGTATGTAGTGCTTTATTTATGTCCAGTTTCTAAATCATAGTGCATGCGCACGGAACGCGGGGCAGAAAAAGTTAACCGTGTTTGAACGGACAACGGCGAAACAATTCACAGTCGATTGTGATGATTTGATTTTGTTTGAAATTATTAAAATGTTTTTAATAACGTTCGCAATAGCAGAGGTTTAGCTCCGGGGGCGCCATTTTTGAAAAAAAAACAAACATTTTTAAGTATGCTGATTCTCTCGCATATGAAAAAAACTTTCGAAAGAGGGGCTCTTGGGGCACCATACTCGTAGAAGAAGAGTCATACTCGCACGATTAAGAATAGGTATGCGAGGTTGTCACATTTTTGGGCCAAAGCCCCCGTATTTGTCCGGCATTCATAGAAAGGTCGCTCGATGTGCCCACCCAATCGAAAGGTGTTATTCCTTGGCTCCATATAGAAAACTTATAGGAATGCCACTCGATATGAGAATCGTTCTTGAGCACGGCAGCGAGTATCTGGGCCCCTGTTTCGATTCTTAAAAGAAACAGAGTTGTTTTATTGTATATAGTAATAATAGTTTTGTGCCCCGAGGGTTGTGTTAAGAGTGAATGTATTTATTAGTGTGAATGTGTAGTGTGAGAAGGTCCTTGGCGGAATAGTGAACACCTCATCGACCTATCAGTGAGGTGATATTAGGGATAAAGGGTTATGGAAAGATATTTTAGTACTACAGCACTCTGAGAGAAGGTTATGTAAGTAGGAAAGGATGTACACTGACAGGCAAAAACTTCCACCCGGCTGATTTTTTTTTTCATTTTCTCGAGAAAAGAAAATTCTGCGCTTAATTTGTCTCATTGTTTTTATCAATAAATGTTTGTTTATGCTATGTTTTAAATTTGAAATATCAATTAGACGTAAACAAACTTAATCTTTAATCCAAAACAAGGATAAAGGATATTTCAAATTTTACTTTTTACGTAATTTAAAATGTTCTTTCAGTCTTATTTGAATTCTAAAGCAATAAACTGTTTAGTTTTCACCTTTGTTTTCTTAATTTCAATTTTTAAACTTAAAATTGCCTCTTAGTGCTGAGGATGTTGCGCGTAGTGTGCCACTTATTGATGATGGACGTTCTGCGGCTATTTCCATCGGAGTTCCTTTCGAAACACTGCGAGACGCCGTCAGACGTTTTCGAGAAACTGGGCCCTACCATAGAAGGCCTGGTTTTGGATACCCTAGGGTAACAGAACTTCAGGATGATCATTTTTTAACTTAGGAGAATTTTGCGAAACCGGCACCTTACTGTTGTTTAATCGATTCATCAGCTCCAGGAAGTTGGAGGTGTCCAAATTAAAGAACGGACTGCTCGAAGAAGATTAAATCAGTATAGACTCCTTTTCGCCTCCTAAGAGGAGCAGAATTGAACATAAATGAGATGCATTGCTCGAGAACACAGCCATTGGTCTTTGGACGATTGGTCTGCTGTACTTTTTACAGATGAGTGTAGATTTGCTCTACTATCTCCTAATGGGCGTGAAAGAGTGTGGAGAAGGCGAAATGAAAGGTGCGAAGCCTGTAATTTTTCCCAGAGCCAACCTATTCAACGTCGCACAGTGATGGTGTGGGCGGGAATTTCAATGGAAAGTCATACAGAGTTGGTTGATGTTCGTGAATGGTCTTTGATTGCCACTCGCTATGACGATAAAATTTTGGAACATCATGCGGTGCCTATCCTCGATGAAATCAGCGGCAATCCTATTCTAATGCATGATTAATGCCCGTCTACATGTCGCTCATAGTACAAACATACCTTCAACAGCATAAGATAAGGGTCTTAGCCTGGCCAATCTGTTTTCCAGACTTGAACACCATCGAACATTTATGGGATAACTTCAAAATACGAATAAGAGCACGTCCATCACTTTCTGATACACTCCATGAACTCGAAAGGATTATTCATGAAAAATCGGCTAACCTTCACTAAAGAGACATTTCCCGACTGGTAGAAAGTATGCCGAGACGTCTTCGAGATGTAATTAAGGCAAGAGGAGAAAATACGCGCTATTGAATGTTATGTTAATTAAAAATCTAATTAAAACAATTTTTTTCTGTCAGTCTTTTTTATTTTTTTTATTTTTCATTTTTCTTAGTAATTTACATTTTTTTAAAACTTTTTTAGACAAAGACTAAATTATTAAACGTTAAAAAACATGAAACATTGATTAATATATAAAAATAATACAAACCAAGTTATATTACAATTGGGCGGATTTTTTTGCCTGTCAGTATTTATGATTGATTGAAAGTGTGAATGGGTTTGGATCTAGGACCGTGATGCTTTCGATACCGAATCGACCAAACTTTTGACAGCACCTGGAGCCCAACCTCGGCGCTTGAACGGATCAGACCGACGACATCTGACCCCGGACTCCCTTAGTAGAGGCCTGCCCGTAATTCATCAAGTTCTAAAGCTGGAATTGCCGGTGGAATGCGACAAGCGATAAGCTCGACTCTCCTCACCTGCGTATGTGTGTACGTGCATGTGCAGATCTGAGCTTATATAATTCAGCAAATCAGCAATAGCATATTACCTAAACCTTGATGACATATACTGAAAATAGAGAGAATGACCAAGGGTAGTAACAACAATGAATTCAGATAAAATCTAGAGAAGTCACGAATTTTTAAGTGCAACATCTGACCTCGTTGAGAAAAAAATTGCTCCTGGAGAAGCCAGTCGATAATTTTACTTTTCCATTGAAAATTCGTATTTAAGTACTTACAAAAATGGCTAAACAGGACCCGAAATTGTTTTATCAAAAAAAAATTCTTTTTGCCTAATTTACCGATAGCGACTTTTGATTTTTCTGTTTATCTACCTAATCTCACTTACTAAGATCCTACATTCTATTTTATGATATATACACTGAGAGACACAAAAAGTGGCCACACTTACTATTTTAATTATCTCTAAGAAAATCCTCCATTGATTATATATACATTATATACAACATTTTTCAATTAATTAATTTTTATGTAAGGTATTGGTTGAGATAAAAAAGCCAGTGTCACGAGCGGGATTCGAACCCACGATCTTCGGCTAAATACGACGCTGCTCTACCACTTGGGCTATCGTGACTTCGATCGACTCGGACACTAACTTCGCATCTCAACACCACCTTTTTGAATTTTCCCTCCTTTTTGCCATTTTTCAATTCATATTTGTACAAATATGTTTTTCGTAATGGGAAATTAATGTAGGCCCTGATGATGACGTTAAAATAGGTCGAAAGCTTGGCAGTAATTATTTATCCACTCGGACACCAACTTCTCATCTCAACCCAACCTTTCGAATTTTCCCTCCTTTTTGCCATTTTTCAATCGGACCACGAACTCTAATGGATTTAATAAGTACAACGAAGTATATCTTCAGCAGAGCTCTCCGTGGCTATTTAATTTATCGTCGAGAATCGAATAGGTTACACGACATTTGAAAAATGGCAAAAAGGAGGGAAAATTTGAACGGTTGTAGGTTGAAGTGGAACGTTAGTGTCTGAGTGGATCGAAGTGACGATAGCTCAAGTGGTAGAGAAGCGGTGTATATACCGGAAGGTCGTGGGTTCGAATCCCGTTCGTGACGCTAACTTTTTCATTTCAAACAATACCTTACATAAAGATTAATTAATTGAAAGAAGTTATTTGGTCAATCGGACCACGAACTCTAATGGATTATAAACAACACTATTGGGTCCGTTTCAAAGGCTTAGAGATAAATAAAGCACAGTTGAAATCTCCCACTTGGGTTTACAATTGTATTTTTGAATAAATCTTCGAATAGTCTAGGGGTTTGATTTTTTTAAGTTTACCATTTTTTCAATAAAACAACCTGTTTCTACCAAAAATCTGGATTGAGGACGCAGATACTATATTCTCACATTGTGTGGCATTCCTACCGCTACATGAACCAAAGAATGCCACCCTTCAATTAAATGGCACACATCGAGCAACTTTTCTCTAAGAGCCAGACACATACGCGGGCTATGGCCCAAATATAAGTGTCCCCGTGTCAACCTCGTAAAGCCTATCCTTAATCCGGCGAGGATGGCCCTTCTTTACGATTCAGATCCTCCGACGGCCACCCATTGACAATGCTCGTGAGAGATATAGAAAATTTAATACCTTTATATTTCTTGCGTTATTATCGATAGATTCAATTTCAGATGTTGAAGTAAATAAATTATTATCAGGATAAAATTTATATTGTCTTTTGTTTAAAAGTTGCCTATTCCTATAGTTATTTATAAATTCAGAACACTACAGGTGAATATCAATTAATATTTTAATTGGGTAGTTCTTCATTTGTCTAAAATATCTAATTAATACAGATGTAAAATCTTACAGGGCGTGTTCCCCAATGACTCTTACATTGGAACATTTACTAATTAATGCTGAACTGGCATAGGGTCACTTACTGCGTCCGTCAGCTGTTGAATTACTCATATACGTTTCGGCATTGCTCCATATTCAGTAAGGAAATCAATTAATTAATAATTCTTATAAACCTAATCACTAATTATATTTAATAGCATAATCCTGAATATTCCTACTTCATAAAGAAATTCGGTTCAATAAGATTAAAGGCGATTTGAAACAGCCGTCATCAATAGAGATGGAATTCACAAATCGATGCGAGTCGTTCCATATTTCAGCTTCCTGTATCTCAACCTCTGGCCATCCGTCAGTGTGTCCATAACTCCATAACTTGCTTACAGTTCTAGATATGCTAAATATGCAGCTTAATACTGTACGCATAGTTCAAACTATGCAGCACTTAGAACCAATGTAAATTATCCTCTCAACATTTTTATATCACGAAATTAAAAATCTTCCTTCTGAAAGTTCATGGAATTACCTTATTACCATTCAATAATTCTACCAAAATAGTTATATCTTTCCTAATCAATTGTATAACATGCAACTCTGTACTCCTCATTTCCCGAAGCTAAAGTATTCCATAGCTCACCCAATCTCTCAACCCCTAAAGCAACAGCACTTTCTGAATTTCTACAGCACCATCAGTTTACTGCGGGTTCGTTGGAAAAACTCTTTAAAAACATCTGTAAGGAAATACTTCCCAAATAATCTTCCACCATTAGTTTAGGTTTAAACGTTTTTATTCTACTGTTCAACAATGCCATCGTGCAGTAGACATCACCGCTTGATTAGCAAGAATGCTGCTAGGAGGTCGAACCTGCTTCGATCGATTCCTGGCACTTCGATTTGCTCTGAAAACTCAAAGGGATATCTCCACAATTTTTTTCATATTTAAGTCTTACCTGGTTAACAGATTCTTTATAGTGTGGGTAGGATCCCCCTCACTCTTATTTATTCAAGGTGGACCTGGGCGTTCCTCAGTGGAGTGTACTTGGTCCTTTAATGTACTCCGAATTCACTTTGGTACCCTTTTCTAGTTTTTCTTGCCACCCATTTAAAACGCAACTCTATACCCTATACTTAGTTCCCCACGCTATGGATCTGTTATATTGTTCACTCAATCCCTAAAACCAAAAAACAACACATTCCGCATTTTTAGGGTGCCGCTACTTGACCATCGAACCTTTGTTGTACTCCTTGAAAAACTCACTTGTAAACAAATACTCCCCTTGATATCCAATTTGAAAGGTCGAGTCGCTTTCAGTGTGAACAGTTAAAGGAATTTAACTATTCTTTCCGAAAGACGTGCCGCGTCGTTCTTTCTTGAAAGTTGCAGATCCAAATATAACAAATTGTACTGTGACCCTCCCTGTGTCGTCTAGGATTGAAAATGAAGTCAGTACAAAAACCTTATAGAAAATAACTAAAAATTCCTGTGTGCTTACCTGACGCAACGCAACGCGACGTGATGCAGCGCCTCCCCAGGCCAATCCGATGTCCTATTTTACATAAGAATCTATTAACCACTGCACATTTGCCTGATGTGACGCAGCGCCACTCCACTCTACGCACCGGGTTGCAACTGATTCCCGCTGTCCAGATCTTCGTCCAGTATTGTACCAGATATACCTTGGGAGGTTCACTTGATGAACCCAAGTTTATCTGTTCGTCTTGAAAGGAAGCAGATCGCTGCTGGTACTGTTTTTTTCACGTCTTCCTCATATTCTTCCTCAGAGTTATTCATACCGAGCACATTGAACTGCTGCTATAATTAATAAATTATTGCTATCACTGGCTAACTGCTCTACTCAATTTAAAAGTACCTGTGATTTAGTAACTTATTGTGTCTCGCACTGATTCTTACTAACAAATAATATTTATAAGATGATACTCCCTGACCTCGCTGCTCCCGAATGTATAAACTTTGTGCGCCTACTTTACTATTGTTCTTTTATGAGCTCTCTATTAAACCCCCCTTTTTATTCAATTACATTGTATGTAATCACATAAGCATTGCCCGCCCGTGCTCATCACGAGTTGTTTCTTTGCGACTTCGACCGCCTTCTCATCTTCTTCGTGATCCATAACACAACTTTGCTCACGGAACTTTTACTTTGCTACTTTTGAACTCACACACTGTAGGGTTAATCCTGATTCAGGTTGTCGGTTTTAATTATCAGAAACACAGCATTTAGTTGAGAAACCACAAGCAATTTCGTAGTTTTCGTAATAACTGGAGTTTTGGTCTGATTTCTAGTGCACAAGTTTACTAGACGATTTATATTGCATGTATTGCATGTAAACATAACCCATGAAGGTGAAACCTTTTCGCTGTATATTTATTCCACCGCCACCACCAAAACTACCTTACACCCTCCTTGGTGGATTCCTTGATATACCTAGTTCATGAACGTATGTCAACCGGATGAAAAATCATGTTTGAACGGTTAGATGAAAACGGTCGACACATCAATATTTTGAAGGTGTACCTAAGGTTCTAAACGTTGTAACTATCATTTTTGTGTGAAGGTTATTTGCCGTTGAGTGATGTTCATATCATGTTGGGTGTTTTACTATAGTCATACAACCGTTTATTACAACCCAATAAATTCAATCAAACCGTCGTCTTTTTATATACAGAGGGAACAATTCATTATAGCAAGCTATAAATCAAGGTGGAAGAAATCTTTGATTATTCCGATAATTGCCGGAATCCAGACCAAACAATTCAGCACGGACCAACTCCATTCAAAAGGGAATCCTTTAGAATATGTCTGGGGGTTGTTCCACAAGTACTTCGATAAATTCCCGATAAAGCAACGGGTCGATCGCCGAGGGTTCATCTAATAAAAACCAACTGTGATTTTATGCCTGTTCCAACTTCCTATGTTGAATCAATGTTTTTTTTTTTTTTAATTACGAAAAGATTATTTTCAAAAATTTGATGAAGACTGTGTTTTAATTACTAACAGCAAACCGTATCTAATTATTCAGTGACATTCCCACAATAAAGAATAATAACGACGATCATTATTTCAGGCCGATTTGATTCTTCCACTGTAAAACTTAGGAATGTACAAATATTACGCATTTTACACTAAAAAACTAATGAAATTAACCATAACATCATTTATACCATTAAAAACACTGTACAGTGAACCCTCTTCCTAAGGGACTTTCTCGGTGTCACTACTCTAATCCTCTTTCGTGAGGTGTCCTCTAAGAAGAGATTATTATCATCAGAAAGTAAAAAAAAAATACATGTACATTGTATATGTACATGTGAGGTGGTGATTTTATGATCTTTTAAAATTCTACGACCGAGAGTGTTGCTCATCGTGAATTTATCAGTTAATTCAGGTCTCCAAAACTTTTCGTATTTCGTCACGTTTTTTATTGTTTTTACAAACAACATTTGTGTATCGAAGCCATGCCAACTTTTCATTTTTTGAAGTAAAGACAGGTTGATTTGAAATTAAAAAATGCTTAATTTGATGGAAAGAAAGGTTAATTTAAAATTATACAAAGTTGATTTGCAATTAAAAAATGTTAATTTCAAGTTAAAAAAGGTTAATTTGAAATTTAAAAAAAGTTAATTTAAAGTTAGGAAGGGTTAAAAAAATTCATTTGAATGTAAGAAGAGTTGACTTGAAATTAAAATTGGTTAATTCGAAGTTAAAAAGGGTTCATTTGAAATATAAAAAAGGTTAATTTGAAGTTAAAAAGGGTTATTTGAAATTTAAAAAAGGTTAAGTTAAAATTAAGAAGAGTTAACTTGAAATTAACGAAGGTTGTTTTGAAATTAAGAAATGGTCGATTTAAAATTATAAAAAGTTAATTTGATGTTAAAAAGAAAATAGAAAATTAATTTTAAGTTGAAAAGGATTGATGTGAAATTGTAATGCGTTATTCTGAAATGATAAAAAAAGGTTAATTTGAAGTTAAAAAGGGTTAATTTGAAATTTAAAAAAGGTTAAGTTAAAATTAAGAAGACAACATGAAATTAAAGAAGGTTGTTTTGAAATTAAGAATGGTCGATTTAAAATTATAAAAAGTTAATTTGATGTTAAAAAGAAAATAGAAAGTTAATTTTAAGTTGAAAAAGGTGGATGTGAAATTGTATAATGTTATTTGGAAGTTATAAAAAAGGTTGTTTTGAAATTAAGAAAGATTATTTGAAGTTAAAAATAGATAATTTGAAGTAATAAAGAAGTAGTGATTTGAAATTAAAAAAGGGATAATTCGACAGAAAAAAGCTACAACAAATTCACGGAAACATTCGAATTCAATGTAACTTGTAAGCATAATTAAAAGTCATGTAAACACTCATAAATTAGTTATTATACTTATGAAAAAAAGATTATTCTGGTTTTCCCATACTTAGAAGCTTTATGAACTGTTACAGTTTACGGGATGAATAACTTTAGAACGACGCGACAGTGACTTTGTCCTTTATTAGTTGTTTATCGTTCCTTTGATTGTTATGCGTCTCCATTAAGTAGAGTTGTTAGATAGAAAATGAATCTTCCATCTGTAACTGTCCAGTGACCGGAGGTGTCCCCTAAACGGATGACTCCCTTATCGGACTTTTCACAGCATGACTTTATTAACGAGCCTAAACCGTAACTATAATTTTGAGCATTACTTGTATATTTTTTTTTGTTTTTATTCAATTTTTTATTTTCACTATTTTTTTGTTGATTCATTGACCTACAAGGGGGACCGCGGTAGCCGAGTGGTTAGCACGAGAGACTCTCACGCCGCGGTCGTGGGTTCGATTCCCACCGTCGCCTCTGGCCCTTTTTTCCCGATAATCCCCAATTTGAACACACAAGAATTCGTACTANTTATTTAGAAATCGTGAGATGCGGTCTGGTGTGATGTAGGTTTCAGAAAAACATTTTCTTTATCGTGCCAACGTTTCGATCTTTAGTGTGTTGGTGTTCATTTAGGATGCGGAAAACTGAATTTATACAATGCAATATATATATATATATATATATATATATATTTTTTATATATATTCAATCGAAGTATTTCTACTCACTCAAAGTGTTTGTCTTCTGTGTAATTGTGCCATTCTTGCGTGCCGTGTCCAGAGTGCCAGTGAGATTTTGCTATTTTGTGTTTATATACGTTGGATTTTGAAGGGGTGGGGAAGGATGTTGGTATAGAAAAGACATTTTTGTATAAGGCGTCGGCTTCTTTGAGGTGAAAAGAGCCGACGAAGGGAAAAAATGTGTTGGTAATGGTTCGGTAAGATTATCCTTTCAGGATTATATGGAAAGGGATAAATAGGAAAAGGAAAGCTAAATTGTTGGAAAATTAGACTATGTGAAAAATATTTGATGTGTGGAATGTAATGTGATGATATAGGTCTGTTATCTGTATTGAATGTGATTAATGATACTGGCGTAGCTGCGACTGAGTTTACATGTATCTGTTCTGTAATTGATGATATAAACCATTTCTAAGAAATTACGTTTATGTTTGTTTTGTTCTGTCTGTAATACTTTTGGATTTTTGAAGTCGAAATTGTGTTGGTATTCAAGATGGTGGGTAGCGAGTGCTGTAGGATTTTGCTTAGGTTTTTTGCAGTCAAGATATGTTGCTTTACTCTCTTGTCCAGATATTGGGAGGTAAGACCCATGTAAGTTGCCGGATAGTTTAAACAGTTCATCCTGTAGATTACGTCAGATTTATTTGTTATTGGTGTGGGATCTTTAATTTTGGAAAAAGTGTTTGAATTTTTTATAATTTTTGAAAACTATTTTGAAGTTATCGGACAAGAGAAATGTGTTTAATTTATGTGATAGGCCTTGGATAAATGGTATAGAAATGTATGCTGGTTTGTTTGTTTTCGATAGACTTAATGTAGTATTATTCGTAATAGTGGATGGTGTTAGTGTGAGTTGTAGTTGTTGATTATTCTGTTAAATAATGTGTTTAGGGTAGAGATTGTTATGGAGGATCTGTTTGTATATCTTTATGTTTTTGTGGAGGAAGGATTCATGGCTTAAGGTAATCATTCTGTGAAGTAACCCTTTGGCCGAGTTTATTATTGTATGAAAAAGATGACGTAAAATTGAGGTAGCGATCTGTATTTCTTGGTTTTTGATACCAATCTGTAATTAATGTGCCATCTGGTTGTTTTATTACGAGTGTATCTAAAAATGGTATTTTTTTGTTTGTTTTCGATTTCATGTGTAAATTGTAGGCGTGGGTGAAAGCTATTAAATGTATCTAATGTAGTTTGTATTTGATCTGTGGGAACAGCTGTCAATATATCATCTGCGTATTTAGTGAGGAAGGGTAATGTGAAATTTATATTTTATATGTTTTGACTGTGAAGTTTACTACTCTGACTCGACATGGTTCATAGCTAAAATTTTGCCAGTGGTCTTAAATTTGCCAGGTGATTAATACGGTTATCGACCATTTGATGAACTATTTACTGCATAGATAATTTAAGGAAAAATCACTCGAAGAAATTTTACGACGAACATTGGCAAAAATAAACTTAAATTGAATATGTGTGGTGATTAGTGACCGTTAATCGATAATTATTCAGGTTGCAATTTATTCATCGTTTTGCTCAAACTGGATATGAAAAATTTTATTTGGCCAATATAACAATCGATACAAGATGGAATATTGGGGATAAAGGCCATGTTGGAGTTAAAAGATTTCAAGGTGGTGATTTTAGATATACGCCAAATAAACCAATACCAATGTCCCGGATGAAAAATTGAAGGAAAAACACTACACCCGCCCTAAACTAGGATTAGCTTTATCGAATTTGGTAGGGCAACGTTGCGCAAGAAAGGATCAATGCAAGGATATTGAAGATCAGAAGAACGAGAATAAAATATATATTTGCTAAAATCAGTAAGAAAAATAAATTATTAAAAGTAAATTTTATCATGCAGAAAGGCATAGCAGACGAGACCAATCTTATCCAAAAACCTACACATTGGTACACGTTTCTCAAATAGTTTGTGATCTATATGACTCAAATTTATTATAACTGTTTGTAAATTTATGGCGAATAGTATTGCCCAAAGAATTTTCCGAAGGTAAGTAGTTTTAATTTGATACGAATTCCAATTTTTCGTACTAGACAATTTTTCATATAAATTATGCATTATTTTAAAAATTCCTTAACAGCGACTCTCTTAAACACTTGCTTAACGATTCTAAAAATTAGTTATCAAAATCGGTTCGGTTGATAACATTTTAAGAAAAATGTACCTTTTATGGTTAAAGCTTATATTTTCAAGAGTGGCAAAAATCTGAACAAGTAGTAGAAGTCGCACCACAAATACGTCAATAAGTCGTTTCATTGGAATCGTGGGATTTTTTATGTAAAGATGTCTTCAGTCAAGATAACGTCAAAAAATCATATAATATATGATGATGTATATTATATGGAGTATATATATACAAAACATTTTACCAAATTGATTTTTTTTTCATTTTCTCTATAAAAGGGAATTCTGCCCTTAATTTGTCTCATTGTTTTAATCATAAATATTTTATGTTTATCTCATAAATGTTTATGCTATGTTTTAAATTGAGAATATCAATTAGAGGTAAATCCACTTAATCTTTAATATAACACAAGGATAAATTATATTTCAATGTTTACTTTTTACGGAATTTAAAATGTTTATTCAGTCTCATTTGAATTCTGAAGCAATAAAATGTTTAGTTTTTATCTTTGATTCTTAATTTTAATTTTTAAACTTAAAAATGCCACTTAGTGCTGAGGATGTTGTGTGTAGGGTGGCACTTATTTTTCATTTTCCTTAGCAAGTTAATTTTTATTTTTTATTTTTTAAGACAAAGACTCAATTATTAAACATTCCAAAACGTGAAACTTCGATTAATATAAAAAATATATAATATATATACAAAACAAGATATTTTACAAGTGGGGGAATTTTTAATGTATGTATATAGATACAATATAAAAGTAATATATTTACAATTTTATATATATATGTATGTATGTATGTTTGTTTGTATGTATGTATGTAATTGAGTTTGTAACTTGCTCGCATTTCAGTTATTGTGTGTGTTTATATTTTTTGTTTATTTGTTTTATTATTATATATTTGTTTTTATTATAATATTTTACATATCCTAACAAATTCAAAATGAGTTCAAAGGGAGAAAGAAAGTGACATATTGATACTGATGAATGGTGATAATCCTAAAAATTGCTTATTTGATAGCAAAAAAAATTCAATTGAATAATTAAATTTAAATACTTACTCGTCCGGAAAATTGTTTTGAAAACACTGTTAGATACATACAAGGCTGAAAAGTTTCTAAGTAAAAGAAACAATAAGTTTTTAGGTAATGATCCGGTTTCGTTTCTGCTTAACTAACATCTAACTGCTAAATCTAACTCCACGGTCGTGGGATCGATTCCTCCCGTCGCCCCTTGAATTTTCCGCCCATCTCCATTGCCAAAAAATAATTTCGTACTTCAGGCTTGCCTAATGTGATAGACACGATGCAAAAAAATCCGAATTTCGAAATATTTTTTACAAATTATTTTCAAAGACAATTTCATGGTCTGAACCGGGATTCGAACCGTAACCGTTAGCTTATCAAAATGGAACCCTCTGCCCATTCTACCACAGCGACAATTTTACATACAGTTTAAAACATAAATTATGTTATTTAATCGATTTAATTATGTTATTTTACGAAAAAAAATTACTGTATCAGTCGAAGCGTTTATTCTCATTGAAATGAATTAACTATTCCATTTATAAATAGTGACTACGTTATGGCTGGAGTGAAACCGAATTTTATAAGGCCGTTTATTACAAAGTATGGCCCTACGGCGTGTAAATTGGTTAGTAGTAACACTAATAAGCTTAGGGGGGCGTCGGTGGACGCAACGGTTTAGGCGTTGACACGGCGCTCATCACTGCAAGTTAAAGGTCCCGGGTTCGAATCCAGCGGCCCTGCATCGGCAACGTTCCAGGCTAGAAAGGAACTTGAACATAAGGTCAACATAACAAAATCCAAACGAGCTTTAATTCGCAAACATACCCGTGCCCTTTGGGATTTAATATCAATTCCTATTTAATCACGTGTCAAATTCATCCGTTTCGAATCAGTCACATGAAATAATTAACCATGGAACTGTTTTCTAACTGATAAACATATTGCAGTCAAGGTAGCCACCAAGTCAATTTTTGAAACTTATGTACGCAATTAGGTTTAACCATTCACAGATTGATCATAAATATAATGTAAATTAATTTTGAACATTTGTTAAAACTCCGGCCATTACTGAGATTTTCCTATTCTCGCTCAGACGCTATTCGACTTATAATCAGTAACTTTGATGCGGGCCGACTTACGGTTAATAACACTTAGAAAGACGTTTATCGTTTTATGTGCGACGACTTATTCACTTGTGAAATATCCGCTGAGCTTAGTGTCAAAACGTGCCTTATAACGAAAATAGACGGACCGATGTTGATAGATTTATATGAAACAGATATTTTTTCGTCATTGCTTCTATATTCCAGGAAATAATAGTGTGACGAATGAAAGTTCAGTCCATGTTCAAGTACACTAACGATATTATGTAATATTTTCTATTATATTAATACATATACGCATTTTTAGTCATAATTAACCGTATTAATTATTTTAATTATTTATATTTTTATCTAACTTCTTGGTTGAGATGAAAAAGCAAGTTGGAAACCACGACGCTCAATATACCGCTGCTCTGACCACATGAGCTATCGTTACTTAGATCCACTCGGACACCAACTCCTTCATCTTAACCAAGACCACGGATAAAAAGTAAATTAAATTAAAATAATTCATACATCATAATAATTTAAGACTACTAAATGCAAATAGGGATTAATATAATAATTATATAAGTACTCCCGTGGCCACTACGTAAGTCTCCGAGAATCGAAACCTGATTGATTACACGATATTTGAAAATATGGTAAACAGAGGGAAAATTTGAAAGGTTGTACCCACGACTACATGATGTTAGAGAAATAGGTCTGTAACTTTCTAGGAGGCTAGGATTTTTACCCGGCTTAATTGAATTGCCAACATCACCGACTCCCTCCAGTAATAAAATTAAAAAGGGTTATTTAAAAAAAAAAGGTTCACTGAAATTAATTGGTTAATTTGAAATTAAAATAAGTTAATTAAAAGGTTAATTTGAAGTTAAAATAGGTTAACATGAAATTTAAAAAGAAATTTTCAGTATGAAAAAGGTACTTTGAAATTTAAATAAGTTAATTTGTAAGTTAATAGCATTATTTTTGAAAAAATGATAATTCGAAGTCAAATTGGTCAATTTGAAATTGAAATAAATTAATGTGAAATGAAAGAAAATAGGTTGATATGAACTTTAAAAGGATTGTGTGTAGAGATTAGTGACTGTTAATCGATAGTTATTCAGATATCGTGAGATCTTATCACACCCGACCGCATCTCACGATATCTGAATAACTTTAAAAGGATTAATTTGAAAATAAAAAAGGATAATTAAAATAAGTTAATTTGCAATTAAAAACGGTTATTTTGATAAAAGTTAATTTGAATTTAAAATGGTTAGTTTGAAATGAAAATAAGTTAGTTTGAAGTTAAAATAAGTTAATTAGAAATTAAAAATGTTAATTTGAAGTTAAAATAAGTTAATTAGAAATTAAAAATGTTAATTTGAAGTTAAAATAAGTTAATACCAAAATAAAAGGTTCAATTTGAAATTTAAAAAAATGGAAATTTTACATTAAAACAATCTTATGTGAAATTGAAAGGGTTATTTTGAAAAAAGATTAATTTGAAGTTAAAAAGAATTAATTTGAACTACAAAAAGGTTAGTTCGAAGTAAAATAGGGTTAATTTGAAATTAAAATAAATAAATCTGTTTTAAAAAGGGTTTACTGGATGGACAAATGCTGTATTAACATATCCAAATAAATGATATTTATTGTTAATAATAGTTAGAAATTAAAAATGTAAATTTCAAGTTAAAATAAGTTAATATCGAAATAAAAAGTTCAATTTGAAATTAAAAAATGGAAATTTTACATTAAAATAACTTTATGTGAAATTGAAAAGGGTTATTTTGAAAAAGATTAATTGGAAGTTAAAAGCGGGTTAATATAATACTAAAATAAGTTAATTTTGATTTAGAAATTGTTATTTTCAAGAATAGTTCATTGAAAGTTATCAAAAGGTAATAAGAAGTTAAAAAGAATTAATGTGAATTAAAAAAAAGGTTACTTCGAAGTAAAACAGGGTTAATTTGAAATTAAAATAAATAAATCTGTTTTAAAAGGGTTTACTGGATGGACAAATGCTGTATTAACATATCCAAATAAATGATATTTCTTGTTAATAATGAACCTGTTATTATAAAATATGGTACAACAAATTACGATACTTTCTAGTATACTTTGATTGTATATTACTTTTCTGAGATCAAAGTTCGCTCATTGTTTTTACCATGGTATAAACAATTTAGATAATTGTATGTGGCTTTTAGTAGCGTATCAGCTATCGGTTCTATATTAAAGTTAGTTTCTCCAAGCTGAATGTAGCTCCAAATTGGTGGTTTCGGATTAAAATTGGATTCAATTAGAACTATGATCGAAATTAGTGATAATCTAATGCTGATTGTCATGGTTCGACTTATTTTTGTAGCCTTAATTGTGTTAAATTGACGGGCATATTTGTTGTTTTACGGATTATCTAATTTTCATTTTTCACCTGTTACATAAAGAAATAACAGTCTTTTTTCTAGTTTTTTAAATATTTATAAATTCAACAAGACCCCCTCCCGATGCCTTTAAAAATAACGAGGGGAAATTGAGGCTTTGAGTTTTCCCGACTGGTTTATACAAACAAAAACAGAGGATCTCTTGAAACAGAATCGGAATTGAACAGAGAATTAAGCGGAAAAAACTGTTTACACGGGATGTCACAGTTGCTTTCATCTGAATGGGTAATTATGTGAGGAAATTCCAACGAATAATGTTATTAGGAAAATGCTGGGTGATCCAGGTTTCCTGTTTTGGACCCTCTTTTCAGATTTCTCAGTTCTAATAGCAACATCCATTTTCATTATAAAACCGCATTTTATGGTAAGTCGATTAAGATGTTATTTAAAGGCGAAATATTTTCTAGAGTTAAAGGTTAACATTTTTTAAAACCGACTTAAGCATTTGGGTAAATGAAGCCCTTACCTTTAAAAGAAGAGTATTTCTATCGGAAAATAGAACTGTAAAAAAAAATTAAATACGTTTGGGCTCAAGTAGGCACCATAAATACTAAAAAGACAGATAAAAGCGTGATACACGAAATCAATAGTATTAAAAGGTAGCTCTCGGTGGCCGCAACGGATTAAGCTTTGATACGGTCCTCATCACTGTAAGATAAAGTTCCCGGGTTCGAATCCAGCGGCCCTGCATTCAAACCCGACATATTTACAAAAAAAAAATTAAACACCGGCACCCCGAGGGTTGATATAACTACTGCTGTTGCAAACCCTCGTAGAAAAAAAAAAGTAATAAATATTTGGAAAACATAAGTAACCTTATTTAATTATAAATTAATTCAGTGTTCTCTGAATTAAACATCTATGTAAAACCTCTAAACCATATAGTTATTTATCTGGCTCAAATTATATTTCGCTCTATATAATAGAGAAAGTGTCACCATTTATTTATGTATTTGTAATTGCCTATTTTAAAAATTTATATGCTAATATAAAATTAAATAACGTATCGAAATAAAAATTAATTACATACCTATTATTATTACATAGTTATACGCTTATACTTGTTGTGACAATCAGTATTATTCTTTATACAGTGTGACTAGCAATAAATCTTGAAAATTTCAGGAGAGGTTTCTATTCGCCATATGCAACAAAAAACCTCCTGTAAACCACTGTCCAAATCTCAACGGTAAAGAAGTAATTTAAGATTTTGGTTTTTTTTTTAACTTATGTTCACTAAATTGCTTATAAATTTCAGAATTATTACTGACTGTAGAAAAATCAGGTTTGTGCCACCTGAACGAACGTTAAATTTTCTGTAAGAAATCTTATTGCAAAATTTATGGAAATATTCTGCATGAAAAATTCAGAAAAATCAAAAATGTCGAAATTTTGTTGTAAATTGTTGGAATTTTTTGAAAATATTCAATTGGTAACTGTTAATAACTACAAACTCTTGGAGCTTTGCAAATTTCCTCAAAAGTTTTCCAATCCATTAGCTTACAGCGGTATACCCAACTTTTTTGATTGCGTTTCTGAAAGGCCATTTTGTCGAAAAAACTTCCTCACAATAATGTATACAATGTACAGCAAATAAATTCATTTTTATCTTTGTGATTTTTAAAACCTTTAAATAGTTATGCGAAATTCTTACTGATCAGTGTCAATTTTTAATATAGTTGGCAATAGTAACAATGAAATATTACACTCCCATGTAATATTTCGTTGTTGGGGTAAAACCCTGGGCATTTCGCCGCTACGGGTTTGAGAAACATTAATGATGCATTCGGAGAGGAGAGGATTGCCTAGATAGGCCACGCTTTTGGTTTGGATAGCTTTCTCCAGGGGATGCCTCCTTTTGAAACAAGGCACGTGTGCACAAGTCCGACCGAGGGACGACGTGCAATTAAGGCCTCTGATTGAATCCGTTTCACGACACTCTTAATACGACGTAAGTGCTTCGGCAGTTTTGGAACATCGCAGAACTGGGCCAGGTGAAAAAAATCAAAGACCGTCAGATGTGATTAACTGTTTGCCTGAAAAACTTAATTTCCAAAATCGCTTCATATTGATGATTCCATCGGTCAGAGCAAAACCTCATCGCCTGTTTTTGCCCTGTCCATTATTTTTTAGGTCCTATTAATATTCACCTAAAATAAATTTGTTTCGTGTCGATTTGATAAGGCCACGGTTTTAACCGGCAATTACTGTAAGGTAATTCCAGTCATACACAGAGCTTCACGTCCATTGGGAGTCGAGGATTAGGTATCAAACCACTTTACAACATTTTTTTCATACTATAATCCATTAGAATACCATGGGCTTTGCCGGGATTCGAACTCAGAACCGATAGAATGGAAAACTACTCCGTCCACCATTGCCAATTATAATAACCACTTAGACTGTCCTCCCTAGAGATATGAACCAAACAATTTGAGTGCATGCCCTCTTACACGATTTGACTCCTACTTATTGATAAATACTTGACGCACCCGGTCAAATGCTTTGAATAAATCATGGATTGTCCTTCTGAATATTACACATCATGATTTAGAATTAGGCTTGCCGTATGAAATCTTTCAGCAGTTCGACATATAGCGGCGTAGAGAGGATGAGTTCCAACCACAAAGTTGCAGTCATCAGAGAAATTCGTTATTAACCAACTGAGGAAAATAAGGTTTACAGGAAGTCATTAACATATAGCAGAAATATTTTTGGGCCGAATATGATCAGGGACCATATTGTTGTTTAGCAGAGCCGACCGCGAGGAACCACCGGGAGCTATAAGAAAGAAATTCCTGCCATAAAGCCCGACTATCCGGTGGATGTCGCGGAACAACTTTACGTTACCTTTTACACACTATAATCTATGAAAAAGTCAGGGCTTAACAAACCGTTAAGGTTGATAGGCGTCAGGAAAAAATCTATTAAAAAAACCATGGGCTGTGCTGGGATTCGAACCCAGAACCGCTATCGTGGTAAATACAGTCGGACATCCTAAGCACACGGACAATACGTCCATATACTCCCAACAATACGCGAGGACTAATCCTCGGGAGCTCTCTCTTCTCCAGTCATGCGGTGGGATTATAAGGGTGGATTCTATTGAATAAGGATTTGGAAACTCGATTGGAGTGAAAGGATAGTTGCTTGGAAGGAACAAACGATTAAGTAGAGGGTAGTTGGAAGGATGCACTTTAGTGGATGGAAGCTTTCATGCCACTCGCTGTCAAACGTTTTTTACGGATTAACAATTTAAAAATCAAATTCATATATCTATCTATGTGGGAAGATTAGGAGGTTTCGATTGTATCGTTGTGAAACTAAAGCAAATAAAAACAAACAAAACAAGCTGTAATAAAAATATAAAAAATTCCATTATATTTAGTGGTCTGATTGACCAAATAACTTCCTTCACTTAATTAATCTTTTTATGTAAGGTTTTGGTTGAAATGAAAAAGTTAGTGTCACGAGCGGGATTCGAACCCATGACCTTCGGCTCAATACGCCGCTGTTCCAACCACTTATCGTGACTTCGATTTACTCGGATACCAATGGCAAAAACTCGAAAGGTTGTTGGGGAGTTGGTATCCGTTTCGATCGAAGTCACAATAGCTCAAGTGGTAGAGCGGCGGCGTATTGAGCCGAAGGTCGTGGGTTCGAATCCCGCTCGTGACACTTACTTTTCCATTTCAACCAAAACCGTCATAAAAACATTAATTAATTGATATAAAATTATCTTGAAATACAAGCACAGCAAAGTGTTCATGGCTTGAACACACATGTCCAATATATTTTTACCTAGTTTGACAAAAAAAAAAAAAAAAGTTTGATTAAAATCTTATGATCTTACGTTCGTAGCTTTTCCTAGTCAGATATTTTCGCAAACAGTTTATAAAGTTTATTCTTTATTTTTTCCATCATTGTTCTATTTTAGATCTATTTAGCATGGATGTTATTTTGAATATGATCTGCTAATAAACTGACACTTTAAGCGGTGGTTTGAATTTGGAATATGTGTAGTTGGACTTACAAACAATGCAGAGGCAGGAAACCGCATTGTACGTGGTTTCTGGGATTATCAAATGTTATCTGCTCAGGACAAAAAGTGTAAATGATTTGATTCGTTGATCAAGTGATGTTTTGTTCTAAACTTTTAAATTTATGAAAACGAACTTGTCTTTTGATCGATGAGGTGAAGAGAGTTTTCATTTTTAAAACAAAGAAAAATTATGAATCCTTCCGCGGCTTGCCAAAAGATCTTATTCAAATGGGCAAAACATCATGTCAATAGGCGGTAGTGGAGTGTCCGATAGAGGAATAGCGGATTCGGTCAGAACCCCTACGAGTTAAGACATGGTAGCAGGTGCGAGCGAGCCTGTTCTGGTAATTTAGAAAGGTGAAGCCGGATTTGTGTGGGAGGTCAAGCCTTAGGACAAATGGTCCGCAGTAAATGTGCCCAATGAAAAATGGGAGGAAGCAACACGCACACAACCCAATATCTTCCCTCACGTACTCCCGGGGAAAACTAAATAAAACGTTCCAACTATACGTTTTTTTTACACGGCTGAGAGACAAAACCGGGTGATTTTTGCTGTTTTACCCTCTTGTAAAAGGGACACGGAGTCCCGTTATGAATTAAGAACGAAACGACCTAAGAAGCTCGAAGTCCAGCGAGACATAAAGAACATACCACATAATTCAAGGGAGGGTGACTAAGTCTTCCGCTTCAACTTGAAATTTATCGTGCACTTGTCCGTTTGGAGTCACAATCTTAAATTTCATCTGAATTGTCTCGCGACTTTCTATTGTTAACACTGCATTGCACCCAATGAAAAAGTCCTTTAGATTTCAGGCCATTTAAACATACAAACAAATCAATACAAATCCCTAGTTATCTTTGAATTAATTGGAGATCGTGAGATGCGGTCTGGTGTGACGTGGTTACTCTTAGTGAACTATTTATTTGAACTGATTGTGTAAATTATGAATACACATAGTTAAATTATTTATTTAAAATGGTAGTTTAAAATAAATGTATATGGTTTAATCATGTATTTAAACTGGTAGTATTAAGTAGTTAAGTTTGTTATTCATGTGTTTTTATGATCACTATGTTAATTCCCTAGTCAATATAGTCATTTTATTAATAACTGTATGTGTATATAATCAAATTATTTGAATGAAATGTATTGTTTTTATGTTATATAAGTACATAGTTAAATTATATATTTGAGAAGTTATATTTAAAGTTATAAATGTATATAGTCCGTTAAGGTTATTTAAGCTAGCATGTTTTAGTAAATTAAGTTATTTATTTTGTTTTCATTATTCTCATGTTTATATGTGTATAAAACTGAATTACTTATATGAAATATCTAGTCTAAGTTATAATGTATATATTTAAATAATTTATATAAAATGTTTGTTTAGATTTATAAAGGTATATAAGTCTAACGGGTTTATTTAAGCTAGTAAGATCTATTTTATTTAATTGTTTCATGTTTTTATTACTAGTCAAAATAGTCTATTTATATTGTTTAAAAATGTTCTACCCGCTAAAAATTCTCTTTAAAAATTGTTATAAAACCTCTCAGGGAAAAAATCCCTGTAAAACCAGATCGCCGCCCAGCGGTCCATCCCGGAAACGTTATAATATAATTATAACGGCTAAAGATCTGTGTAAGGGGACCTATTGTGATTGAAAAAAAAAATTAATTTAGAAATTTATTAAAACAAATAATGTGATAAATAAAAAATAAAATAAAAGCAAACGCTGTAAGAGGTTTACACCGAAAAACAGCAAAAACACAAATAACAAAATCACAAAAGGTGTGACGTGGTTTAGAAAAACATTTTCTTTATCGTACCAACGTTTCGCTCTTTATTGAGATCATCATCAGGGCCTCGGATTTATAAACATTGTTTAAATTATACAAATACATGTAGGATGTGAAAAAATGAATTTGTATAATGCTAGAAATTTTAGACTCAATCAAAGTATTTGTACTCAAGTGTTTATTTTCTGTGTAGATGTGTCATTATTATTATTTTTTTACGAGGGTTCGCAACAGCAGAGGTCATTTCAACCCTCGGGGTGCCAGTGTTTTTGAAAAATAGGCTATTTGTAAGTATGTCAGGTTCGAATGAAGGACCACTGGATTCGAACCCGGGACCTTTACCTTACAGTGGTGAGAGCCGTGTCAACGCGTAAACCGTTGTGGCCACCGACGCCCCATGTGTCATTATTGTGTGTCGTGTTGAGAGTGCCAGTGAGATTTTGCTGTTTTATGTTTATATATGTTGCATTTTGAAGGGGTGGGGAAGGAAGTCGGTATAGAAAGACATTTTTGTACAAGGAGTCGGCTTCTTTGAGGTGAAAGGAGCCGACGATGGGAAAAACCTTGGAAATGGTTCGGCCAGATTATCCATTGAGGATTTTATAGACGGGGTTAATTAGGGAAAGGAAAACCAAATTGTTGAAGAATTAGACCATGTAGAAATGTTTTATCTGTGGAATGTAATGATTGTTTTATATGTTGTATTGTATGTTTTGTGCGATGTGATGATGATACATGTATGTTATTGATATTGAATTTGATTAATGATATTAGCGTAGCTGTGACTGAGTTTACATGTGTCTGTTCTGTCATTGATGCTGTGTTTATCTCTGTTGATGTAAACCATTTCTAAAAAGTTACGTTGATGTTTGTTTTGTTCTTTCCAATATTTTTGGATTGTTGAAGTCGAAATTGTGTTGGTGTTCAAAATGGTGGGTGCTGTAGGATTTTCCTTGCGTTTTTAGCAATCATAAATATGTTGCTTTACTCTTATCCAGATTTTGGGATGTACGAACGATGTAAGTTGCCGAACAATTTAGACAATTGATTTTGTACATTACGTCAGATTTATTTGTTACTGGTGAGGGATCTTTAATTTAGAAAAAAAAGTCTGTGAATTGTTTTATAGTTTTTGAAAACTTTTTTAAAGTTAACGGACGAGAGAAACGTGTTTAATTTATGTAATAGGTTGTGAATGAATGGCATGGAAATGTATGTTGGTTTGACTGTATTTGATAGATTTGATGTGGTATTATTAGTAATGGTAGATGGTGTTAGTGTTGAGTTGTAGTTGTTGATTATTCTGTTGATTATGTGTTTAGGGTAGTGATTGTTATGTAGAATATGTTTGTATATCTTTATGCTCTTGTGGTGAAATGTTTCATAGCTTAGGGTAATAATTCTGTGAAGTAGCCCTTTGCCGTGTTGATTATTGTATGAAGGGGATGGTGTTGAGGTAGCGATCTGTGTTCCTTGGTTTTTGATACCAATCTGTGATTAATGTACCATCTGGTTGTTTTATTACAAGTGTATCTAAAAATAGTATTATTTTGTTGTTTTCGATTTCATGTGTACATTGTAGGCGTGAGTGAAAGCTGTTAAATGTATTTGATGCAGTTTGAATTTGATCTGTGGGAACTGCTGTCAATATGTCATCTACGTATTTAGTGAGGAAGGGTAATGTGATAGGAAATTGTGGTACAACATGTATTTGTATATTTTGTATGATTGTTTTTTAATCTAAAATTTTCTAGTATTGTATAAATTCTTAATTTTTTTTTTCTACATCCTACATGTATTTGTAAAATTCAAACAATGTTTATAAACTGAAGGCCCTGAGGATGATCTCAATACAGAACGAAACGTTGGCACGATAACGAAAATGTTTTTCTAAAACCTATGTCACGCCAGACCACATCTCACGATCTACAAATTACCATTAATTAACGGTCACTAAACACCACACATACAAAAATAAAATAAAAATTCTAGGAAATGTAAATACTACAAAATTGGCAATATCCCTATTCATTTTTGAGCAGTTTACATTCCAAATTTCAAACTACACCAATAACAAAAAAAAACATAAGTTAGAAATCTTTATATATATTTTTCAAATTTCTTAATCAGACTTAGTGCAGTCAACAGACAAGAAGATTTGTAGAGAAGAAAAGTTGCTATTATCCAACAGGGGTTGTGAGGAATTTTTTCTATAACAGGCCGTCATTTAAAATCGTTTGTCTACCATTGCTAAGTGGCAGTAAGTAAATTGTGCTTTAATCTAACAAAAAATACCTTTTCCCGTATTTTTGAAAGACCAAAGCACGTTTAACTAGTACATGAGAAGATAAGAAAGGTGATACCGTGTGCAACTTTGTGTCGTATCAACACTTATTAAACTGTGTAATTTTCACCTCGGTTTAATTTAGACCTCAATCTTCCACTCCGTTTTGTAAGCAAATTACACCCGGTTTAATATTATTTCTCCCTGCCCTTTCATTTTTAACTAATCCGCGTACGTTAAGTGAAGAAACACGACACTGTCAACTACGCATATCTTCAAATTGCTAAGGAATTTAATTTAACTTCCATACAATAATTTTTAAATAGTTTTAAATAGTGTATATATATACATAACATAAAATATATAATANTTTTTTTCAAATTTTCCAGATAACTTTTTTTTATTGATTTTAACTTTTAACAATAAAATTGACCTTTATTTGTTATAATGGATGAATTTTGAGATGTTAGAAGTAAAAGAAATGAAATACACAAAATTAAAATTTTATATCTTTAGAAAATTATTTTAATAGTTTAAATATTACAAAATAAAAGTGAGACTTTTAAGCAAGATAAAAAACAAAATTAAATAAAATGTAAACAATAGCAATTTAACCCACTGGTTTTTCCTTGTTTAATCTTAAGATAAGTATGAAATTAAAATTTAATGACAGTTGAAGGAATAGTATTTTGTTTTACTCACAGGACCAATTATTAAACGGAGCGTCTTACTCGGGCGGAGGTCTTTCTCTCTCTGGCTTAAATCCCAAAGTGAGTAAACAAAACAATATTAAGGGGATTGTCTTACACAGTGTGACATATATATAAATTCGAAAAAGAAATAAAATTCGGCAAAAAAATCCCAAGTAAAAACAGGATAAACTGCCAAAAAGATGAAAACAAGAGTATATATAGTTTATCCGGTTTTTACTTGGGATTTTTTTTTGCAGAATTTTATTTCGATTCTATTTTACATCTTTTTCTTTAAGTTAGGACGGCATCTTGCAGTTCCACTGGGTTTCTTTTCCCGTTTTGGCAGTAAAAAATTTAGAATTAGAAATATAAGCACTGGGAAATTCAATAAAACACAAATCCAAAGTAACAAATAATACATTCTTTAAGCACAGTCTTTATTGTTCTAGAATAAAAAATTTCACCCAAAGCAGCCCTATTGATTTTAAGACCCTATTCATTTAAATATGAATGCCAGAACTTGTATGTATATATTATATGTTTTTATTCGTATAAATGGAATATTTATGATTTTTATTTTTCAACGAAAGGTTAATTTTTCACGAAAGAAAGTGCATTTCTGCCTATTTACGACCTCTAGTTAATTGATTTCTGCCCAACGAAAACAATTGAAACTGGATTTGGCACGGAGCTGCAAGGAATCATTGGGAGACTCTCCAATACTTTCAGTTAGACGGCACACATCAACTTGTTGCGCGGTTCCTTGGTTAATTTCGAAATGGCTATGGGGATCGACTCGACTAATTCTGCCATAGCAGGTGGAGCGCCATCTCTCTCCTCGATACATACACGGGCCGAACCATGTAAGTCGATAATGTCTGATTTATTGTGCAGATGCCTTTGGAACAGTTCCAAACTTCTCGCCATCGGCACGAACGCTATGGTCTGCTTTACTTTCGTTGTATCCGACATCCGATTATTCAGACCCGTTCGTCTGACAACTTGATGGCTCGCCATGGTACCAAGTGACAAACAGCTCTGAATGGTCTCGGTCTCCATTTAATGAAAGCGATAAAAAAAGCTTAGATTTATTATTTGAATGAAGGAGTAGTTTACACTACCATGTTTGCAACCAACAACTATCCCATTCAAAAGCCAACTTTTTACTCATCACTGGTCACTGGCTAAACTGTAAGTAAAGTAAGTAAAGTGTGTACTAAGTCTAAAGTGTAAACTGAAACAAACTCGTAACAAACTGACCAGTGTCACTCAACTACGGACTACCCAATGATACCCTTTTTTTATTGCACCCAGAGGGCTCTATGTGTGGCTTTCTTCCCCGGGTCAGCTACTTCCCTCTGGCATCTCTATTTAGCATTTAACTTTTCTTTGAAGGGGATTCTCGAGTGTACAAAGAATTCACGATATGTGTTGCTTCTGCGTTTGCATATCCTCATTCTAATTCTTCAACACAGGTAATAAAATACCTTTTACACAATTAATTATTAATTAGTTACATAACTTATTACCAATACAAAAAATAGTTTTCTCAGGGCATAAACTGCTCAAAAGTGAATAGGTATAGTTGTAATTTATTCTTATACTATTCATTTTGGTTAAATTAACTGATATATTCTTGTTCATTGGATGAAACAAACTAGAAAATACAAACCAAAAAGAAACGAATGTTAACCCGCATTTTTAATAACGGATTTACTTAAGAGTAAGAAACATGAGCATTACTTATATTTAACCATGGAAAGACATCATCTGGAACCAGAAGTTCGCAATAATGTTGTGAGAATGGAACATCGAGGTGACCGGAAAGTGGATATCGCAGAGGCAGTTGGCGTTTCTCAGAACGCCGTCGTGGTCATTTGGTCTTTAGCCCGAATCCAAGAGACTGGAAGTGCCAACAAAAATATTGCCATTGCTGAAGACGGAACCTTTTCCATAGTTCCCGTCGAATCCTAAATGAAATGCAAGGTGTTTTGGCAAGGCCTTTATCAACACAAAGATTCGTAATCGTTTGTGGAAAATTGGCCTCACATCGTATGCCCCTTTGAGACGACCGGTAGAAACTGCTGCCACTGCAACTCAGGAGGATGTGGTGCAGCGAGCGCCTAGACGAGAAGAGCAATTGGAATGCTGTTATGTTTACCGATGTATAGCGTTTCTGCCTGTGTAGTGATAGCAGGCGCCGAAGAGTCTACCGAGAACAGAAGATGCGTACAATGCCCCTGTTCGTTCTCCCTTCAGTGCAGTTGGCGGAGGTGGTGTAACCGTCTGGGCTGGGATTTACATTGAAAGACGAACTGGACTCCATATTGTTGAAGGCAACCTCACCGCGGTTTGTTATGTCCAAGAAATTATCGAAGATTACATCCCTTAAACCAGCGATCTCATCGGCAGCGATTTTTCATTTCTGGATGGTAATGCGAGATATAAAGGCAGGGTTGTTCATTAATGAATAGAAATCCTGGAAATTTCCCATCTGCCCAATCCCCCATGGTCTCCAGACCTCAATCCATTGAGCACATGTGGGATGTGTTGCAGAGAAGCCTTTTCGATCACCATCCATATCCAGTTGACCTGCAACAACTGAGTGCAGGGTTGCACCATCTATGTTGAGAAATTCCTTATTGTGTCCAATATACAAAATTATAGAATTAAAACCTTTTATTTTGTAATTTTTCGAAATCATTTGATTAAATTTTTCTTCGGTAAAAACATAATATTTTTAATAAATTGTAATGAAATTTATAATAAAATTAAATAAAAATGCTAGAAAAAGTAAATACTACAAAATTGGTAATATCTTTATTCATTGTTGAGCACTAATGATTACATTTATTTTTATCGTGATTTTCATGGAATATCTCCTTCCTTCTAGAAAACGCACATGATCGATATTTTTCACAATTCCAGCTTGTGGTGACTGATTGTCGCGACTGGAAAAGGTTTTGGACGCCTTAGATCCATATCAGGATTTCGTCCAGTAGAACCGTATTTCTCCAGATGTGACAATCTTTTGGTAACGTCCCTCAATACACTAGATTGTTAAAAGGTTTTACCCTTTTTAGTGGATCGCTGGAGACGACGAAACTCCAGATCAACCAGCCAAATATAGAAAAACTTGTGGCTGGATTTTTTATTCTACTGCTTGCTTTAGAACCTCATCGATATGCGGAGATGATCGTCCTAAGCCTTTCTTTCTTTCCAAGGGCGTATTTCTACTGTTAAGTTTTCCGTACAAACGCTCAGGTCAAGGACTCATTTCTTTCAGGTTAATAATTTCACAAACTGTTTAAATGGTGTTTTAATGAGAATTTTGTAAGAAATTGTCAACTTTCTATTTAAACAGAATTACAAGAACCAAGGCTTTATTAAGACGGTGGAATATTTATCAAAAGGTTTAGAAAGGGGCTCTACAATGGAGTTTCAATCATTGGTAAACATTAAATAGTAGTTAAGTAATTTTCTTGTACTTTCACCCCGGGTTGTCACTTCCCGATTTGCTGATCCTCGGATCTGTACCTCAAAGCAGTTCACCTGACACGTGTTCAATGTTTCATCCCGTGTATTGGCAACATCGATTTATTTGACACTAATCTCAAACTACTAACTTTGAATCTCTTATCTCCAGCATGTCTCTTCACCCCACCAGTTTATCTTGCAGTATCGATTGTTATTGCCAAAGATAACATTTTCCATATCCAGTTTATAATTTATAATTATTAAAATATTAAGCCCAAAGTTGCTTCAGAGCAATGCCAACTTTAGCGATTGTGCTTAAGGTTAGCAGGATATCCCGTTAGTTTGCATTGTTTTTCCTTCATTGGTTCATCCCGTGTTGTGGAAATTGACTTTTTGCAGGCATGTAAACTCTCTATCACTAAACATACAATATTTCCCGCTTTTAACCACATTCCAAATGTTTATCCTTTCTCTAAGACAACATTGAGCCATAGAAGGAATTTGTTAACGTTAAGGTTAAAAGGAGTCAGTCTCTTAACGACCTTACATGACTAATATTGGTTTAGTACATTATTATAGTTTCCATTATTATCTGGAGCTCCTAGTTAAGAATAAGTTACAATTAATTAAGGTTTTTAGTTGAGATAAAAAAAGTCAATGGCACGAGCGGGATTCGAACCACGATCTTCGGCTTGATACGCCGCTGCTCTACCACTTGAGCTATCGTGACCTCAATCCACTCGGACATCAACTTCCCATCTCAACCGCACCTTTTGAATTTTCTCTCCTTTTTGCCATTTTTCAAAGTTGATCAAAGTTGATGTTTCAAAGTCAGAAGTTGATGTCCGAGTGGATCGAGGTCACGATAACTCAAGTGGTAGAGCAGCGGCGTATCAAGCCGAAGATCGTGGGTTCGAATCCCGCTCGTGCCATTGACTTTTTTATCTCAACTAAAAACATTAATTAATTGTAACATAACTTTAAGCGTGAACCTGGAAAAGACTCCACTCATACAAACAGGATTTATCCCAGTAAGGGTTTTTTACTCGTAAAGGTGTTTGTAATATAAAATCNAAGGGCATGAGCAGGATTCGAACCCACGATCTTCAGCTAGATACGCCGCTGCTCTACTACTTGAGCTATCGTGACCTCGATCCACTCGGACACTAACTTACCATCTCAACCCCACCTTTTGAATTTTCCCTCCTTTTTGCCATTTTTCGAATCCCGCTCGTGCCATTGACTTTTTTATCTCAACTAAAAACCTTAATTAATTGTAATATATTAATTGGTCAAGAGGACCACGAAATTAGTGAAGTTAAGAATAAGGCTTGTCAACAGATCCAAAAGCTTTGTGTAGAACCAAGACAACATTTGGAACAAGTGATAATACTGACCGATCGTTCTTTACATGAAACTCGCGTGGGTTCCACCCAGAATCTTGTGTCTGTTGGGTGTGGCTTATTCTTAGCATAGCTTCCAACCAGGGGCGTCATCAGCGAAATTATTTATGAAGCATTCCAGGACACTAAGTTATGCTGGATCTCGTTACCATAGAGCGGAAGAGCTAGTGGGCCTGGAGGACTCCCATATTATTTTTTATCGTAGCCGACCGTGAGGATCCATTGCCCTATATACTGGCCACTGTCGACTGCGTGATTCCTTAGAGAAATGAGCCAAACCTCCAATTACTGATAAGTATATCATGACAAACCCAGTCGAAACCTTTGGATAAATCCCGGAATGTCCCAACTACCTGCTCTCGCTTGTATGAAGCAGATTATACAAGGTTTATTGACTGATTACTGATTTGTATAAACCCAAATCTGCGCACCCATGTACATGCATGCTTGTACAGAATTGATCCTATCACATTTCACCGTTTACCGGCAATTCGAGCTTTTGTGATTTACAATAAGTCGTCGAGAATCAACCGCTCCGGGTGTTCGCAGTCCACGGTCAGACCTCGATCTTATCCGACCAGCCGGCGAAGGGCTGGTTCTAGCTCCTACCAACAGTTCGGCCATTTCCTCCCTAATGCAATCAGTTCCTAAAACCAAATCCATTCACACTCTCCCTCCCTCTTAAGCGATACTTTATATTATATAATAAGTATTAAGTTATAATAAGTATAAGTAATATAATAAATATTAAGAATAAAAATACGTGTAATCAGAAAACAGCTGTTAAATTCATGGCTACCATGTTGGTTACCTACGGCCTATAATTCATACTTATTTACATACCATTCTATCAGTTGTGGTGATACTCGATATTCATCCATCACTCTTCACATCTACTATATGTCTATCCTAATTGATGTTTAATGAGGAATTCAATATTCCTCCATCGGCCCTCTCACACAACACATTCACGCTAATAAATCCATTCACTCTCAGCACAACGAGGGGAACAAAAATATTAATACTATAGGAGTATTGGCGATGTATGTTAGATTCGAATAGAAAAATGACCGTCGTGAACGCCACCTTCTTTTCTTACCATGTTAAAGGTTAAGGTTTTCGCAATTCTGCGCGTGGCGACTGGAAGAACCAAAAATAAAGCTATAACCGTCCTTGAATGCTTATTGTGGTTTGTTATGATTTTGTTTTGTGTTAAATTATGTAAGATGCTAGAAATTAGTAAAACAGGAAAATTAATCAACTCTTTCATTCAAAATGCTATCTATTCACTCAAAAAGTACTAACAAATGAAACGCTTCAATTCGTGCCGACATACATAAGTAGTATCCTAACAGCCTACTACTTAATAGGATAGGAGATTCATATCTATTATATAGATATAATATATAGATGTAATAGTAATAATCTAATATATAATATATGAATATAGGGGGCGTCGGTGGCCGTAACGGTTTAGGCGTTGACACGGCGCTCATCACTGTAAGGTAAAGGTCCCGGGTTCGAATCCAGCTGTCCTGCAAAAAAAATATATACATGAATATATAGATTCATATCTATTATGAATGAGAGTATAAGGACAGGTCAGAAATTAACTAAAGAAAAGTATTGGTCTTGCTTAATTTATGCATAATTAAGAATAAAAATACGTGTAAACAGAAAACAGCTGTTAAAGTCATGGTTCATGGCTGCCATGTCGGTTATCTACACCCTAACGGCTAGCAATGTGACTACATTTTTGACTTAACATCTAACATTGGCCCTACCCTGTTAGATCGAGAAATGTTAACTAGCCAATTCTTACAAGTCTACGTCATCATTTTTCTCGGTCTAACACGACCTGAAGGAGTTAACAGGGTTAACACAAAGATCGTGAATACACCTTATATACAATAAAACAGTCCTGTTTCCTCCGAGAGATAGAACCATAGGATATGATACTCGCTGCCGTGCTCAAGCACAATTCTTCACATCAGCCAAGACAATCAGGTCGCATTCCTACGTGCACTCCACATGGAGCAAAGAAGTTCCACCCTTTAATTAAGTGGTACATATCCAGCAACCTTTCACATACAAGAAGCTGGGAAAACAAGCAGTAAGTAATATGTGTGGTGATTAGTGACCGTTAATCGATAATTATTCAGAAATTGTGAGATGCGGTCTGGTGTGATGAAGGTTTCAGAAAAACATTTTCTTTATCGTGCCAACGTTTGGATCTTTATTGAGATCATCTTCAGGGCCGGGGATTTACAAACATTGTTTACATTTAACAAATACATTTAGGATGTGGAAAAGTGAATTTATACAATGCACAATATATTTCTTTATATATTCAATCAAAGTATTTCTACTCACTCAAAGTGTTTGTCTTCTGTGTAATTGTGCCATTCTTGCGTGTCGTGTTGAGAGTGCCGGTGAGATTTTGCTGTTTTATGTTTATATACGTTTGATTTTGAAGTTTGTTTGTAAATCCCAGCCCCTGAAAATGATCTCAATAAAGATCGAAACGTTGGCACGATAAAGAAAATGTTTTTCTGAAACCTACATCACACCAGACCGCATCTCACGACTTCTGAATAATTAAGTAAGTAATATGTTGTGACACTTTAAAGAGGGTGGTAAGATAGGATATTGGCCTAGTAGTCGTCCAGTAGTTAGTTCTTGATCAAGCTTCTTATGGATGGGGATGAACAATGCTTAAAAATGTCGGAAAATTCACCTTGGGCGATGTAACTATTGAAAAGTTTAGCAAGTGGCTCAACAATAATATGTCATGCACACAATATTTTTAGGACAATTGGAGGTTCCCGCTGTTGTGGAACTATTTAACAAGTAATTTGCCCGATCCGAGTAAACAAGTGTCGTGGCCAGTGAAACTCGTCTAACAGTGCTTACGAAAGGTGTTTGAGCCATCGATGTCATTAGCATTCCCACTCTGCTCCCTCACACCCTGTTCCTTCTTTTTCCACCGAATCATAAAATTATAAAAAATTGTGACAATGAATTGTTCAACGTGTATCAGTTTACTATTCCATACACGGACCCGTTTGTGTTTTCTTTTAGAAAATTTGGAGGCGAGAAGAACGTTTAAAATTCGTTAAGGTGCCTCCGCACTGTGAACTTGTCGGCAGATAAAAAAGTCCAAACTCTTGTTTGCTGAAGAAATGCCCAGTGAACTTGTTTGTCAGGGTTTAGGAGGAATTTAATGTCTCTGCCCACTCTTTGAACAGTTTGCCCGTAGTATGTTCTTGTCATTTATAAATTTACATTATCCTTTTTCACTCAGTGACGTTAATGACAGTCGTAACGGAACTGGGCTGCTTCTTGAAATCGTTAGATTGAAAAATACGGCTGTCAATGTTAATGTTGAACTACTTTGAAACTTTGAATGTTTTGACAGTCACAGCAAAATGCTTTTGTCTCCTGGCCCGTTGTTTGAATTTGAAAAGTTGGTTTAATCCGAAACAAGAACATTTTTTCAAAGCTTAAATAAAAAAAATCGTATCTTCTCGGTGGAGTGAGTTAGAAAGTACACTTTTGCGGTATTTTTCCCCATTTACAGTCTACGTAGCAATTTCTTAACCCATAATTGATTATTTATTTGTATTTATTTGCATTGAATATACGTGAAGGTTAGTTCCTTGTTGTTGACGAATAGTGAAAGGCAAGATTTTTTCGGATGTCGGTGACGGGAAGAAATGTTGGTCACAATATCATAATTGATGGTATTAGGCTATATTAAAAATTCACATAAATAGAAAACGTCATAAGACCAAAAATGCTCCCATTTAGGACTCCGGCTCTTATTGGTCTGATACCGAAGAACTCTTCAACGACCCTAAAATCTTGCTATATTGTGGAATTATATATTCTTTGGGCAAATTTGCAAAACAAGATTTTCTGTAAAGTGAGAAATAGTATGAAATGTTTTAAAAATTGACTTTTGAAGGGTTTTTTTTATATCAAACATCACTTCAAAATAAAATTCTATGTTTTGCACCTTCTGTTGTATTGATAAGTCCTTACCAAAAGTGATCTTTTTTTTGCTCTTCTTTTTCCAATAAATTTTTATTATTTATATATATTTTTTATTAGCAAATAACTAGGCATAGGTTTTCTCTCCTGCGTTTTTTTGTTTCAACTCTTGGCAGTATTTTCTATTTTTATGTTTTTATTTTGCTTTCTAATACTTCCTTAATACCTGGGACACTATCTCCAGTACTCAAGTAATCTCTTCTAATATTAATAATAAAAATAATAGCTTCTCTACAAAATCCGATCATCTACTCATCTTGGTATCCTCTTGAGGTAGTACATGTATAATTTCCGTCGTCGATCTGCTCTCGACGAACATAATAACGACAGAGAAATGCAATAACTATGCATAGAGTTAGGCAATATATTGTGTTGGTTGGCTACCATGGTACTCTTTACACCAATGGCAGCCGATCGACATTTACGAAAAATATAGACAACATGCTACCCAAACATTTATCATCAATATGGTCGGTACTCGGTCGGCGTTGAAAGCGATCAAAGTACTGGGATATTAGGACGAACGTTTCCGTTTATATTCATCGAACATTCTCGCTAATAAGTGCATTCATCAGCTAACGCTTGTTGTGCTGAGAATGTATGTTGAAAAATCAAATAAAAAATCGCATCTTTTGCGGAGTGAGTTAGAAATTACGTTTTTAAAACATTCTGCACAATTTATAGTCTACTATTACCCACTTTTTTCATCCGATAGCCAACCACGCTGTGTACACATTTGTATTTTAAGAAGGCGTCATGTACATAAATATTTGATAATAGCATTTATTTCAATCTGCCCTTTTAATTTAACTTTATTTAAATTCATTACCAAATATTCGTCATCGCTATAAATACATTTAAATTGTATTCGTTTCTTAACATACTACATAATTTAACATTAAAATATAACGGGTAGTCAGTATTGAAATCGTCGAAGTACCGGGATATTCCGACGAAAAGTGTTCGTTAACGTTCATCCAACATTCTCGCTAATAAATGCATTCATAAGAAAATATATGTTATATTGAATGAAATAAAAAATCGCATCTTCTTGGTGAAGTGAGTTAGAAAATACATTTTTAGGGCATTCTGCCACATCTAAGTCTACTATCCCCTAATTTTCCTTCTACACCCCTTAAAAACCCATGCTGGCTACTTACTCATATTTTAATAAGGCGTCATAAACATAAGATTTCATAATATTATTCATTTAAATCAGAGTAAATTTTCTATTTTATCGGGCATCAAACCGAGTTATTTTGAAAAGACAAACATGTATATTGGATTTGACGATAATCTCGTATTTGTCTGTGAAACCCTCCTGGAAATTTCCATTTTACAAGTTTATACTAGTTTCAAACTTAAGATCAAAGTGAAGTTGCTATTTCCCTAAAATTAATCAACCGTCACTCTGACAGATGAAATGGAATCAATAATTAAAATATATAATTAAAATGTGTTCGAATTTTATAAAAAATCGATTTTCTTATTCAAAAGAAATTTTTGTGCTTTTAAGTTCTTCATTTATATTTTAATAGGGCTATTCATTTCTGAAGAGGAAATCATGATCAAGGCCCTTTGTTAGAGTCTAACAGGGCTGTATGTAACCAGATAAGACGGTTAAAGGACTTTGTGGACCACACGCTACAGAAGTTGTATATCACTCTTTATTTCAGACGGTGGTAAGATACGGGATCCGTAGGAAACTATGTGGCGGGCGGGGTATAATGCCTTTTTTAAGCATACAACCAAAAATATCGTTCCGGCGAACCCTGAGGTTCTCCGCTATCACTGCCGAACGGCGAATAAATAAAGCGAAACAATTCGGCCATTGTCTCCAGATCTGGCATTTGTGGAACACATTCAAATTACATATCTGCAGTAGGTGATGGCCAGCTGTTTACAATATAAAGGCTTAAGAAAAAGTTTGTTTTAAAATAAGTTTATTCTAACAAGTAAATACAGTACAACTCACACATTGTCGAAATTCATCGGAAGCTTAGAAACACTTTCCATAATATGTTGTTAAATCTGTTACAATATTTTATATTAATAACTGTGTAAAAGCATGACTCAATAACATGTGTGCAGAAGATGTGTCCAAATTTTAAAGTTTTTAACATAATCTAAAGAAAGTTTCACATAATTATTTTAAAAATAATAATTTATTTTTGCCTCTACAAATCAATATATACCACAAATGTGTGCGTGTATGACTGACCCTACTGGCATGCCAATCCAATACTCCAAATTATAATTTCACCAACAAGTGCAAGATACTCATATCAGAAAGGGAAGAGTGGTCCAAACGAATACCTTTAAAGGCTAATCCCTACTGATATACTGACGGTTCAAAAACGGATAATGGCACAGGAGCAAGAACCGTCATGGTGAATTCAAATACTGAGTTTACTTTAAACTTAAGTAAATATGCTACATTTTCGTTTGAAATCATAGCAATTGAACACTGCAGCAGAAAAATAAAAAGGATAAGAACATATTTCAAAATGATTGCCATTTTTTCCGACAGTCGGGCTGCACTAAAGGCACACCTCACCAAACTGGTATCGTAGGGAATCCGGGGTAGCCTGACCTTGGCATGAGACCCTAGGCATTCGGAATAGAGGTAACGAGAGGGGGGTTTTGGGACACTGAAAAAAAGAAGCCAATTTGAATTCTCTAGACTCGGAACTCTATTGCGGCCTAGCACCTTAACACAAAAAACGATATATCCAGAAATGAATGCTTAATGAGTCCAAAACCTGTTGGCGAAACAACCCAGGCATGATGCACACGAAGAGATTCGTAAAAAGGCCGCAAGACTTACAAAGGAATTTCTGGAAGGTAACCGCAACAGAACCAGGATTCTAGTTTGACTCGTAACAGGACACTACTTCCTAAGAAGGCACAAGAACCAAATAGGAGTACAGAGAAAAGAAATATTGAGCAAATATTGCCAGCAAGAAGAGTAGACCACAGAACGTGATAGTCTATGTTGGTTAGATTCTTGCAACTAGAAGAGTAAAAGCCGCAAACAAGATCCTACGCAAAGGAGCCGCTGGCAAGGCTATGGAGGTTCATTAACAACCTGAAGCCAGCCAGTGATTTATAAAATTAGTGGAACATAATAGATCTACTCACGTCGAGGTGCAGAGGGCCTTGTAGCCACCTCTTTTATCCCTATAACTGACAATATGGTACTGCATCAGAAATACACTTTTGAGAAAATTCGACACTCAATAATGGGTTTATGACGTAAATATCTTTTGATACACTCATCACAGCCTTCCTTTGACCAGACACTCTTGCCAGATAGGCATAGGTTTTCTCTTCTCAATTTTTTTGTTTGAAGCCTTGAATAGTATTTTGTTTTTCTATGTGTTTACTTTCTTATACTTTTTCAATAACCTATGACACCTCATCCCCAGTACTACATTGACCTCATATCATACTAATTATGGGTCCTCTACAAAATCCAAACACCCATACATATTATTAGCAATCTGAGGAAATATATATACAATTTCCGTCATCGATCTGCAATCGCAGATTATAAAGTAACAGGGACATACTGTTTTACCAAATAATAGGTTTACATAATAGTATATTGTGTTGGTGGGATGCAATGTTACTCTGTATTCCAAAGGCAGCCGACCAACATTTCCCAAAAATCTGCACCCAAACTTTCATCATCAACCACGCTAATAAATACAGTTAATCATCATTCGTTTATTCACATTAAAACTAGATCATTGACAATTAAAACATATCTGGTACTCGGTATTGAAAGCGAGTTACTGGGAACGTACATTAACGTCGAACGTACATTCTCGCTAATGTATACAGTCATCCTCAAAAATAAGAGAGGATAATCTGCAAAGGAGCAATGCTAACCAAGTTCAGAAGTGCCCTGAAAAGGGCACATTCATACATGTGTCTTGAAAAAAGCAGTTTTGTGGTTTCCGACACGACCTTTCAGCCGTGCCTTTCAGCACAGACAGAAACAGGTAAGATGTTCCCATCTTTACTTATGGGTGTTGAGACCCATGAGGATCTTTTACGTCCGGACTTATCCCGAAGAGACTTCTCAGACGCCTAGTGTTCTCGAAAGAACACCAGGAAGCTTTTCCATGCATGGACTTGTCACATCCCTTGGCTAGCGAGGTGGTGCAATACTAACCAAGTTCAGGAGTGCCTTAAAAAGGGCACATCCATACATGTGCCTTAAAAAAAGCAGTTTTGTGGTTTTCAGCACAAGCCATGCCTTTCGACACCCCCGGAAAGATAGAGAAGGCACTCAGATTGGCGGGTACTCTCCAGTTAAGGTACAATTTGTTTACATACCACGACCAATACGAGTCCAACCTCAATTAGTGGAGCCGCTTGGATACTCCACTCCCTTGGTTCAGTATTATTTTTAAGGGTACTGATCGCCCACACGGGAGGTCATACGAACTCCCTACTGTTGCACCCGTTGCCTGAGGGGTGCGGGTTCAGTAACCCAGGAATCCTCTGCCAAAGCAGAAGGGGAGAGGGTGGAAAGGAAAAGAGGTAGGAAGGTAATAGGGATATTGCCTCCATCATTGTTTACCCCCAGGCACCAGGGTTGATGGTCAGACTTTGCCTGGGCCCACAGGGAAGATGTCCTGTGGGTAGATATATATCCATAGAAACAGGTTAGTGAACATGTTAAAATTTTTCTCTAATCCGGCGTTAGATTAGATTAGATTTAAAAAAAGAGTTAGCCTTTTTACGACCTCTTTACCGCGACCAACGTTGCATTGTGCATATTCATTGTTGTCTATAGGTTCTCATTACGCTTAAGCCTTTTTACCAGATCTCAAACCTTCTCGACCACTCCATATGTGTCCTTCAGGCCCGGGCTTTTACTCTCCCAGCTCTCCTATCAGCCATCGCAGCAACAGAGGACGTTCCGCTGTCCCTTTGTCTTCTGGCACTGTCTTCATAGGCCTGTTTCTGCCAATCCGAATCAATATTCACTGCGAAGTCTGCAGTGTCCAAGTAGCAGTTCAGTTATTAATGTAATCGTAACACGTCCTTGAATTAATTCAGTTTTGTCATCAGTTTCTGCCGTGACTCTTTAATGAACCTTTTTGCATGCTTCTGCCCAGGGCTACATTCTCATTGAACGGAGAACTTAATTCTAATCTCTTCTCTAATGGATGCGCGTCTTAGGCAGTTTGGTACAAAAGTTTTAGAAACAAGTGTCCTCACTCAGTAAACATTCTTTGGCAGATTTATCTCTTAGTTCCTCTCTGTCATGTGTGCCATGGACTCCTAGTACCCGGAAAGGGGTAGTTTTGTTGTTTTCCTCAATGGATAAGAGGGTAAGTCACACCGTTCTCTAAAAAAATTAACCCTTCGTTATTCTATTCTAAAACATTTACAAACTTTTGTATAAATTTGCTTTTACTTTTCAAATATTTAATATTATTGGATTTTTTTACGAGGGTTCGCAACAGCAGAGGTCATATAAACCCTCAGGGTGCCGGTGTTTAAAAAAAGCCCATTTATAGGTATGTCGGGTTGGAATGTACGGCTGCTGGATTCGAACCCGGGACCTTCGCCGTACAGTGATGAGCCCCTTTTCAACGCCTAACCGTTGCGGCCACCGACGCCCCCCTATGATTGGAATTGTAGGTTTTGCTTGTGTTCCTATAAACCGCAGAATTTTTTCGTGGGCGATAACTATTTCGTGGGTTATTGGTAAAATAGTATTGGTAAAAAAACCATTAACTGCGTTGGAAGGTGATCAGGTAAATAGGTTAAGTAAATAGACGATAGAAGGTTATATTTAAATTGTTTCTAAATCTGTTATATCTCTCATGATTATTGTTTTCGGATTTCATTTTTGATTTTGACAAAATTCGCTTTACCTCGGAAAAATGTAAATCTCGTTTCTCTTGATCCCGCAGAATCGTTTTTGTTTAGCTTTCCCCCATTCAGATTGATGTTCACGGATTGGATGATTCATCACTGCATTTAACGATTAAGACGCTCATGCTTTAAGTTGGTGAATTTGATGGTACGGAGTTGATATCCTCAACGATAAAACAGAACTATTTCCTTTAATCAAGAAAGGGATTGGATCCTTGAAAAAAAGGAAGTTCTAGGCAACATTCAAGTAAGGAAAAAGGCTGGCCGGGATACTATCTGTAAACGCTGATCCTTGAAAAAAAATTTCAATTATCAACTGTTGTATTTCGAGTCCAATCAACCGAGAATTATCGTTCATCATATTTTATCCTTTCCCTAGCATGTGTCCCACAGTAATTCAACCCTTTTTATTGTTCACAATAAATTTTTGTTTAAAAACTATCGGTTTTTTTCTCAAGATCAAGAATGGACTGTTTGACCATAGATCTAGATTACAGAGAGAAAAGGAAAACGCTTCCAGGATTGTACAGTCATTGATCCCATGAAATTATACGGAAAAATAAAACCCTCGCTCTAAATGAATTTTCATGATGGGCAATTAATCTAATTAACGGGCGAAGGCTAGTGGGGAATAAACGTTTATCAGAAACATATTGTTCAGAAGTGTAAGCACTGCGGGGAAGGGCATTTTAGGACCTAAAGGGACCCTTTCGTGATTTAAGGCAGAGTTAATTAAGTCAATTGCACTTTGTATTCTAAGCAGTTCCTCCGCGACACCCCCACGGCAATGATGTGTCTCGTATTATGGAAGGGTTACTTGTTCCATTCGATTTAAATGTGTGGGAATGTGTAATTAAGAAAGAAATATTTAAAGCCTTCTACCGCATGAGTCAATTTAAGTTCAAAAATCTTAACATTTATTGATTTAAATTCATTTATATTACGCAATTACAACAGATCGGGATAGTTATACCAAGGGCGGATCCAGGTTGGTGAGAGAAAACTCTACAAATAGTTTTTCTCCCCAACGCAATACTTTCACCTCCTTGAAACGGTAAAATTGAAAAAAAAGCTTGATTTAGAAGTTTCAGTACTTTAATTTCAAAACTGAATAATTTTCTAAGCTTCCCAAATGTTTTTCCGTTATAGTCTGCAATGTAAATGTTTTTAGTCACTAATATTAACGAATATAAAAAATTAATCACCAACGTAGAGGTTATCACATCGAGAGATCGAATAAGAAGATTATAGGCAGAAATCAAAAAAGCACGATAAAAAGCACCACCTGTCTAATCACAAAAACATCATGGTCTGTAATATAATTTTTTAGCATAAAACATACACGAACAGAAAAAAAACCCACACGGCAGTAAGGAGTGAGAGGTAGATTCTTTTTTTACGGAATCAATCCAGACGCACAACAGATCGGGTTAGTTATACCAAGGCCGGACCCACGTTGGTGAGAGAAAACTTTACAGATAGTTTTTCGCCCCAACGCAATACTTTCACCTCGGTAAAATTGAAAAAAAAGCATGATTTAAAATTTTCAGTACTTTAATTTCAAAACTGAATATTTTTCTAAGCTTCAAAAATGTTTTTCCGTCATACTCTGCAATGTAAATCTTTTTAGTCACTAATATTAACGAATATAAAAAAATAATCCCCAACATAGAGGTTATCATATCGAGAGATCGAATAAGAAGATTATAGGCAGAAATCAAAAAAGCACGATAAAAAGCACCACATGTCTAATCACAAAAACATCATGGTCTGCAATGTAATTTTTTAGCACAAAACATACACGAACAAAAAAACCCACACGGCAATAAGGAGTGAGAGGTAGATTTCTTTCTTTTACGGAATCAATCCAGATGTGCTAAAAGTTATGGAATAATAATAATTTGAAAACCATGGGTATATATTATTATTTATTTTATACCAAACGTAAGATCATAAAAATATTGCAATAGGATAAAAAAATTAATCAAATATTTTTGTTTGTTATTAACTATTAAATTAAATTAAATTCGGGCCATTTTTTCTGAAATTAATGAAAGTATTTCTGAAAGTAATGAAAAGAAAATATTGGTTTGCTAGTTACTTATTAATTTAAAATTTCATTTAAGCTATTTAATTAATTATTTTCTCGCGTTACTTCACCATTACTTTTTGGTGACAATGCGAGATTTACGGAAAAAGACGTGCGATGGCCACACAATATTTTTTAATAATGTACACAATTTTAATGACTATTGCTTTATACCGTGTTTTCTCTGTTAATTTGAAAGAAATTTTTACATATTTGGTAAAAAAAATTAAGAAACGCTTACGATTTCATTTTATTATAAAAAAAGAAATTAATTTGAGCTTTTAAACGAAAGAAATTAGGTTTGAAAGTACCGTATTTGAGAAAAAATCCTGATTAAGAATTGAATTTTTTTCAAATTGTGACAACTTTTAAAATATTATACGTTACGCGGAAGACTTCAGCTTCAAAACGGTACCAAAAATGTAAAAATCCAATAATGAGGGGCGGACCTAGGAGGAAGTGAAGTTAAACAAACCGAGCTACAATCCCAGGACAACAAGAACCACCCTGCCAATCTTCATTGCAGTGCGATCAAAAATGCGTCCGCTAGAGGGCGCTAGATTTTTTGAAAGAAATCTACCTAAAATTACACATCAAGTTACAGGTTTCTTGATATCGAATCGAATGATCAGATTCGATATCAGATTAATTTAGGGAAAGTTTAGGTGACAAATCAAGGTTTTATAATCCAGAAATATACGCCTCTTCGTTTAATGAAGGCTAAACTAAGACATATTACATATAACAGATAACTTCTTCACTCTGCTCCTGGTGGGGGTAGTATTTCCCCTTAAGATGCTATGCTAAGTTATAGCAACACGCACTCAGAGAGTAAAAAGAATCTATTCTATACCTAACCTAACTAGTTTGACATGCCTGTGGGATACTCTATATTCCGTCACAGACATGTCCGTTCACACTTAACCTTTCCTTCAAATAAATACATTCTTTCAGATAAAGCCTTTCAAACCCTGAAGGTGATGATGAGGATACGAGGAAGCGGGGTTTCCGCTCAGTACCATCATTTCATGCAGTCTTACGCCCATCGGTCTCGTGCGGGTTGTCAGCCGTGCATAACCATAGGCTTGTTCATCAATGAATAATACTGAGTGGAGGAAATCCGACTGTCTTGCCCACAAACTTCCACAATAGCTCAGCATGAACTGGTTTCTTTGCAAGGCAATACCCCAGCCTCCACACACAGTTTATTAATGGGGCTTCTTCTAAAAGCCCCATTCTCACATCTCAACACTGAAGTTTATAAATTGTCATGTTTCTTGTATAAAATGTTCAATTTTATCAGTCTGATTGTTCGGGCCAAGGAGTCAGTAAAACTTACCTTGATGCTTCCTGCTTCCTATTTGTAGCTGCCTAGGAACTTTATGACATTGAGATGTACGCATAATTCGCAGCGAGAGAATCGGCGATTTACGATATTTGGCATCAGTTTATTTGCAATGTAGGAACGGATGGTGATTTTCGTTTTCTACTAAGCAGTTAATCTATTTCATCTTTCTTTTGTTGTTATGTTATTATCTATTTCAGATAAATATTTCTTGGCGTGTTCGATTTTGTGGCATTCAGTGTTCTCTTTCTTTTAACCGAGCTATTTTAAATATTGTTAGGTATCCGTTGGGTGTTGAAAAGCTTCAAAGCCAGCTTCTTTTTGATATTAACCTCCTGGCATTCGTCATTTCTCCAGTGGACACGTCTTCGCTTTACTGGACCCCCTGTTACCGGTACAAACTCTGCTGCGGCGGCCTTAACAGCTTGCGTCATATTATCGACATTGACTTCCACGTCGCCGGTCGTTGCCGACCGAGTAACTGACGCCGAGTCAGCAGGCCGGTCAGCATAATACAAATTTAACCGTTGGCAGAACAAAAATTCTTCCAAACGAATAGAGCTACCGATCAAGATGGTCGCTAAAATAAAAGTCTTCCGATGTTTCCCACAGTATGTCTGGAACAATCGTTGGAAAGGCAAACGTCAAGTCAATCGCTCTAAAATTTCACAAATGCACATTAATTTGGATAGGTTTCTCCTTGATTGACACCAGTAAGTTAGTTTCATTCAAGTTAGTTCTCATTTTCTGCCGGGGTGATCGGGTGAATCTCAGCTGCAACAAACGTTGTGATAAGGGAAAGCTCGGGCAGGGTAGTGCATTAATTTATTCGGCTTATGTCGTCCGTACGCCAAACCCTATTTGATAAGTACATCGAACACATTGTCATTTCTTTAGGCGTCTTGAGGTGTACTTGTACAGCCTGGACGTTACCGTTGTCGATCTGGATTACTTGGCCTGTAATTTTTTTTGTCTTTCTTCCCACTTCACCATGAGCAGCCCTACCTACTAATTGCCACGGGTGTAGGAACGATAGCCGTGCGGAGGTATTGATATCCAGAGCGGAGGTGAGTTTCTTGCAAGGAAAGGGCTACAGGTGAAATGCCCTTCATCATTCGTTTTAATCCCTCAATATGCCGTTTTATGCCTTTCAAATTCCACTGGATAATTGGTCCGTTTTACATACTTTCTGTCTTACCGCTATCCGGGGCTTACCCTTGAGCCAACCAATCTGATTTTTTCCTCTGTAGCCGGTAACATATTTTGGATTGCTTTTTTTATAATTTTGCAAGAATTGATCACCGCAATTGATTGTTATGGAAGCAAAACTTTTTCCAAAAATTGCATTTACTAGAGAAGCAGTGTTCTTACATATGTTGGCCTATTAAAAAAGTGAGGATTAAATTAAGCGAGAAAGCTTTTTGTTTTTCCAGACTAGTTGTTTTTGAAGCGTGAACTTCTCTAAACAGTAAATTCCGTTTAGCAAGCAGAAGAAGGGTCTGAAAGAATGATTGTTATTTACAATGTTGGTTGAAGGAGATTGGCTGTAATTCACCGTTTGCCGTGGAACTCTTGTTCATACAGAATTTATAAATTAAATAAAAATTTTAAAAGGGCGAAGAGCCGTGTACCCGGTGATGGAGAAGTGGCTAAAATGAAAAATTGACTCCGAGGCAGAGTTACATTATTCCAGCGGACAGCATTGATTTTTAGGCCGGCGGATAGGTCGAACCGGCCGAGGACTTCCGGCTTCTCTGTTTTCACTCTCAATGTTCAACCGGCTCGTGATCTCTAACTTCATTGGTACTTCTCATCGAAAACATCAATTTATTCAAACAATGAAACGTCCAATTGGGTGGATCCATTTTGGCGGCGGTGAGCCATGACAATCAGACGATCTAAAAAGAACCACGCACAATTTTGAAAAGAATATAAATCGGACAGTTATATTAACTGTTATACATATAGATAGTTGTACCTTCTTCTGTATGATGTATGTTATTTATTAGCGTGAATGGAATAGCCAAATTACCCCGAGGTGTTGGCTAATATTATTTCGAGTATTATTGGGTAGTGTGCCCAGACGCGGGCAATTCGCGCACTTTTGGTTTATTTTAATTTAATTTTATTTATTTCTTTTTGAGGGTTCGCAACAGCAGAGGTTATATCAACCCTCAGGGTGCCGGTGTTTTTTACAAAACGCCCATTTGTAAGTATGTCGGGTTCGAATGAAGAGCCGCTGGATTCGAACCCGGGGCCTTTACCTTGCAGTGATGAGCGCCGTGTCATCGCCTAAACCGTTGCGGCCACCGACACCCCCTTTTGGTTTTTTGCTTCGCACTCCTTAGTGTCGTGGCTTTTCACATGCAGGGTGTTGCTTTACGCAACGTATTCATCCTGCTGACAATAATACCATTTTGTAAGTTCGGTTTAATCCTTGACAATGCTCGGCTGATAGTCTAGGTACATTTCGCCTATTTTAATACTCGTCTGCAATTTCATGAGCTAGACTTGTATTGGCCATGAGACAAAAAGGAGACCCGCACGCGTACTCTTGTCGTACCGAAATGTAAACAATGGACAGTCGCTTTTTTGCCAAATACTATTGACGTCATTGCACGTGATCGATTCTTCTGCCATCTACTGTGCCATCACGTCTTCGGGAAAGCTCAACAACAGGAGTCATGGAAATTATTTGCCCATTACCCAAGGAATATCTTGTACACTGGGATAGGGTGAATGTAATTTATTAGCGTGAATGGAGGGACTCATTCCCAATTACCCGAGGCACATCGAGTTCTCTAGAGGTAGTGTGAATTTAATTTTTTAAGTTGAATGGAAGCGCTTATCCCCATTGCTCCAAGGAATGTCGAGTAGTCTAAGGTAGTGGGAATTTAGTTTATTGACATGTCTCTCCCCCATCACTCCGAAGTATATCGAGTACTCGTGGGGTAGTGGGACTGTAATTTCTTAGCGTGAATGGAATGGCTCTTGCCCAATTACCCGAGGAATATCAAGTAGTCTGGGATAGTTTGACCGAAGTGTGGGGTGTGAATGTAATTTATATAAATTTATACAAATTAATTAACCAGTTTATTTTTTCTTATTGTGGCCAACTATCAGGAATATCAGACAAAATCATAGAACTCGGTACTACCGTAAAATTATGAACTTGGATGATATAAAGATCAATTTAAAACATTCTACTATTGTGTGCATACAATTGCGCATAAAATTCGAATCACAAACAGAACTAACAGTAAGTTTGTTTTGACAGTTTCAAATCGTTTTCGAGTGGTTCTCCGTTGTCAGAAATTTCCATAGAACCAACTTGGTTCTTATGTTGACACGGTTTCATACAGTCCGGATCAGTCGTTTGGCCGTTTTGCAAGGGTTGAACACTCCCGATTTTTTTTCTTTTTTATATCCGTACACTGTACAACTGCGTTGCGGACTAATAGTTATTCTAGCCCCGTTACATGGTGGATATACTCCGTGTATAATCCCAATGTTAAATCAATCAAACCAAAATTAAACAACAATAGCGTCGTAAATTTTCGCCATTCGATGTCTTACAGTTGTAGGTGCAGAAAAATTGTTCAACTTTCGACAAAAAGTCAAAATGTTCATGATGATATTAAACACATAATGGAATTGATTATTTTTGTTTACGTTGAAGTAAAACAAAAGATTTATCTAATTATCGTGTACCGTTTGTAATGTCTTGTTAAATACAAGTGCGAGAATCGATTGTAATTCCATGTTTGTGTTGAGCCCCTTTCGTTCGTTAATGAATATACGTGAGACATTGGCTCCTATGTTTGTTCGGTGACAAACAACAATCGGCAAACTGACAAAATGCTCGAACTTCCACTCTAGAATAAGCCGACTGTAATGGTCACCTTATAATTGCGCATGGGTATATTAATTAATTGCCCGTGATTATTATTGTAAATGGAATCCAATAAACTGCAGTAGAATGAAAGGGAATTGCATTTTTTAAATAAGAAATATTGGTTTAAATAGCAACCACTAGAAAAAATTACATGTCTTGATTGCGACTCGGACCACGAAATGTAATGGATTAAAAAAAATGTTAACTATAATTGTTGCGTTTGTTTTTGTATGAGCACCTGAGAAGAAAAAATGTATACGTTTTTTATAATTTTTTTAAAAGATGTATTTGTAATGTGCTTAATTTATTTATTCATGATCTGTTTTTAAAGAAATCGGTGAGATATAAAGGTTCATGGGATATATATACAGGGTGTCCCAGTTCCTTCTGACAAAACTCAGGGAATCGATTCTACTCTTCGTTTGGAGCAAAAAATGCTTAGGCGAAAATTTTCGCAAAGTTCTCTATTTTGAAGATATTCGTCAATTTAGGTTTTTTCAACTTTTCACTACCTTACCACATAAAAACGCTTGCAACTTCCAAAATGTTGAGACTACAATAAATCCAATTACACCATTTGAAAGAACGCTAAATTTGCTGTAAGTTACTTCTATTTGCAATAATCTGAATGACAGAAAATGTTAGCCAATATCAGTTGGAACATGTCAAAATTACAAAATTTAAAATTTTGGTCATGATTGCACGTTCTACTGAGGTTACAAAAAAATACCTACAACTTGTCAAATTTCACAAAAACTTCTTCTTCTAATATGCTTTACGTTGATTTTTCAACTCTACTAGAACGTTATTTAAAAATCTGGATATATCAACGTAAAGCATATTAGATGAAAAAGTTTTTGTGAAACTTGACAAGTTGTAGGTATTTTTTTGTAACCTCAGGAAGTTGTAGGCGTTTTTATGTGGTAAGGTAGTGAAAAGTTGAAAAAACCTAAATTGACGAATATCTTCAAAATAGAGAACTTTCCAAAAATTTTCTCCTTATCATTTTTTGCTCCAAAGGAAGAGTAAAATCGATTCCCTGAGTTTCGTCAGAAGGAACTGGGACACCCAGTATATATATATAATATAATTTATTTATTCATAATTTAATTTATTTATTACAGTATTGATTATTTATGAATTTGTATACTATAAAAATAGAGTTGATGTGTAAACTGATTTCTTGTTTATCACTGTAAAAAATTCAACCAAGCAGTCTGACTATCAAAATACTAAGAATAAACGTCAAAATACAAAAACTTAAAAAAATAAAAGCTCATGTATGCGACTATCAAGAAGTTGCCAAGAAAATTAGTGGTCCAGATGACGAGGACCAACAATGTAGCCTTCAGGATTGACCCTTTTTGGCCTCAATGTTACATACACCTTTGCGATGGAAAATACACGGAAAAAGCAAAAAAAAAAAAGAGTGAAAAGCTCACCTTCAAATTCTGGAAAGTATACTGTGTAGTGTGCCGAAGTTCTCCTTTGCCCATTGAAAGCAAGCTTTTACTTTATCAACGAATATTTTGGCATTTTTAGGTAACTCACGGAGTATTTGGGAGACAACTTAATTGAAATTGAAATAAATGTACGAGAATAATAAATTTATTAAGTATTCCAAATTCGCTTAAAACAACCGAAAAATCACCTAATGGGGTCTACGGCCCATTGGCAAGGGCGATGACAGAAAAACCGATGATACACAAAAAATTACCATATTCACGAATTAATTAAAATATTTCAACTACTTTACGTTATTTTTTTTTTTTTTTCCGACAAAATGCTTATTTTGTACAGATCTGAAATCAGGTATCCTGGTCGTGACTTCGGAAATTTTACTGAACGTTACTATTACAAGGATAAGTAATTCATCTTAATAACCCGTCGAAAGCACAAGTAAAAGTTGAGACTGGAAGTGAGAGTTATGTTGATGCGGTAGACATTTATGTTTGCTTCTACACAGTTTCCGACATATCGCGTTTTGGTATGACAAGCGCTTTAGTATTTAATTTTCTGGCCGGAGTCGGCGAATCGGCAATTTTTTTTTGTTGTGCCCTAAGTTCCCTTTCTTCAAATCTGTATTATTTCTTTGTATTTATTTTCCAAAACGAAAATAAATTGAGTTGCCCTTGTTTCCACAGACCAATGAAAATAATATTACCCCAAACTATACCTCATTCTACGAGTCAATTGTACTCTAGGAGGGTAGAGGTTATTTTAAGATACAAACATTATACATGTATACTTTATATGTATGTACATATTTTTGTTTAACTTTAATATTTAGCATTTTTTTAAATTAAACCTAGATACATTCACCCTTTTTAATTGCAAATCAACACTTTTTAATTTCCAAATTTTACCTTTTTATTTTAAAATAATTTTTAAAGTACAAATTAACCTTTTTAATTGTAATCAACCCACCATTTTTGAAATGTTTTTGATTGGTCTTCATTTGGATATATTACATATGAAAATATTAACTACTCGTATTGTTTAAAAAAAATGGTGAGCTGTTCAAACCACAGGCAATTTTTTTCAAATTTTAAAAACATGTGAAATTTTATAACAAACGATTACAAATATCTGTAAGTCTGCCATATATGACTGTATCAATGTTTTTCTAGCTTCATTTATATCTTATTGCATACATATGTACATATTTTTATTTAACTTTAATATTTTTAGCATTTTTTCATTTAAACTTTTTTTCCTGTCTTGTCTTGAACACTTTTGTAAAAGAAAAACGTTAAATTTGTGTTTTCAGACAATGAACGTTCGTATTTCTTCAACGATTTCCTTTGTAAAAAAATACTTTGGGGTAAATTGAGATGGAATTACTTCCATCTTGGATGCCGAATAACAACTAGAACTGAGTCGGGGTTGTCGCAGGTGATGTTGACGGGAAGTAGATACGTCTGAATACGTATCATAGAAAGTTGTTCGGAAGTTGAGCTGATAGCAAGTTGAGCGTGTGAACCAGGCCAAAACTCAACCATTTCAATTCAATTTTGTAGTACAGTCTGTAGTTAACGCTGAATAATTCCACTCATAGAATTACTGGGACTTTCAAAAATAACGTCTTATATGCCTGATCGGTTTTTACACGAGTCTATTGTAATATTTTTCGAGTGGAGATATTCTTTTTTTCTTTTACTATGATTCAGCTGAACAAGTGACAAACCAGACAAATAAATTGTTAATCTTTAAGTTATTAGCATGAACCGGGTCTCTTGATCTTATATCACTGTTTATATAGAAATGGAAAATTTTCTAAAGAAAAATACCAGGCAGTACCTTTTCAGGGTTCGAGTTAACCTTTTCAGGATGCCGGCGAGGAGGCGAATTTATTACAGCATAAAACGCCACCCGTTCTAAATTATCTTAATTTTCATAATTTTCAAAGATTAAAACTATCGTTCATAATGCCCAGCGAGGAGGGATTATTTACATAATTACATTCTTCGTTACTCCACCCTAGTAGTACTGTATATAATAGGGACGTTGTTCGTAAACTAATTATCAAGTTAGCGGGAGTTTCTCAAAATAACCACTAATGAAGAACGATGAATGTTGACTCTTACTGTTTAATTGAAGGTAGGCCTAACCGCCAATAACGACCTGGGAAAATTAAACAAAAACACACATATGTATGGGTTTTGTTTTTATTGCTAATAAAACCTTTACCTAGTAGTTCTGATTTTATGAATCAATGATACATCATTTTTAAGTTTATCTTAATTGTCATGAAAATGTGGTTGAGTTGAACAATTTGTGTCACGAGCGGGATTCGAACCCAGGACCTCCGGAACAGTACCCCGATCAGGACTCGACCACTCAACTCAACAGACAATTCAACATTCAACAATTCAACTCAACCACATGTTTCATAATAATTAAATAAATTATTTTGGTTAATTGGACAAACTCAAATTTTATAATAGATTTAAATTTGTCGTCGCCTTTTTTTAAAACTTTCTTGGTTTATGTGACAAAGAGACTAATTTACTGCCTTGTTCAAAATTTAGTATTCAACTAAAGCTGGCATAATTGAATGAGGGTGTGGTGATTATTACAATTCATCATCCGACGTGGCATTAAATCATAAAGTTGTTGGGGTGTTTTTCTCACACTACTAATTATAACGTTTGTTCGAGGTTCAAGGAAGTACGGTATCGAGTTTATTTATTTTTGTTACGCTCATCTTGATCGTCGTCATTTTAAAAAATAACTGATCCGGTAGATAACTATTATTTGTATATTTGTGATTAGGCAAGTTCTCAAAATTGTCGAAATGTTCGCTCTTATTGCTCGGGCGTTGCCAACTTTTAGTTACATGTTTTGAATTTATTAGATGTCGTGGTCCGATTGGCCAAATAACATCTATCAATTAATTAATCTTTATGTAAGGTATTTGTTGAGATAAAAATTCAGTGTCGCCAGCGGGACTGGAACCCACGACCTTGGGCTAAATACGCCGCTGCTCTGCCACTTGAGCTATCGTGATTTCCATCCACTCGGACACTAACTTCCCATCTCATCCCAACCTTTCGAATTTTCCCTCCTTTTGAAAAATGGCAAAAAGGAGGGAAAATTCGAACGGTTGTAGGTTGAGATGGAGAATTGGTGTACGAGAGGATCGAAGTCACCATAGCTAAAGTGATAGAGAAAAGGCGTATTAGCCGAAGGTCGTAGGTTCGAACCATGGCGCTGAATTTTTATCTCAATCAATACTTTACGTTTTAAGTTTAAGGTTTGAATCCTAGTTCTTAGATGAACCATAAAGTTTTTTTATTTAAATTTTTAAACTTTCACTATATCTTTTTGTTAGTAGAAAAATTAATTAATTTTAATTTAAAATGGACGTTAAAATGAAAATCCTGACTTTTTTAATATTTTCAGTTTTAATTTTTTTATTTAAATTAAACTATTGTAACTTCAACACAATCATTTTTTTTAAATTTCAAATAACTATTTTTAACTTCAAGATAACCTTTTTAAATGTAAATTAACCCTTTATAACTTCAAATTATACTTTGTTAGTTTCAAAGTAACCTTTTCTTTAAAGCATTAAAACACTTAAGAAATATTATGAAATATTGTATATTATGCAAAGTAAAATTTATGAGGCCAAATTTTAAAATTTTTAAATAAAAAATAATTGGGATGTTCAATGAACACATGAAAATTTATTGTATTTGTATAATGTAAAAAATTATATTAAAATTAAATCTTACAAAAGGTTTTCATTAATTTTTCATCTCAACTTTAGTCAAATTAATGAGAATGTAATTAAGAAAATATACTCAATTATTTTAAATATCTTCGAGCCTAACTTAATTATTCAATTTAAACGTTTTACTTCAAATTAACTATTTTTAAATTGAAAATAACCCGTTTTAACTTCAAATTAAATCTTTTAATTGTACATTTTAAATTGTAAATTAACCCTTTTTAATTAAAAAATTAAAACTTTTAAACTACAAATTATCACGTTTAATTACAAAGTAAAACTTTTGTCTTCAAATTAACCTTTTTCATTGTAAATGAACCCTTTATAATTGTGAATTCACCCTTTTAATTGTAAATTAGCACTTTTTAAACGCTAAATTTAACCTTTTTTAATTTTGAAATAATTTCATAAAGTACAAATTAACCTTTTTAATTGTAAATGACCCACCATATTTGAAATTTTTTTGTTTGGTCTTCATTTCGATATATTACATATTAAAATATTAACTACTCATACTGGTAAAAAATAAAAAAATGGTGAACTGTTAAAACCACAGGTAATTTTGTTTTTCAAATTTGAAAAACCTGTGGGATGGTATAACAAAGATTACAAATATCAAACACTCTACCACACATGACTGTATCAATATTTTTTTCTAGCTTCATTTATATCTTATTGCATTTTTAATTGTTATTGGATTTTTGAACTAAAAAGGAATATTTGCAACCTTCAGAAAGTAGTTTTGTTTTTTTGTAAATTTGTGACACATCCATTTTAAATTTTTGTTTAACTTACCTTCGTTTATTTCATAAAGAGACTAATTTACGGTCTAGTTTAAAGTTTAATATTCACCTAGCCGAGTATAATTTTAATGAGAATGTAGTGATTATTACACTTATTGTTAAAAGTGTTGCGGTCTTTTTCTCACCCTAAAAATTATAACTGTTGTTCGAGTTTACAGGAAATCCTATAACACATTTTATTATGATTGAGTTCGTTTCCTCGATAAACTGGCAAACTGATGCGACCTTTAGAGAGGTGGCTGTATTGAGTATAGGCCACGGTTCGGTACTTCTTGGAGATGTGCCTTGGTCAAAAGTGCGTAAGCGCCCCACTCAACAGGCGACCACCAGGACCCCCTGTTGCGCTTGCTTAAAAAGATTGATACTTTTTGCGGTATGTCGTTTGTCTTATGAAAAAATTAATCAATAGGGATTCAAAAAGGCGTGAAACTGGTAAAAATAGGCTCTGAGCTTAGATTGTGATTGTTTGAAAGTATGTTTATTTAATTTTGACATTTTATCATATGAAAAATACAAGGTGAATTTTTTGGCGGGCTAACTGCTAGTGCTATTCCCGGCTCCTAATGTTTATTCTGTATCGCATTTGCTTTATTACACCAATGTTTGATGTTTAATCCATTCACCCGTGATAAGAATATTTTTTCATTAAGTCAATTAAATACACATTCATGCTATTTGAAAGATTATCCCACCCAAATTACCCTAAATTTGGTTGGTCCAAACAGTTCTCGAGATACTGCTGAAACCCCACCCCTAAAACTACGTTAAAATTATGTACAGCCTAAATATACGGTCGGAAGCCGGGCAACACGTTTTCCACCTTGACGCACTTCATTAGCAGCAATAAATAAACTGCGCAAAATGTATAGGGCTATTTGTAATTTATTCTTATTTAATAATTATTCAGAAATTGTGAGATGCGGTCTGGTGTGATGTAGGTTTCAGAAAAACATTTTCTTTTTCGTGCCAACGTTTCGATCTTTATTGAGATCATCTTCAGGGCCTGGGATTTACAAACATTGTTTACATATNTATATCGGTTAATATATAGCTGGGATTATGATAATATGTCAAATCAGTTATTAAAAATGAGGATTAACAAATTTTTTTGTTTTTGTTTGGATTTTTTCTTTTATTTTTTACAACTAACAAGAGTATATCGGTTAATATATAGCTGGGATTATGATAATATGTCAAATCAGTTATTAAAAATGAGGATTAACAAATTTTTTTGTTTTTGTTTGGATTTTTTCTTTTATTTTTTACAACTAACAAGAGTATATCGGTTAATATATAGCTGGGATTATGATAATATGTCAAATCAGTTATTAAAAATGAGGATTAACAAATTTTTTTGTTTTTGTTTGGATTTTTTCTTTTATTTTTTACAACTAACAAGAGTATATCGGTTAATATATAGCTGGGATTATGATAATATGTCAAATCAGTTATTAAAAATGAGGATTAACAAATTTTTTTGTTTTTGTTTGGATTTTTTCTTTTATTTTTTACAACTAACAAGAGTATATCGGTTAATATATAGCTGGGATTATGATAATATGTCAAATCAGTTATTAAAAATGAGGATTAACAAATTTTTTTGTTTTTGTTTGGATTTTTTCTTTTATTTTTTACAACTAACAAGAGTATATCGGTTAATATATAGCTGGGATTATGATAATTTGTCAAATCAGTTATTAAAAATGAGGATTAACAAATTTTTTGTTTTTGTTTAAATTTTTTATTTGGTTTTTTCCAACTAACAAGAATATATCGGTTAATGTAAGCTAAGATTATGCTAATATGTCAAATCAGTTTTTAAAAATGAGGTTTAACAAATTTTTTGTTTTTGTTTGGATTTTCTATTTTGTTTTATCCAACTACCAAGAGTATATTAATTTGATTAAAATTAACAGAATAAGAATAAATTACAAACATCCCAGTTAATTTATCGCGCAGTTTACGTCCATACACAATAAAAACCACGGATTTACCATCCTAAGTTTACCTAGTTGCTTCGCCAGGTCTGTTGGTTCTCGATGTTCCACACACACCGTGTCCATACACACTTAATCATTCTCGCAAATAAATACATTCACTCTGTTGGGTAGCCACCAGGGTGTTTTGTAGTACGGCAGTGAACGCTATCACACTAGCACGTTTTATATAAAACTAAATAACCTAGAATACTTTGGTCTGTTTGTAGATACACGATATTCTCTCACAAATTCTCTCACGAAAATTCACTCAAATTTTCAGTCTATGTATGAAAGGGCTCCCTGTACGCGACAATATACGATTATCTTCTTCAGGCATAGAATCAATTTCTTATTATAACAACTGAAGTGCTTTAGAATTTGTTTAAAACCTACAGCCAGGCCACATCATGTTCTTGCGGTGCTAATTCTATTAATATATGCTTTACAAATACTTGTGCGTCGCATGAAGGGCGTGGTCTTTCTTTAGCTAGGTGATAAATGCCAATGCGTCAGCTTGGTGTGGCCTATTCGCAAGCGAGTCTGTATAAAATAAGGAAAATAAATAATTCTATCTTCATTATTAATTTTGTTTACAGTTTTTATTATTCACTTTTTTGTAATATAATGTACGAGTACCTACCTCAAAGCCTGGAATGTCGAGACAGATACAAAACTAATAAACGTGAAATATTAAAACTCCTGCCAAGTTTAGATTTTATAGGACCGCAGTGGCCTTTCCTAGACGACTTTACCCCTGAACTCATAGAGTAGGAATAGTATGGAAATCGTAAAACTTGATGCTTTCACACCTTCCTCTTCCAGCTCGATCACTTTATCGTGCAGAGTGCAATGCCAAATAAAGATTTCTAGTCTGAACTCCTTCAGGATAAAATATCGCGAAAACTCGGATATTATTACAACGATTCAATATTAGTAGACATATAAAAAGAAATTTATATGATCTCACTAGATTGATTACGGAATTACGATTGGAGAGTTACTTTACTATTGGACCAAGATTTTTTTTTCACGTTCATCCCTAAATCCAGGGGTACCACGAGACCCATCGATTTGCCATTTTCACGACACCAAAGGAGTTAAAACCCTGGGAACATGTCTCCGATTTTTCCTGAGACAACAAGATAATCTGGTCTCAACGCCGTAGTCGAAAAACGTCCCTCGCATCACGTCCCTTTTGGGACGAGATAACGCTGTTTTTTCCCCCTTTCTCTCTTGTCCTCTTATTTCTACGTTGTAATGCCATTCGAACTTATAGATTTGATACTAATTACTGATTTCACTTGTTAATTTACATTTATTTTCTGAATATATTAAGTGTCCATATCGAAAAATCAGTGTGTTGAATAGGTTGGTAGCTTTACTCCCTAAACAGAACCTACTGAGCCAATGCGATTTAGAAAGGGGATTTCTATATTTGGTAATACAATCGTTTTGTTTAATATTAAAATATTAACATTAATATGTTTAACATCAAATTAGCTAAACCAAAACAAAAGCTTTAATGTTTCTTTGTTGATCTAAACGCAGTGTTTGACACTGTTGACCGCAGAGGTGTAATCTTTAAGTTAATTTTGGGTAACTCATCTAAGATACTTAAAATTTTAAAATCTCTGTTTCGGGGAGCAGTATCAAGTATTACGGGGCATGAAGGTATGTATAAATTTTTCAAGGTAAAAAGTGACGTAAAACAAGCCCTCTTCTTTTTACTCTTTTTAGGCGATCTCCCTGCTGTTCTGGACGGTGGAATTCGCGTTGGAGATATTTTAATTAATAATTTACTGTATACGCATTGCTATGATGTCAGATAGTGTCACAAGTGTCCAGAAGGTTACTAAGATTTTGGAGTCTTACTGCTACCAATGGAATTTGACAGTAAACCTTCAGAAATCAAAGATTATGGTATATTAGGAGAAGAAGAAAATTGTTCGACAGATCGTTGCATTTTTAACCGTGAGAGAATTGATGTAGTGAATGAAAGTACAAATCTTAGTGTGATACTCACTACCTTTCTTTCATTCTTTCAACACCGAGAGCAGAAAATCCCTAAATACAACATCGAAGCCACTTATGTTGCAAGAAATTGTGCCTAGTAAGGTGTAAGGTATTTAATGCAATATGCCGTTCAATACTATGTTATGACTGTTAGGTGTGGGGCTTCTAAAGATTTGAAACGATAGAAAAAGTGCAGCAGTTTTTCATATGTAAATTGTTCCCATTACCTCAAGTCACAGCTAATTACTTACTTTATCTTGAGAAGTCAACAGATTTACCTTTAGCTTATACTTTTACTGTCCACTTCACGTTCCTCCTGAAGTCTCTGATGTCCCATGGCACGCGACTGGCAAAAATAACGGCCTTAAAGATTATCTCTGTCTGCAAAGTACTATGTTTTATTTCAGAAATATAACGTGCGAGGTTTTTCCAATGGAAAATCGTTCAGGCTGATATGGGTACCTCAAAACACTCACTAGAAAAAATAACTAAAAGTCACTGAGATTTTTTTTAAATTTATTTGTTACCTATTCATGATAGTATAATATACAAATATTTGCCCACGATTAATATATCACACAGCACAACACTAGCACTAATGCCAGCACTGCACGGGTAGAACACATGCTTTGAGGAGCCGGCCATTGCTGGCACTCAGTGTGTACGATTAGGGGTCAAGGAGGTCCCGAGGCCACCGTCGGTTGAGGCGACGTGGTGGATTGTCAGGATGGGAATGAGTGGAGAGGGCTTGAGCAGTATGGTTAGGATGGTTTGAAAAGTTGGTGCGGAAGGTTTGGAATCTGGACCGGATTAGTTCGTTGACAAAAAAAGTTGAGGTCTTTGTGTTGAGGGTAGTGACATAATAAGGTGCTTTGAGAATTTGTCTAAGGACTTTCGATGGGAAGGACTGGATGCGCTGGATATTGGAAGGCTTGGCAGTATCCCACAATTCCACTCTGTATATCCATTTGGTCTTAGTAAAGTCTTGTACAGTGTTTGCTTTGTCTTAATTGTCAAAGTCGATTTCGGTCTTAAAAGTCTTCGTAGTAGATCAAGTCTTGTATTAAGTTGCTGTTTTTTAAGTCTTGTGTGGGGATTCCACGTCAGTCTGCAGTCGAGATATAGTCCCAGGTATTTAACTTGAATGGAAACTGGTATCTCTTTGTTGTTGATGTACAATGGAGGGCAACACTGCTTTTTCAGCGTAAAAGTACACTGAGTGCATTTTTCTTCATTCAGTCTCGTCTACATTTTTTACACCAGTCTTCGATAAGCTCAAGGTGTTCCTGGATGTTGGAGATAGCTTGGACACACTGAGAATAGTGCTTAAACGTTCAAAACTCTTCACACCTAAATTTATACATATATAGATCTACACTCTTGCTTATTTAATTTTCAGATAGACAACTTTGGTACTTTCTTTATGTCATATCTCCGTTGGTTATTAAAAATTACGTTCCAGGTAATCTATGGTTTGAAATAAAGTATATTATTATTGTTGCAATTCGTTTTATCTAAGGTCTTGGTTGAGATGAAAAAGTTAGTATCACGAGCGGGATTCAAACCCACGATCTTCAGCTATATATGGATTAATATAGCATTATTAATATTACGTGTCTACATTTGTTTATACGTGCATATTATATCATTTTGCTTTTGGATTTATAGTAAAATATATCTAAGCAATGAAAAACAACCGTTCGATATAAGGTTTTAGATATTACGATCTTTAGCACTTTTAATCATCAGATTTATAGTGAAATGAATACGGAATAAAAGATTTATCTAGTTGTATTTGAACGATGGGAAAGAAAGGAGATATTCGACAGCTCGATTCCACTTTTGGAGCAATCAAAATTGCCAGCAGGTTGCATTAAAAGAAGGAGTTTACCATATCAAAAGCACACTCACGCATATCGTTGCAATATCAAAGAAATCGATCTACGGTTCGGAATGAGCAAACATGAGCAGTCACGCAAACGCATGATCACAGATACAGGAACAAAGTTATATTCATCGTTACTCTGACTCGCTTTCAAAATCGACGATCGTTTCTGAACTTGTTCCTCTTTACTGAAAGACTTGCAAATCCGTAGAAAAATTTATTTTTTATTAACTAGGTGACATCCTTGGCACCTCTCATTGTATATTTTATATATAAAATTACACACTGCCTTTCAAAAAAAACCCTTGTTTTTGCACAAAAAAATAGTTCACTTTGAAAATTAATATTTTTTCTGCCTTTTAAGCCACAGACCTACGCTAGATTACAATTTCTAAAAATTTTAAATTTTACGCTGAACAAGATGGTTTTTATTAAAATGTCCCCTAGCTTCATTCATTCATCAGTAAATTCAAAAATTCTGGAAAATATTAATTTTTGCACTTTTGACGAAAACTTCAAATTGAGGTGTGGATCCAAGAAATCGTCTTGGAGCGACCCCTCTTGCAATCGATAAGATATTGTTATAAGTTACGATTAATTAAGGTTTTTAGTTGAGATAAAAAAGTCATTGGTACGAGCGGTACCTCTACCACTTGAGCTATCGTGACCTCGATCCACTCGGACACCAACTTCCTATCCTCAACCCCACCTTTTGAATTTTCCTCCTTTTTGCCCTTTTTCAAATGTCGTGTAATCGGATTGGATGCTCGATGACAAATGAAATGAACACAGAGAGCTTTAGTGAAGTATACTTCATTTTAATTCATTAAATTCACTAATTTCCTGGTCCGCTTGACCAATTGATGAAGGATGATGAAGTTGGTGTCCGAGTGGATCTGGGTCACGATAGCTCAAGTGGTAGAGCAGCTGCGTATCTAGCAGAAGATCGTGGGTTCGAATCCCGCTCAGGCCATTGACTTTTTATCTCAACTAAAAACCTTAATTAATAGTAATATAGTAATTGGTCAAGTGGACCACGAAATTAGTGAATTTAATGAATTTAATTAATTGAATGAATTTATTTAATGAATTTAATTTTAACAATTGCACTTATATTAGAGTCATAACGTAAAATTCATGGAAACGATTGGGCCGAGAAGTTCCAAGTTTCGTGCACCATCCAAGTGAATAGGGGAAAATATCGTGCTAGGGGTTAAACCGCCCCCTCAGAGTTCAATACAGAAAAGGTCGTTCAAGTAATTATTAGTAAGGACAATTAATAAAACCAGGGTTCAAATATACAGTTTATTAAACAAACATATCTTACATGTCGAAGCTTCGGAACCAACAGACGCAGTAGGTAAGAACCACTGCGTCGCAAAATAATAAAATAATAAGTCACCATATAACTTCACCTAACTCACTTTAAAATATAGACACACTTGATATAGTTATTACTTAAAATTTTATTGTTTGTGTACTTAATAACAAAACCAACTTGATTGGGTACAAATAATTTATTAGAAAACCATCCTCATTCCAATGGACAGAACAACGAAGACAATTTGAACCTATGTTTGATTTTTGTTTTCAAACATTGATTCAAATCTCGTCAGGAAAATGCACATTCCAATACACATTGGTTTTACAACCTGAAATAAATGATATCAACGCTTGTAGATGTAGGTGAGTACTGCGCGCTTGAGAGCTTTTTTTTTTTTAGGCTGGGACATCCGACATCTAGGTCATTTCAGCCCCCCACTTAGTTCATATTCTATTTACCCTTTCAAACACTACATTCATACAAATAAATACATTCATACACATAATACACATTAATACATCCATTCAGTACACTCATTCCGTTTGGTCGGTGGAGTACTTGATATTCCTCCACTGACCCTATACTCAAACTAATCTAGATTGGAGTCGATGAGGTACTTTTATAAATATTCCGCCATCGACCCCGAGCACACACTCTTACGCTCTCATCGTTAGAGGGGTGATGACGTTATATTTCACCCTCGCCCCTCGCCATTCACGCTAATAAATACATTCACTCATACAAAACATATAGACACACAATACATAAGACATACTATGTACAATAAAAAGCTCCAATCTCCCCCACAAAGCGGAACAGGGGACTCTGAAACTCGCTACCGTGTTCGAGAACTCTTCTTAAGTCCGGCGGCATACCTACACGCTCTATGTATGGAGCCAAGGCATGACACGTCTCTGTTATGTGTAGAGCTCTATTGAGAGCTATTCTAATTCACTTTCTGAATAGCACACCGGTGAGTCCTAGTTGCTCAAGAAAATTGATTAATACGCCCGATTTCGATGGTTGAATTCCTTCTACGGTTACGATGTACATCCCAAAACACTTCCGCGGGCGCCTGTCTTCTGTTTCCATGCAGAATCTCGATACGCCGTGTTGGACTATATTAATCTTCTTCAAACCCCATTCATCTGCAGTGCCACGTTAACAATCCTGTTTCGAAGATTTTTCCTGCTTCCTTTAATGCATTGTGTAGCTTCTTTCCTTCCCAAACTTGCTAATTGTTTGCTCATTTTCATTTTGTATTTTTGCCTAATATACACGTTAGGATGAATAGAAGGACTGATGACATATCAGCGGTATAGCATCCCGCTTCCTTGTAGGAGGATCCCGCACATTCGTTTCCCTCTACTCCTACATGCTCCAGGACTCAGCAGAAATTTTATTTTCTATATATAATTTATTTAATTTGATTTTAATTCATCACCATCATTGAGCTAATGATTTTTTGGCTTAATGATTTGATGGCATTTATTGATAGGTTGCTAGTTAAAATAATAAAAAATTAACTTTAAAAGAATCAACAATAGGACTCACCCACCCTACCATAAATGAATCATTAGGTTTCCGTTGTTTGCCATACATTGGTGAATTATCAGAAAAAGTTAGTAAAATTTTTAAACAAGAAGGTTTTAGAATAGCTTTTAGAAGTACGGTTTCACTTAAAATCTTCCTCTCAAAACCTAAATACAAGGTAGACAACTTGGCAAAAAGCGGGGTTTGTAATTGTAATGATTGAGATATTAAATATATAATACAAAGCGGTAGAGAAATAAAAACGAGAGTAAAAGAACACTTGCCTAAATCGAACAAATTTTCGGAATTTAAGGACCATCTAAAAGAAACAAAACATATTTTCAATTCTAACTTAAATACAACAGTTTACATAGTTTCAAGAAATGGCGAGAACTAGATTGGTTTGAGAAATTTGAAATGAAAAAATGTAAAATTGAACATGGAGATAAATGCATTAATAATATAATAGATTTTGATCTACCTCCCATTTTAAATATGTAATATTAAACGTCCAAATAATTAAAATAATTATTTATTTTAATTGTTATTATTTTTATAATAATTTCATAATATTAAGGTATTATTCTAATTTTTAACTTTTTTCTGTAATCACTAATTTATAATTGATTTCTTAAATTATTTAGCATTATAATATTTACTTGTGTTATAATTCCCGCTTTTCGCACGTTCAAAAACTCCATTAAAAAACTAGCTTCTCATTGGAACGTCGCGTTGGCCTCTTCAACTGATGATGAACTAAAAGCTCGAAATCCAGATCGTTGCAAAACAACTTACTGTGAGTAGGAACTATCTTTTTAAAAAAGGATTGAACACCGCACTCACTCCGTCATTCATCTTTCTATTGATAGCTATATTTTTGTTTTGTACCCTTTGTTCAGATTGATTTGTATACAGCTCTTGACTGCATTCAGCCTGGAAGTTACTTCCAGAACACATGGTTTTGAGTATTTGGTTCCAGAACGGAATATTACTGCCTCCAGTTCTTACGTTCTAAAACAATCAGTGTACTTGCAGATACATCAATACTTGTGCGGAAAAAAATTAAATTAAAAAAAAATCCATCTAACATCTGACAGCCAAATAGCCTTAAAAGCAGGACCACGTAAAAGATCAAATCGAAATAATCGGGTAATACATCAATAATTTATAAAACCTGAAAGACAAAACAATCTGCCAGTATTTTCCGTTCCAGGCCGCAAAAGAATTCTAGATAATGATAATGCAGATAAAACTGACAAGAGGGAATTCTTAAATGTCCCTATTGTCCAAAGTGCTATTCTTAATTCGAGATATTCCACTTTTCAAGTTACTTCAACCTTTCACAACTTTATTCCATGAAGTCCCTTCTATCACATAAAATATTAAACTTACTGTAAATTTGATTTCAGTAATGGTAGAAGAGCGTTCAAAATCATATGGGATTAATTTGTGTTTTTACTGTAAATTAAGCAAAAAAAAAAAAAAATCACTAAGACGATCAACTTTACGCTTTACCAAAGCTCTTTTCTAAAGTTTAAGTAAATACTGACAGACAAGGAGTTTACAGAAAAGACGCCCTGTCTGATTTCTTATAAACATTCTAAACTTTCAAACATTATCTTGAAGTATATTGTCAATCCAGTTTTGGTTATCACAATTTTCCGCCACTGTACAGAGAATGTTTTCTTTTTCATCTCATTCGGCATGATTACACCAATAATCTACGCATATCATCAAGATGCACTTTGAAAAAAGACATTGATTATTTCATTATCGCAAAATCCTTCCTCGTATAATTTCCTGAACCGAGATTGAAGACTTCCTCCGGCCTAATAGAACTTTCCACCCTACGTAGAAAACATCCTCCACATTGTCAACAGGATGCAACCAATATCATTGGGATTCAAACGGTTCGATCAGTATAATTTCCTGTCTGGTAATTTTTTAAGACATCTAGTCTTTCATAGAATATATTGGCACCATAATTTTTGCATTTAAAACATTATTTTTTTTTTGCATGTCAACTTTCTTGAATTACAATTGTATCAGGGATTATACTCTAAGCCGTTAATACTTTGTATATAAGAAATTTTGTATATTATGGCTTAATATGTCGTAATGACTTGTTATGTTCAAAACTCGTTTCTATCTTTTTATATTTTTATTATTTTTTCGGCACACTTTTTCTAATTTTCATTATTTTCTATTACAATCCATCCAGATAGGCATTTAACTGATTTACGTTCCTTTGTTACTTCGTTAAATATCATTTTCATACAAGTTGAACGTTTGTGAATTTCATTAGATTTCGTAGTCCGACTGATCAAAAAATCTTTAATTTTATATCAACCAATACCTTATATAAAGATTAATTAGTTGAAAGATGTTATTTGGCCAATCGGACCACGAAATCTAATGAATTTAATAAGTTAAATGTAAAGTATATCTTCACTAAAGCTCTCCGTGGCAATTTCATTTTTCACCGAGAATCAAATAGATGACACGACATTTGAAAAACGGCAAAAAGTAGGGAAAATTCGAAGGGCTGGGTTGGGAGGGGAAGATAGTGTCCGAATGGATGGAAGTCACGATAGCTCAAGTGGTAGAGCAGCGGCGTATTTAGCCGAACGTCGTGGGTTCGAATCCCGCTCGTGACACTGACTTTTTATCTCATCCAATACCTTATATAAAGATTAATGAACTGAAAGTTTTTGATTTTTTCACCGTTCACTTACTTACTAATTCCAATGAACGCCATTGGGTGCGCGGTTGTAATTCCTTACAAGTATAAGCTTCGGAACCACCTCACTCACTAGGTAAAAACCGCTGCGTCTGAAAATAATAACTCCGAGACTTATTACCGAGTCACCATATAACTTCACGAACTCACTTTAAAATACAGACACACTTGAAGTAGTTATTGCTATTATTCACTCCATCCATTAGATCCCAGAACCGGTGGGCAATACGAGTCGGAAAATTATTTTTTCTCGTATTTCTAAATTTTAATTTACAAACTTTAAACCAAACCCCTTAAACAAGTAAAAACTAACAAATTGAGACATTTGAAAATATATGCATTATTGACTACATGTATTTGTATACATAAAAGTTATTTTATGTTCTTATGTTTTTTTCATGATGGACAGAGTGTCAAGAGTAAAAATATTTTGGAGGGATGGGGCGGGTTAGACATTTAAGAGGCGACGGTAGGATTCGAACCCACGAGCGCTGAGTCTACTAGCCAAGTGTCCGATGCAGTAAACATTCGGCATTGTATCCGTCGTAGGAAGTTAACTAGGATAATGCCATGCTGAGTCTATGGCTGTTTAAATGATTAGTATAAAAAAAGTGTTGTAAATTGATTTGACCCATCGTCTGCGACACTTAATGAGTAGTTGGCCGTTAAATGTATATGTATGTATTTTTCTCGTTGTTAAAGTTTTAACTATTAAGGAAAAACTTGCAAAAGTAGTCAGATAAGTATTTTCTGTCTGCTTAATTCACTTTTTATTTTCCTCTCTTTTAGGGCTTTATAGCTTTATGCATCAGGTATTAGTTCTCTATCAATTAGCTTGAAAATTGAAATCGAAAAGTAAACCTTCTTGAATTACTAACCCTTCTCTCTCTGGTTTGGTTGTATCAAAAGCCAGTGTTATTTTTCTTTCAATTACTATCCTTCTTTTTTCTTAACGGTGTAGTTGCTTTGTTTACCTTATTAGCTATTAATTCTCTATCAATTAGCATGTAACGTCAAATCGGAAAATAAGTATTCTTAAATTATAAACCCTTTTTCTCCAGGTTAGGGTGCATCTCATTCCACCGTTCTTTTTCTTTCAATTACTACTGCGCTTTTTCTCGGGGAATTGAGGCGTTAGAAATAACCCTCCCTCTTCCCATGTTGTTGTGCATCACAACTGCTTTTTCTCGGGAGTATTGATGCTTTACGTACCCTACATGATACTTGTTTTCTATTAAATTAGTATGAAATGTCAAATCGAAAGTTAAGCATTCGTGAAATTATAAGCCTCCTGTCACTAAGTTGGAGTCTCACTTGTGCTAAAATTTGTTCACATTGATCACCTGGTGAGGGTAGAGTTAAGAAGTTTAAAACATGTAGTTTCAAAATTAAAACAAAAGTTCATTTCAGTTAATTAATCTTTTTATGTGACATGGGTTCGAATCCGTGACATTAACTTTTTCATTTCCACCAAAAATCTTACATAAAAAGATTAATTAATTGATAGAAGTCATTTGGTCAATTGACCAATAAATATAAGGGACTTAATAAGTAAAACGAAGAATAACTTCACTAACAGCGCCCGTGGATACGTCATATGTCGCCGAGAATCGAATCCTGATTACACACATTTGAAAAAGGGCAAAAAGAGGGAAAAATCGAAATGTTGTAAGTTGTGATGTAGAATTGATGTGACAATTAAGTTTATCTTAATTGTCATGAAAATGTGGTTGAGATGAAAATATTGTGTCACGAGCGGGATTCGAACCCATCATCTCCGGATCAGAACCCCCGATCAGGGCTCAACCCCTAAACTGAACAAACAATTCAACATTCAACCATTCAACTCAAACACATTTTGCATAATAATTTATGAAATTATTTTGGTTAATTGGACAAACTAAAAGCTTATAATAGATTTAAATTTGTCGTCGCCTTTTTTTTTTAACTTTCTGGGTTTATGTGACAAAGAAACTAATTTACTGCCTTGTTCAAAATTTAGTATTCAACTAAAGCTAGCATAATTGCATGAGGGTGTGATGATTATTACAATTCATCATCCGACGTGGCATTAAATCATAAAGTTGTTTGGGTGTTTTTTTCACACTACTAATTATAACGTTTGTTCGAGGTTCAAGGAAGTACGGTATCGAGTTTATTTATTTTTGTTACACTCATCTTGATCATCATCATTTAAAAAAATAACTTATCCGGTATATATCTATTTTTTATATATCTGTGATTGGGAAAGTTCTCAATATTGTCGAAATGTTCACTCTTATTACTCGGGCGTTGCCAACTTTTAGTTACATGTTTCGAATTTATTAGATGTCGTGGTCCGATTGGCCAAATAACATCTTTCAATTAATTAATCTTTATGTAAAGTATTTGTTGAGATAAAAAGTCAGTGTCGCCAGCGGGACTGGAACTCACGACCTTGGGCTAAATACGCTGCTCTGCCACTTGAGCTATCGTGATTTCCATCCACTCGGACACTATCTTCCCATCTGAACCCAACCTTTCGAATTTTCCCTCCTTTTGAAAAATGGCAAAAAGTTAGTGTCCGAGTGGTTCGAAGTGGCGATAGCTCAAGTGGTAGAACGGTGTATCTAGCCGAAGTTGTGGGTTCGAATCCCGCTCGTGGCACTAACTTTTTCATTTCAACCAAAAGCCTTACATCAGGGGTGCTCAAACGGTCGATCGCGAGTGCTTTTTGAGTAGATCTCGAGAAGAAAAAATTTTTTAATAAGTAGGTAGGTAACTAAACTACAAAAATGTATTACGTAATAAAATAACACTGCTTGCGGCAAAAGGTGGCTTTATCGAAGGAACGCGCGGCACTTGTCAAAGAAANATAATGTACCTATATTGTGCAGAAAGCTAATATCTATATATGCTACGGTACACCCTACCTAGGTAGGTAGGGTGTATCGTGTATGTACGACAACCCTGCATCACACACACTTGCAGCCTCTCAGAGTCGATCGTAAGTAGTCTTAAAAATATTGAGGTAGATCGCCAGCAGTTCAAGTTTGAGCACCCCTGCCTTACATAAAAAGATTAATTAATTGAAAGAAGTAATTTGGTAAATTGACCGCTAAGGAACTTTAAAAAAAAAGTGTGGTGATTAGTGACCGTTAATCGATAGTTATTCAGATATCGTGAGATGCGGTCGGGTGTGATGTAGGTTTCATAAAAACATTTTCTTTATTGTGCCAACGTTTCGATCTTTTATTGAGATCATCTTCAAGGCTTAGTAAATCCCAGGCCCTGAAGACGATCTCAATAAAAGATCGAAACGTTGGCACGATAAAGAAAATGTTTTTCTGAAACCTACATCACACCTGACCGCACCTCACGATATCTGAATAACTAAATATAATGTAGTTAATTATAGTGGCGTATTTGTTGTTTAAATCATGAATTGAAAATCGATTCCTTTGACGACCAATCGTATTACACTTTAAAAAGTTTATATTCCATATAAAAAAAATACGAAAACTTATTTTTATATTGCTAGTAATAATTAATTAAACATATAGGATAGTAAGAGTAATTGTATTTTCCGTCTCTTAACTCGCCTTTTCCCTTGTAAGGTTGGCGATCGATCAGGGTAAAACACTCTTTGCCACAGCCACACGAAAGCTGTATGCCTGGCTACAGGGAAACCACATCAGACAGCGAATTCTCAACCGAGCTCCCTTTCTGGCAAATAGATTTTTCACCGGTGGTTCAACTCTGGCCGATATATTTTCGCGATCTACATTTCAAAGACGCTCAAGATTGTAATTTGTAGATCATTTAACAAGAGTTTGGACAGGTGTATTTTGGCAGGGGTTATTGTTATAATGGAAATAGTAAGTAAATGTTTTTCAACTGAACTGAAACGAATTAAACAAACAGCATGGTCAAATTCTAAAATTGTGCTGGGTCTGAAATCGCCTGGGGTAATGCCAAGAAATCTTGAGGCAATAAAGTGTTTCAGGGTTGAAAAGGAATGGGCTACTTTCCAGTATCCCAGGATCTCGATTGATTATCGACAAAAATATTTAATATAAACAAATTAGAATAATAAAAATATAGTTACCTAATACTACAGATAACTTACATTTAAAGTTTGTAAACTTTTACTCTATCATTCGTAAAGTCCTGATAATATAATTATATTTTCACCTTGTTCTCTTCATTTTAATTATATTCAAATAGTTATTAATATTTTATAAAAAAAATGTAATACAAAAAATGAGCGAGGAAAAGAGAGATTGAGAAAGAGAAGACAACATAAGCTACAATGTACAATAACTACCTAAATCCACTCGCCCCTCCAAAAAAAAAAATTAATTAAAAAAAAAACTGGAAGAACAAGGGAACCAGTACGCATGGAAGTGCTTAGGTCTCAATGTGAACAGCCTTCTTGACTTAGAGGCTACAGGTATGTCCAGAAACATTTCAGTAAATCTTAAACGGTCAACAAGACCTAAAAAAACAGGAGCAATTCCCCCCTTCCAATTGGTCGAAGTGAGACTTTGCTGGGACCACACCCTAAGCCACAGGCAGGAAAACGACTCTTTCAACAAAGTCTCTAGGGAGACGTGGATAAAATCCCGAAATCCGAAGGATATAAAGCCGAATGTTAGCGGCATCGGACACTTGGCTGGTAGACACCGCGGCCGTGGGTTCGAATCCTACCGTCGCCCCTGATATTTCTTACCCCGCCCCATCCCACCAAAATGTTTTCACTCATGACACTCTGACCAAAATAAAAAAATCATAAGAATATAAAATAACTTTTATATATACAAATACATGTAGTCAATAATGCATTATATAAGTAATGTATACAATTAATACACATTTAATTTAAAAAAATTCACAAATAGGAGAAATTTATGTATTTTCAAATTTCTCAATTTGCTACTTTTTACCTGTTTAACGGCTTTGGTTTAAAGTTTGTATGTTAAAATTTAGAAATACTTCAAAATAATTTTCCGACTCGTATTTACGACGCTAGCGGTTCTGGGATTGGATCCATATTGAGACATGGCTTTTTAAATGATTAATATAAAAAAGTGTTATAAATTGATTTGACCCTTGAGACTTCGCTGGGACCATACACTGTGTCAGAGGCAGGAACAAAGTCTCGCTAAACTTACTAATAGGGTCCATAGAAGATAGGCCTGCCTACTCGGACTATCGACCGATGGTAACGGGAGTACCTCAGGGCAACGTATTTGGACGGATGCTTTGCTTCTGCACTGCAGATATCCCGATTTGACATATCCTTGAATCCTGTGCCGACAACACAGTTAGACTATCCGCTGATCCTGATCCTAGAATTCTGTCGGAGGAGTAGGACCATGTAACGCAAATGGCCGACTGGAACAAACATTATAAAGGTTAATGAAAGCAAAAAAAAATCAAAATATTAATTCCTAAATAATACGCCTACGCTTATATTATATACTATTCTCTAAGTTTTTATATATAGAGAAAAAATGTGCTTATAAAAATTATATGAAAATTAGTTACATTTAAAATTAAAAATTATTACAAAAATATAAACTGATTTAAAAAAATGGTAAATTTGAAATTTAAAGGAGTTAATTTAAAATAAAAAACAGTTAATTTGAAATTAAAAAGGATTAATTTTACGGGGGAAAAAGCTATATTTTTTTTATTAACTAGTGTTGAGAAATCACAGTTTAGTCGGTGATAAATACAAATCAGCATCCTGTCGAGGATTGGGGTCCTTCAGCATTCGTCTCTTTTCAATTGTTCAAGAGTTCCATTGTAAACGAACTTTTCACTTTATTTTCAAAGTAATCCATGTGTGCGTTGTGAGCTCTCAGGCAGTAAAGTGAAGTGAAGAGGAGACGTTTTGTTAGCCCTCTCGAATAAAGTCCAAAGAAATTGGATCAAGTCTGGCTAAATCTAATTGATTTAACTGGATCAAAGTCATTGTTTTCGTCTTTGGGCGATTACCGGCAAATTGGCTTTTTGGAGTGGTTACACAAGAAGGGGTGCTTTATTATTTTTCATGATGGGAGGCAATAGTTTATTTTCATCCGTGAATGATCAGCCGTTTGTGTGTTCGTCGCTTAAAAAACCCGTACATAAAAATAATGTAAGCATTATTAAATATAATATTCTTAGAATTTTCAGAAAATCAATTTTAGGGTACAAAACGCAATTATATTTTTTAAGGTAAAACTTGAAATTTATAGCTTACGAAGAACCTAGACCATTTACATCTGTAATTAGTTTACCACTCCGGTATGTAAAAATAATAAATTTTAGCAATAACTTCCCCAGTGAAATCCGTCGTGTCTGAAAGCTTGGTTCGTCACCCTAGACCGTCAACATGCGGGACATAGGTATTTAAATTAGCTCTCTCGTTAATTAACATTTCTTCCCATATAGTAATTTGTTACAGCCCAGTATATCACGTCCTCCAACGGGTGCGACGATCGTTCCTCTCATGATTATTCATAAGCTGGCAAGTTCAAAAAGCACAGATTCGTCACTATTTCCGGGGGCAAAGCCTGAAAAATAAGAGGGGTTGTAAGTTTTCAACATAGGACAAATACGGCGGTGTGGTCGTTCCTGTGATCGTAGACCACACATCATGTGTTGAGCTTCGTTGTTTGTTTGCGGTCAGACATGTATCAGCTTCATTTAATCAACGCTGACAAATAAATGTGAAACCCAAAACAACGTCCTTTTGTTTAAATTAACAGAAACGCATGGAAAGTCACCATTATATGTAAGAACCCTTAATCATTATTAGGAATTAAATATCAGTGATAACAGTCCGTTAATAAATAAATATCAAAATTAATCATAGTTCCATCTTAATAGTTTTTATTTTTCATTATATTTTCTTTCAATATAAACTTGATAACGTTTTTGTTTTGCTTGTGACAAACGTTTTAATTTTGCAATATTTTATATTGACTGTTCTCGAAGTCTGGTCTGCTTTAGAAAAAGTTTGAAAACAAACAGTTTTGCCTTGACCTAACTTAGTAATTTATGCCGTCTGTGAAAGGGGTTGACATAAAATTTATTTAATGAATAAATTGCGTTTAACAAAAAGGATCGTTTTTCCTCATGTATTTGGTATGCAAGTGGGTGGAAAATTAAACTGAAATTTTCATAATTATTGAAATACAAAACGAGTAAGTCATTTTGTTAATTTTTAAACAGAAAATTTAACAAAATTTCAATTGTACCTGATTTTTTAAAAAGAAAATCTGCGGTCCCGGAATATTTTTTAAAAACAAATCCTTAAAATCCTGTGAAAATAGTTTTTAAAAAAATCATGCGGATTTGAAAGAAAACAAAAAACTCACTGGAAGAAAGATAATCCGAAATTACTAATGCCGTAGCAAGGCGCTCAAATAGATTAAAATCCCACATGACAGATAGGTCGTGCGGGTTTAACTTAGCGATGCGCCGTTTGGCGATTACTCGACTTGTTTTCTCTCTTACCCTTTTTCCCTTTTTCTCACTCTCTCCCTTTCTCTCTCTCTTTTTTTTTAAATACACCACCCCATTTAGATTTTAACTTTTTTTCCTCGAAATGTTATGTGTTATGTTATTGTTATGTTATGTGTCGAAAGTTATAATTTTCTTATAATTTTCTGACGAGAATTGCACTAAATATAAATTTCCACCTTTAAAAAGGAGATATCATTTGGGTAATTAAATGGAATTATTCCAAATTCGTGGTGAAAGGGATGTATTCCTAGAAAGCTTGATGAGCTGATTGTTTTTTTGTTTTTTTTTTTCAAACTTCCTTCTCACTGATTATTTTAATATACAATTATGTTAAAGCTGATATCTATCACATAAAAAAATTGTCAAAAAGTAATACGATATTTGGCAATATTAAATAATAAGTCAGAATTAATATGCACAGCGTGTGTTCGTTTTGGGTCTACTGGGAGGAAGAAAATCCAAAAGTTGGGACGAACTTAGCGAGGCATTTGAACAGAATAAAAATTTCCCAGTGGTCGTTTAAACTAGCGATGCACCTTTGTTTGGCGATTACACGAATTTCTCTCTTTCTCTCTTTCTAGCTCGCTCTCTCTCTCTGGCTCTATCTGTCTCTCTTTCTTTCTCTCTGGCGCTCTGTCCGTCTGTTTGTCTGTCTGTCTGTCTCTCTCTGTCTCTCTCTCTCTCTCTCTCTCTCTCTCTCTCTCTCTCTCTCTCTCTCTCTCNCACCCTCACTCTCTCATCTCTCTCTCTCATCTCTCTCTCTCTCCCTCCCCCAATTTTCCCTTTCCCTCTCTGTCATTGTTTCTCAATCAGTACTTATCCCTTTTGCACTCCTTCTTTCGCTTTCTGCCTTTTTCTCTGTTTTACTCATTTAAATTTTGACGTTTAACTTATTGTTAGTTTAATTTTTAAAAAATATAAGAAACTCTCTAATCGATACTGTTTTTTTTGATTTTCTGAGAATAATATTGCAAAATCATAAATCTCCGCCTCATCATCCAACTTTAACAAGGCTAGCACACCTTTGCGAATCGTTAGAAGTATTGTCAAAGTATGTATACCGAGAAAGTTTTGAGAACAAACTGAATTGTATTTTTTTAAATACTTGTTCCCCTAATCTTTTTATCTTCAGTTATTATATTAAGGCTGATATCAATCATCAAAATAAATTATAAAAAATTGATATGATATTTTGACACCATTCGATATTTGCCGAAATTTCTGTCTTGCCTGTGTTTTAGGTTTCCCATCGCCGCAGCAAGCCTATGGGATTTCCTGAGAACTTTGTCTTCAAACCCTCTCAGCCCGATGGCAAACTTTCAACCGGCTCTGTAAACTTGAAAGGATTTACTTATGGGGAAACAGGCCGCTTGCCCTGGAATATAAATAACAATTTGTCTTTCACAACACAAATGTATTGATAAGGACCGAACCTAATGGTTTACGTGTAAAACCTCCAATACAAGTTAAATAAATTTTTTTAAACGTGTGATGATAAAGAGATTGCCTCTGCGATGTCTCCTGTCGTTGAGTGTGAGTTGTTTAAAAAGAGTTGAATTAGGTCATCAAGAATGGTTGAAGGACCACCAGTGCAATTTTCGGTCATCAAAATCAAAATTTCCTTTTCCGAACCAAGCAAACCACTTTCACACAGTGGTTTTCAACGAAATGTCATTAGCATAAAAACCATTTTTAAAATTTCAGATTGATCTTCTTTTTCTTCAAATTAACTTTTTTAATTTCCAATGGACATTTTTTCACTTCAAATTAACCTTTTTTTATTTGAATTAACTTGTTTGTTTCAAATGGACTATTTAATCCCCAAACTAACTTTTTCTTAATTTCAAACTAACGTTTTTAAACTTCAAAATAACCGTTTTCATAGTCGAATAAAAAAATAAAACTTTCTAAATATTTCATATGAAACCTATTTAACTTCAAATTTGTCCTTTTTACTTTTAAAATGACCTATTTAAAGAACTAGAAAAAATACGGAGATGGTATGTAATACACATAATAATGTAAAATAAAATTCCTGTATATTCGCCAAAGTTTTAAAAAGTACAGATAAAATAAATTTTACGACCGTGGTAGCCGACTGGTTAGCGTGAGAGATTCTCGTTTCATAGACACCGCCGTCGCGAGTTCGATTCCCACCTGGCCTCTGGCCTTTTTTGACGATCCCACTCCCAATAAGAATACTCATAATAGTCGTCTCCTTGGCTAATATGCCTTGATCATAACGCGATTTAAAAAAAAAAAAAAATGGGCAAATGTGCTCCTACAAAACATAAAAAATAATTATTCAGAAATCGTGAGATGTAGGTTTCCGAAAAACATTTTCTTTATCGTGCCGACGTTTCGATCTTTATTGAGATCATCTTCAGAGCCTGGGATTTACAAACATTGTTTAAATTTAACAAAAACATGTAGGATGTGAAAAAAAGTGAATTTATACAATGCAAAAAAATTTTTTTTTATATTCAAACAATGTATTTCTACTCACTACTACTTTGATTGAATATAAAAAAATATCTTTTTGCATTGTATAAATTCACTTTTTTCCACATCCCACATGTTTTTGTTAAATTTAAATAAGGTTTGTAAATCCCAGGCTCTGAAGATGATCTCAATAAAGATCGAAACGTCGGCACGATAAAGAAAAGGTTTTTCTGAAGCCTACATCAAACCACGCCCACTCACGGTTTCTGAATACTCATCGCCTACTGGTCACTAATCACCACACATAAAAATAATTACAAGCAAATTAAAAATTAATATGCATAATTTAATATGCATTCAAAAATAATATTAAATTGTGAATTATTTTTTCTTATTTCATATGTTTAAAAATTATCTAATTAAAAGATTAAAAGGTATTTTTTTACATTTAATTTTATATACTTTTAATTTTAATTTATTTTAGCATGATTATCAAACAACCTAATTTTTGTGTATCTAAAAAACTAATTCGCAACTATAAAGGAATTTTGTTTTATATTTCATCAAAGCTCCAATCGTTTTATTTAACTATAAAATAATTGGGCTTTTAAAAATCATATGCAAATTAGTTACGATTAAAATTAAAAATTATATCAAATTAAGTATAAAAGTAAATAACTTTTAATTTAATGTGTTTTTTATTGCTTTCAAGAAAGAGTGTTTAAAAACGACAAATTTTCCTAGCAGTCTGAGCTGCGGTTTTCCCTTTGCGGTAATGAAAAAATAATCCAGGATTTTTTCTTCTAATTTAAATTTGATAAACACCGTGTAAAAATATTACAATGATGCTGACGAATAAAACCATGAACTGATCGTTTTTCAGGGTGTGAAAACGTTGCTTTAAAATAAAATTAATAAAAATCGAATTAATCAAACACGCTGGAGGCTTGTGCGACGCAAAGTGTTTTATATTAGATAAAAACAGGAAGGAAATTCTCGAAAAAGAGTAAGAGAGTGAGACGTAAAGAATGTTTAAAAGAAAATCCAGGATTGTTAAGATATATGAAACACAGGTTTATATCAACTGGCGTGACTAAAGCTCAGAATGAAGATCTCATTAGTTTTTCCTTCTATAAAAATTTATAAAACGATATTATTTAAAAGCCGTATTCTAGTGGTTTATATCACGCAGTAATGGAATATCAAATTGTGACGTCGAATAGTGTCTGAGTTATGAAAAATTTAACACGGGACGGTATTGGAGATATATTAAATCAATTTTCCACCTCTAAATCCCAGGTGGCTTAACGATATCATTATTGATCACGACCGACATTCATTTAACTTGTATGGAAAAAGCTGGTTTCATCTTCAGTAGTAAAGATTAAATAATAATATTTATTTAATGACTTCTGCATCCGAACGTCCTGGAAATCCGCCTACAGTTATGAAATAGAGACAATTCTATCTCCTTTTTTATTCGCACTCTATCATTCTCTCTCTCACTCTCTCTCTCTCTCCCTCCCTTTCTCTCTCTCCCTCTCTCTCTCTCTCCTTCTCCCTCTCTCTCTCTCTCTCTCTCNTAATCTAACACTCATTCTATTGGTCAAAGAGACTCACAACTAAAATTCTACAAAGAAATTATTCTGTTATCAGATCACATTTGTAAAACTTTATTAAATCTTTTAAATTAACGCAATTTTGCTGATGCCGAACGCAGTTTACATTAATGGGAGAGGTTTCGATAAGAATCTCGCTCCTGACTAACAGCGAAAATAGGCGGACCAAATTGGATCAGTTTTTCCCATATTACTTCAACAATTGGCTCGAATCGAAATTCATCTGAATTCCATAAAGCCAAAGATTTAAATTCTGAAAATATTTTAAATTCGTTTTCCTCACGAACGATTTGTCTCGTTCTAAGGTTGTCTTTCTGTGAAAAGAGTGTCGCTTTGTTGACGCCACGTCGTTTCTCCTGCTCGTAATATTTTTTTTTTCACCCACCGTGTGCTTTGTACTACGTTTTTCTACTTGTGTTGAGTGATGATGTAGGCGCAAGAATGACTGCTAAAAGTACGTTTCGATCAAGAACACATTTTTACCCTGTTTAAAGGTGCGTAGGTCAAAAGATTGAAAATCTCATAAACAATTCAATGCAAAACTCGTTTCAAATAAGTAACTGTCAGATAAGATGGAAAGATTAAGATAATTTTTTCTATTGATTTGATTAGGTGATAAAAATTGTCGAAATGGATTTATTTATAATCTCTCTCTCTCTCTCTCTCTCTCTCTCTCTCTCTCTCTCTCTCGCTTTCTTTCTTTCCTTGTGTCTTTCTATCTCTTCATATCATTAACGTTAGAACTGGCTTAGAATCTTAGGGCTTACCCACCTACACGA